>NC_056733.1:1815509461-1815858896 GCF_019279795.1 Protopterus annectens
ATCTTGCAGGAAAGACCTTCGTTGATGTTTTCAGTCCACTTAAGTGACTTTAGGTCGACCCTTTGTTCTTCCACAGCCTGCAGCCACAGTGACAACAGATGCTTCCCAGATTGGGAGGGGGTGCATTATCAGGGAAGGACGGTCCTAGAGATGAGAGCAGTGCTTTTAGCGTTGCAGGCATTCCAAGATTCTCTTCTCATTAGGAACGATTGAAATACAAACGGACACCATCAGTCGTGGTATATAAACAAACAAGGGAGAGCCAGATCTTACCCCCTTTGCCGGGAGGCCCTGAGAAGTATGGCAGTGGGCGACCTCCACCCAGTGCTTTCTGGTAGCAATGCACATCCCAGGGAAATCCAACGTGGTAGCAGACAAACTCAGCAGGGCAATTCTGATTCCTCACAAGTCCCTAAAACAAGACCTAGCGGAGATGATTTTCCGAAAATGGGGCCACCCTTGCTGCGACCTTTTTGCCGCACCCATGAATGCCTAATGCAGCAGTTACCTTGCCCAAATCCCCCCTCCGGGGGGAGTCAAGGGATACACTTGTACACTATTGGCCTTTGGGTCTTCTCTACGCCTTCCTTCCCTTCCTGTTGATACCCAAAGTTCTTTTGAAAGCCAGCATATTGGGAAGGACCTTAATACTTGTCGCCTATTACTGGCCTCGTCTAATCTGGTTCCCCTTCCTGTCGCCTCATCTTCAGGAGGAGCCTTGGATTCTGCACCCAGTTCCAGACCTTCTGACCCATCCGTCAGGAATGCTCCATCCATCTCCCCAAACCCTAAAGTTGACAACCTGGCTGCTCCAATTCCAAACATAGCCAGGCTACCTGTCCTTTCAACTTCAGTGCAGCAAATCCTGATTTCTTCTCATAAAGCTTCTATTAGAAAATTATACGTCAACAAATGGAAAAGATTTTCCTCCTGGGCCTTGGAAAATCATATTGACCCTTTCTCTGCATCTATATCTTCTGTACTAGAGTTCTTAGCAAAGGTATTTCATGATGGGGTAGCTGCAGCTACTATTAGAGTTCAATTAGCAGCAATCTCTAATTTCCATTTAGGAGAAGCTGGGCCGAACATAATGTCCCACAGAGTTTGCAAAGCCTTCTCGAGGTACTATTCTGTTGAGACTTCCCATTAAACCACCTCTACCCCCGTGGAACCTGAATTTTGTTTTATCCTGAATGTTTCTCCCCCCACCCCCACCCCTTTGAGCCTGCATCATCCTGTGGTTTGAAGTTCTTAACTTGGAAGACTATCTTCTTAATAGCTATCACTTCAGCTAGGAGGGTTTCGGAGTTACAATCATAGTCTATTAAACCCCCATATATGTTGTTGCACAAGGACAGTCTCTCACTTCGTACAGATCCCATCCTTTCTATCAAAAATATGCTCAGAATCAAACTTTAACCAATCCATAGACTTACCCCCCCCCAAGTATGGCAATAAGGCAGAATATATGTTACACCAACTAGATTTACATAGGCAATTACGTTTCAACTTGCACAGAACAAAGGACTTTAGAAAGTCTGACCAGTTATTTGTGTTCTTCTTAGACTGCAAGAAAGGTGCTCCACTTACTAAGACCACTCTCGTCAGATGGTTGTCAGACTGCATCACATTCACCCACAAATCACAAAACAAGCAACTTCCCGACAAAGTAAGGGATCCTTCTACCAGAGCTATTTCTACCTCTTCTGCCTTTCGTGCCAAACTGTCAATTGGTACCATTTGTGCTGCAATAATATGGGCAAGACCTCATACCTTTATTACTTATTACAAAGTTGTTTTGGCCTCCAGGGACGGGGCCTCTTCTGGGTCCACTGTTCTGAAGAATTATTCTCCCTTGAGCCACCCGAGAAAGATGCTGCTAGGGACACTGTCCCAACCAGTACAGAATGAAGGCGAGATAGGACAACATCACATAACGAAGTTATGTACTCACCATAACGTTCCATGTGTGTTGTCCATCTAGCTTTCATTCTTGCATCCCACCCGCCTTCCCCCCAGCCTTTGGTTCCTGGAGGTCCAAGAGTATTTATTTGGCATCTAATATTCTCTGACCCTCTATTTGGCTTGTAAAGTAGTAAACCTTTTATATGCGTATATTAGTATACCAGCAAACAAGATCTGGGGGAATTCCCTAGGGCATCATGGGATAGGGTTTAAGCCACAAGCTAGTTGAAGACCTCGAGCTTTTGTAAACAGCCGAGTCGGAACCGGGGATCAGTTCCAAACCCAGCCTGTTAGAATGAGGGTGAGATGGACAAACACACATGGAACATTATGGTGAATACATAACTTCTTTTTTTCTGGGCTCTTAGCAAGGATCTGGATCCTTTCAGCACCTGTGCCATCTATGCTTGAATTTTTAGCTTCAATTTCCAGTGAAAGGGTTTGTTTTTCAACTATTAAAGTTCAATTGTCTGCAATTTCTAATTTCTACCTTGATGAAAATAACTCGTTTAGTTTCTTCTAATCTTTGTAAATCCTTTCTCAAAGGAGCCTTTTTACTTTACCTCCACTGAAGGATCTTACTCCATTTGAACCTTCAGTTAAGGCAGGTGGTAATTTTTGTCTTGGAAACCCAGTTTTCTGGTCGCAATCATATCTGCTATGAATATCTGAACTCCAGGCTTTGTCTTCTAAAACTCCTTACCTCCCCCCCCCCCCCCCACAAAGAAAGGGTGTCTTTGCGAACCAACCCATCTTTCTTGTAAGGTAGCTTCTGATTCCAGCATAAACCAGGTCATTAATCTACCAGTTTTCTTTCCAAACATTTCAGATAAGGGGGAGTATATGCTCTGTATTTTGGATGTGCATAGACAACTTCACTTCTGTCTTCATAGAACCAAAGACTTCAGGAAAACCAACCACTTGTTTGTTTCCTTCTCTGCTAACAAATTAGACAAACCAGTTTCCAAAGTATATTAGCTAAATGGTTAACTGAATGCATCTCCTTTGTGGTTAAAAAAAAAAAGTTTATCCTTGCCAAAACCTTGTAGAGGTCATTCCACAAGGTCTGTGGTGGTCTCCAGCTTTTTTTGTCAAGGGCTTCCTTAGATGACATTTGTGTAGCTGCAACTTGGACTAATTTTCACACTTTACTGTTGAACAGAGCAGCCTTTGGCTCTGCATTAATAAGGAATATCTTTCCTTGAAGGCCACTCAAGGTTCCAGTAGATGGGGACTCTGTCCCATCAGTTGAGGCATGAATGAAAATGACAACATCAGATAAAGTTATGTACTCATTATAGTGCTCCATCTATTTGGTCCATTTTCATTCTTCCTCCACTTCCTGCCCACCTACACCCATCCTTTGCTTTTTGAAGGATCTAGGAGCAATACAGGAACCTCTGCTCCTTGTTTGAGCTCTAGCTTCCTTTTTGTTTTCTTCCTTTCTTATTTTATGTAATTGTTTCTTTATATCTAGAGGTAGGAAACTCTGTCTTAGGTATGTTAGGTTGGTGGGGCATTATGGGTAAAGAGAGAAGCTCAAGTGTTTTGGATTCAGTGATCTGGTAGAAGCGTCTGACTTTCCAAGTCCATCAGTTGAGGAAGAATGAAAATGAACAACACAGAAGGAATGTTATGGTGAGTACATAACATTTCTTTGTTTTCAATTTACCTTTACAAAAGGAATTTAAGGCAGTGTACTTAACGATTAGAAAACATTCTGTAATAGCATATCAGTATAGTATGGAAAATAGTCATGAACCAAATAATCGGTCAGACTTTTTTCTTTCATATGGTGTATTTATTGGTGGGTATGAGCCCATTGTATCACAACACTGAAACAATATTTCTAAGCTATTTGACTTAATCTGCTTTTACATTATACTAACAAAGTAGTTTTGCTGTTTTTTGAGATTTGTTTGCCAGAGCACTTAGGATTTTATGTGGTGTAATGTGAATAAAATGCTCCCTTTTACTTTTAACAAAGAATGTTTACCTGCATACTCCTGTCCACCAAGAGCACAGACAGTTTGTTTAACTCAAAGCAGGATAGGAGTTCTTTCAGTATGTTTTTGCTATTTGATCTTTCTACTGTGTCTTGGCTATTTACTATATGTACCAGTATTTGTATCAATCAGAGCCAGAGAGATTCGCATCTGCCCTTATCAAAATGACTACTTGATCCATGCAGCCATCTAAGAACCCTACAGTAAGGTGTTCAATTCTTATCCAACCTCAGATTCACCAAAATGATGACTGAAATACTTCCTGACCAAGAAATGGCACCCTTTAGCTAGGTCTTTTCCATTATAGATCAGGCTTTACAAGACTGTGACATCACAGTGAAATCATTTTCAGTAGGCAGTGAGCTACATGTCATCAGTTCTGATTGTACCCACGTCCATAATCTAGAAGAGGAAGATAATGCGTCAGAACTCTTGGGGAACAGCAGCAGTACCTCCTGGAGAAAATACTGCTTCTGATTCCTTCTATGAAGAAATTCAGTTGTTTACATCAAATGCTGACTACCTGGATTGGAGACTCGTACTGCCCATCGAAAATGTTATTGAAATGAAAAAGAGACATTACAAAAGACATCATGGTCTTAATACTGGATGTAATGGGATCCTATCTCGCCTACATTCATGACAGATGGGTTCGGAGCCGATCCATCGGCTCCGACTCGGCACTTATATACTAGCACGAAGTCTCTCATTGGCTGGGCTATACCCTATCCCAGGATGCACTACACCTGCTTCCCCAGATCTCGTTTGCCGCTTTACTAGCTGGACGTGGTCTCGACTTGGCTGGAGCCAAGTGATTTATCTTTAAGTTTATTGGTCTTTGACCTTGGGGTTTCTTGTCAGATATTAACCAAACTGCTGTTTTAACAGCTTCTTTATCCTTTTTGTGAAAGTTTGAGTGCTAAGTGTCGTCTGGTACTTGTTCTTTTTTTTGTCGGGCAAGGCCCGTTTTAGTTAGAGGGCCCTTGCCCTGTACTAGTGTAGTTTTAGTTAAAAGGCTTTACTCTACTATTAATTTAATTCCTTTGTGTTTTTTTTTCTACCTACGGGCCAAGCCCGTTTAAATTAGAGGGCTTTGGCCTTGGTATTTTTGTCAGTTGTTTGTGAGGTAAATTCTACTGTGTCTCGCGCTTATCAGTTGGCGCTATTTTCTTATGGTGCTTAATTTGTGGTGAACTCTATTTCTTTAGGTACCTGTACTATGTCTAAAGAACAGAAGTCAGGGTTTAAAAAATGCACTCGGTGCAGTTATAAAATGTCCATAACAGACAGCCATTCTATTTGTGTTTATTGTTTGGGGCCGAAACATTTACAAGAGACTTGTAGCGTATGTCATGCCTTTTCTGCTAGAGTTCTTCAAGAGCGTAAGAACAAGCTCATTTTAAAAGGGCTTATTAAACCCTCCTTTGAGGAAGCTTTGAATACTCCTGTTGCTTCCAAAAAGAAAAGATCGTTGGCTCCGACAAGTCCGTCGGAGCCGACTTCTAAAAAGAAAAAGTTGACCTCTTCTTCCTCGGCTCCACTGACTTCGGGGCCGAGTGTCGAAGAGTCTCCCTCGATACCTCCTGCTTCGGCTCCATTGTCTTCGGAGCCGCAAGTTGAAGTATCGAGAGGTGAATCACCTCCATCGGCTCCAATGGCTTCGGAGCCGGTGGAAGTGTGCAGCTCAGACTCTTCACCCTCGGCTCCGAAGAAAAAGGCTTCCTCGGCGCCGATGGTGGTCCATGAGGTGGTGGAGTCGGCGCCGACAGTATTGGAGCCGTTTCGGAGCCGGTCCCCTTCTCCCTCGGAGCCGAGAGGAAAATCTTCTCGAGTGTCTACCTCCTCTAAATCGTCGAGACTATCAGATTCGGACCTGGATAGGGTTTTACAGAGGCTCTTCCAATCTCTAGTATTTGCTAAAATGGTCTCGGCTCCAGCACAGTTTGCTTCGGAGCCGACCCCCCCCCCCCCCCCGACACTTTTGATTCCTCCTCCAACCTCCTCTGAGTTGTTGGAGCCGGTGGTGGTGGAGCAATGTGGAGCCATACGGTCGGAGCAGAGACCCCTATCTGGCCTTTCGGCTCCGACCATGCTTCCTACCCTGTCCTCCGGTTCAGGGTTTGGTACTGCGACCTCTACAGCCGGGCCCGAGGGGAATACTTTGGGATTAGGTGCTTCGGTGCCTAGTCTTCCTCTCGGAGCATCGGCTGCTGGAATTCCCAGTGCCATCGTGGCCTCTAGACCAGTGACTTCCTTGGATTCTGGAGGTCCGCCTTTGAGGCCATGAGGAGCCAGCTGGCCATGCCCTTGCCGGTTCAACTAGACTCTACCTCACCGTCCCTAGATTTGGAGACTGGTGCCTCTGTTGCATTGCAGCCCCCCGGCAGCGGGCCCCAGGGCCTGAGGATACCCCAATCGGGTTCTTCTTCGGGTGGTCCGTCCAAACTGCTTCGGACGAACCTCCACGGAAGAAATTGTGTAAGAGGAAGCACGTAGACTCCCAAGATGAGTCTATTACATCGGATACTAACCTCGATGACGCTGAAGGGTCCCCCAAATCATCTTCGGATGATATCTCCTTCTCAGATATCTTGGAGATTCTGAGACAGAGAGGTGACTGGCAAGCCAAAACCCCTTCAACTGAGGAGTCAGTCTTCCTCAAGGCCTTTGGGGCCCAGCCTCCGCCTCCTGGGTGTCTCCGCCTTCGATGAACTCCTTGATGTGGTTTCTCAAGGGTGTGGGAACACCCTGATTCCGTGGAACCGTGCCTGCGAGGCCTAACAAATTTTGTCAGCTCCCCAGAAAGAATTTCTCACTAAGGGTGTACCGTAGATGCTTTGGTGGTGGCTTCTGCCACACAGCAGGACGTGGCAGAGGCTTCGACGCTATTCATCCTCCTAATAAGGATTCTAGGAGTATGGATAGGTACAGGAAGCGCATTCTGTCCTCAGCGGCCTTTACCTTACGGTCGCTGAATTATTTATGTCATTTTACGAGGCTCCAAAGGGATCTTCTCAAAGAGCTAAATGACTCCTTGTTGGTAATCTACCTGAAGCGCTGGCCTCGACTGTTGGCACAGCTGACTACTCTTTGGTCTATTGTTAACTCGTCCATGAGGCTCATCTCGTATGCCGAGGGGCAGTAGAGCAGCGGAACAGGCGTTGCCCTTAGGAGACAAGCCTGGTTACGCTTGTGTTCGAGTTCACGTCTTCTTCACGACGCCTTTGATGGGTCATCGTTGTTTGGACCCAAGGTGAAGGACACACTAACTCGGTGCGAGCAGGAGGGCAAGACTTTGACTGCTGTTGGGGCCCGTTATTCCGCTCCTTCCAGGCCTTATCCCAAGGCTGGGAGAGGAGGGGAAGATGTGGTTTAAAAAATCCCAAAAGTCTTTCTTTACTCCACCCAGTGATTCCCCCTCCAGAGGCAGGGGGGGGGGATTTTGGAAGACGCCGCCCCAGAGGTGGCAGAGGCCCCCGTAACTCTGGAGACCGCGATTCCTTTCGTGGTTCTTCATACAACCAGCGTTCCTGAGTGGTTGCCCGACTGTGCAACTCCGGAGCCAGTCGGGGGTTGCTTTGCGGCGCATCCACAAGCTTGGGAATCCATAACAAGCGATCAGTGGGTGCTCCACATTATTACCGGAGGATATATCATCCCTTTCAACAAACCCCCCCTTTCTTTAAGGGAAATCCCGGACGTGCCACCCAGTCAGCGGGATCAGGCAGCATTAGAAATTTCAAAGCTGCTAGAAAAAAGAGCCATCCAGCCTGTCCCCACCGACCAGATCGGATCAGGAACTTACTCAAAATTATTTTTGGTACCAAAAAAGACAGGGGACATCAGGCCCATATTGGACCTCAGCTCATTGAATCGTTTCGTCAAGAAGTCCAAATTCCGAATGGTCACTCTTCAATCCATTCTTCCTTTGCTGGAAAAAGATGCATGGATGTGCTCAATAGATCTCCAGGACGCTTACTATCATATTCCCATAGCTCAAGAGTCCAGGAGACATTTACGCTTCCGCCTCGGAGCCAGTCATTTCCAATTCCGAGCACTGCCCTTTGGTCTCACCACAGCCCCCAGGGTGTTCACCAAATGTCTGGCAGTGGTAACTGCTCACCTGAGAAGTTTGGGATTCCAGGTGTTTCCTTATCTAGACGACTGGCTCCTTACAGCCACCTCCGAGCATCTACTTCTCCAAGCGCTCAGAGCCACATTCACCTTGGGCCGCTTCTTGGGGATCACATTCAATTTGCAAAAATCTGTACTACAGCCTTCTCAGCGTATTACTTTCATAGGCGCAGACTTAGACAGAAAAAGAATGCGCGCCTTTTTGCCGGCAGCAAGAATTCAGATCTTACAAGATCAAGTCAAATCCTGCCTTCACTTACAAAGAGCCCCGGCCCATCGGATTCTACAACTGTTGGGCTCGATGGCGTCGACTATACTTCTAGTTCCCTTGGCCAGACTTCACATGCGAATTCTACAATGGCTACTGTCGGTTCAATGGTCTTATCAGGAACTGCCCTTGAACCACTTTATCATAATAACGGAAAGTTGCCGTCGAGATCTGCGTTGGTGGCTTCTACAGTCAAATCTCGACCAAGGGCGATCATTTATTCCTCAACGTCCCGTTGCCACTGTGACCACGGACGCCTCCCAGGTAGGGTGGGGGGGTCATTACCTGGACAGGTCGGTCCAAGGCACATGGCAGATCCAGGAAACACATTTGCATATCAATGTCCTGGAGATGAGAGCGGTACTATTGGTACTCCAAGCTCTCCATCACGCTCTCCCACAGGGTCCAATTGCGATCCTATCCGACAACATGTCGGTAGTATGGTACATAAACAAGCAAGGGGGTACCAGGTCTTACCCACTATGCAGAGAAGCCATGAGACTTTGGCACTGGGCGGTAGCTACCAACCGCTTTCTAATGGCAACGCACATACCGGGAAGTCCAATGTGATTGCGGACAGATTAAGCAGGACCATTCTCTTGCCCCACGAGTGGTCCCTCAATCAGAGTATAGCTGCGAAAATCTTCGACAGATGGGGTCTTCCTTGCTGCGATCTGTTTGCCAGCCCCACAATGCGAAATGCACAGAGTTCTTCACACTGTTCCTTCCCAGGGACAGATTCCCAGGGACGCTCTGACCCACAGTTGGCCCCGGTCTTCTACGCCTTCCTCCGCTCCCTCCTACCGAGGGTGATACAGAAGGCCATTTACATGGAGAGCGAGATGATTCTGATTGCCCCGCACTGGCCTCGTCAAGTTTGGTTCCCTTTCCTACAGAGGCATGCGATAGAAGGTCCATGGTTTCTGGATCCGGTGCCAGACCTGTTGACTCATCAGTCAGGACGGCTTCATCCGTCTCTCAGGTCCCTGAAGTTGGCAGCATGGTTACTCCACTTCCATCCTTAGTCCGAGATAATGCTCTCTCGCCGGATGTGGTCCACATTCTGTCTTCTTCCCATAAACCTTCCACCATCAAACTTTATTCCAGTAAATGGAAAAGGTTTGCATTCTGGGCTCAGGAACGAGGTATTGATCCTCTCACTGCTCCAGTATCGGAGGTTCTGAATTTTCTGGCCTTCCTGTTTCAGTCGGGATCTTCAGTTTCTACCATTAAGGTTCAACTAGCGGCAATCTCTAATTTTCATGCTTCATTTGAACCTTCATTGATGTCTCTCAAACTTTGTAAGGCGTTCCTTAAAGGGGCTTGGCTCCTTAGGCCTCCTTTATCTCATCCTGTTCCTCCTTGGGATTTGAATATGGTTCTTGCTGCCCTAACTGCCCGTCCTTTCGAACCAGCTGCTACTTCTGATTTAAAATTTCTGTCTTGGAAAACAGCCTTTTTAGTAGCCATAACATCTGCTAGGCGAGTTTCAGAACTTCAAGCTCTTTGTTCTGATCCTCCCTATTTGATTTTTCACAAACATAGAGTTTCATTGAAATTGAACCCTGCATTTATTCCAAAGGTGGCCTCTTCTTTCTGTTTGCAACAAACCATAGAACTCCCTGTGTTTTTCCCAGAATTCTCTAATAACGCAGAATATACTTTGCATCAATTGGACGTACATAGACAGTTACGTTTTTATTTGGATAGAACCGCTCAAACGCGAAAATCAAATCAATTGTTTGTTTCTTTTGCAGCGAACAAATTGGGTCAACCAGTATCAAAAGCCTCCATATCAAAATGGATTAAAGATTGTATCACTTTTGTTTATTCACAGGCCAAAAAAGACCTTCCCTTTCCAGTCAAGGCTCATTCTACCAGGGCAATGGCTACTTTGGTAGCTTTTCACTCCAAGTTATCCATTGATGATATTTGTGCTGCGGCAACCTGGACTTCTCCGCACACTTTTATTTCTCATTACAAATTGGATGTGGTTTCTCGAGGCAGAGCTTCCTTTGGTTCCACGGTTCTCAGGAGTGTGTTCCAATGAGCCACCCGGGATGTAGGTGCTAGGGACGCTGTCCCATCTGTCATGAATGTAGGCGAGATAGGATCCCATTACATCTTTTAGTTATGTACTTACCATAACTTTGGATGTATGGGATCCATCTCGCCTACATTCATAAGTACCCACCCTCCTTCCCCCTGCCATTTGGATTTAGAGGAGCTGTAGTCACTTTTTTCTTGGCGTTCTTTCTTGAAGAACTTTAGTTGGTTATAGTGACTTATAGTGTCTCTGTGTTTACATGGGTGTATGAAAGCGAACAAACAAGATCTGGGGAAGCAGGTGTAGTGCATCCTGGGATAGGGTATAGCCCAGCCAATGAGAGACTTCGTGCTAGTATATAAGTGCCGAGTCGGAGCCGATGGATCGGCTCCGAACCCATCTGTCATGAATGTAGGCGAGATGGATCCCATACATCCAAAGTTATGGTAAGTACATAACTAAAAGTTTTGCATGCATTCGACATGGTGCAACTATGGATAAAAAATACTGCAGTGGTGAGCCTCCTATTCAAACATTTACTTTTATTGTGAGGTTACTTTTGTAACTGTTTTCCTTAGTACAATCCCACACTTACTGAAAATTTTGTCAGAACTGCCCTTAAAACAGACCACTAACCACTTTCTGTCTCCCCTATGTGTAGGCAGAAACCTAGAAAAAATTGCATCCTGAAAGCACACTCTGAGCTCAGGTTTTTGCTAGAGAAAGTGTACAGGTTCCAAGAGAATGGACTTCTGTTTACCACCTCTGCTCTACAGTTGCAAAAACAGACTTTTTAACTTTATTTCTGGTAAGAGCCTTGTGGTGTCATCAGGCTGTCTCATACCCACTGGAAAATGTGAGAATCTGATCCACCTCTGGTGGGGATGGCTCTGGTGCTTGCTTCAAAAATGTGTCCACTGTAAACATTTTTATTATTCAATGTGGTCATTCTACTCCATTATTAAGCAGAACTAGTTGGACTGTGACATTTGAAGATGAGTAGCCTGTGATGCTTCACTTCTACAAATTAGGTGTTCTGACCATTAATCATTTAGCCATTCTATGGTTTTTCTCTGTATTGGAAATTTTAAATATTTATTCTTCTGAACAGTCATTATTTTTTAAGGACTCCTAATGCAAAATTTAACATGTATTCTCTCCATGTCACTTTAATCTCTGGGTGGGCAGGCTGGTATTACTTTCATACCATTCTCCTGTATTTAATGGTCTTTTCTAGAGCATTGGACTTCCTCATAAAATGTACTTGCATATCTTTGTCTTTCCTCCTCTGTCTTGACTGAATTAGTGTTCAGTCAGTGTACAGGTGGACACGGGTAGGCAAACTGTCTGTACTTGATGCCACAGTATACAGTGACAAGAGGTACTTTTGTCTATGAGAGTGGGAAATAAGGTGGAAACGAAAGCTAAGCTGCAGACTGTAGGATATACAAGCAGTCAAGTCTTTGAGGAAGATTCCCCCAAGAGAAGCTGGTAGGCTTTGTACATATTTGCCATATTGGTTCTCTGGTGAGGACACAGAGGTAATTAAAAATGCTGGAATGCTTTCTATAGGACATTGTTATGAAAGGAAGAGATCCTTCACCTGATTGTAGAAGCAGTGTATACCACCTTCAGTTCTTTGTTCATAAATTATTCTGATGTACGTCCAGACCTCAATTTGCTCAGAGTCTTGGCTGTTTACTGTGAATGCGCTCGTTTCTGAATTATGGTAGGACTACTTTCTAGCAGGGGTCTGTCAATCATTTAGCTGCATATCTTGTGCATCTTTGCCTACTTTTGAAGAATGTTGAGGCTTAAACTTCATGCCTACCTAAGCTCTTCCATTTACGCTGGCTGGTCCAGTTTAATCTGTTGGAAGACTATCTTTGGTCACTGTTATCTCTGCTAGTAGGCTGTCAGAACTGTAAGCCCTTAATTTTAAGAAATACTATTTTGTCATTCACCGGCATATCATAGAACTAACTCTTGATGATCATTCTTCCTGCAGTAGCTTATGGTAGTATCCAGAGCAAGGATCCTCCATTTTAATGCTAGTGGTGGCAGCAGCCACAAAGTAGGTGCTCTCTGAAGAGAACACCTTTGATTTTCATCGTGTTACCCTGCTGCAGTCATCACACTTGGGTTATCCTGTCGTCAGGCGGTCCCGCAGTCGGCCTGAATTCCAAAGTCTTGGTCTGGCGTCGATTGCTGTCGCTTCTTCCCTGACATCAGTGCGCCAGGAGTATACAGCAGACATCCAACGCCATTTTCTTCAGTCTTTATTGCTGCGTGGTGCCCGAAGCAGAAGCAGTTCGCAAGTGCCGGTCGGCCGACACCTGAGATTTTCAAATCGAATTTCAGTCCAAAGTCTTCAAAGCTAAGTACCCCGTTGGGGAATCTTTTCTTGCCTCAGTCCGATGTCAGAAAAAGTTAACAATTGCATTTCTTGTGGGAAACAAATACTTCATAAGGACTTTCATTCTTATTGCATACCTTGCCTGGGCCCAGACCACAACGTCACTAGTTGTCGGTTTTGTGCTAGGTTCAATAAGCGAACTATAAAGCGACGCTTTGATTTCGCACGACACTACTTCGGTAGGAAATTTAATTACACTATGCCGTCGGAACAACCGACTACCGGCGTGCATAAAAAATGCAAAGATAAAGACAGGCAGCCTAGATCCAAGCCAGACTCCAAGGCCTCGGCTGGGCTGGTCGCCGGTTCTACGGTTTTCAGTGAGGCACCTACGCAGCCCCTGATGACCGCAGAATTGGAACCCCAGACTGCTTCGGATTCTCAAGCAGAGAGTTCTAGGCCGACGCAGCCATTTTCTTTGGGCCCTACCGACAACATTGCAGAAGGAGAAGCCGGTGCTGCGGAAACACCTTTGGTTACAGAAGGTGTCTTCAGACCGACTACTCTCACCATAAAATCTTATGCTAAGCTTAAGACGCCTCTAAAACCAAAAAAGACTGCACATCAGTCTCCAGTTCAAGGCCCCATGCCTAAGAAACAGATGCTTAAAATGGCTGAAGATTTGATTTCTTTAATCAGGAGTTCCCAACCCCTCCCCAGACAAAAGGCCTAGACAAGAGGAGGATTATGCCTCCTCTGATCAAGTGTCTGTTTCCTCTGAGGAACAGGATTTCTCCTTTCCCCCTTATGAAGATTCTGATGCTGAAGATTCCATTCCCTCAGCTTCTCCCCCTGAAGACTATTCCTTTGGGGGAAACCTTACATACCATGAGGGAACATTTCCACTGGGAAGGTCAGGACTACTCCAACTCAAAGAAAAGGCTCCGAGAGTTTCTTTTACTCCCCCCAGCACAGACCACTTGCTATCCCTCCAGTTTTAGACATTGTGGATGATGTTTACTTAACATCTAGTCTAAATCCAGATTCTCTGCCTCCTGCTCCAGCCAAACCAGACAGATATTATAGAGTGCCTGACTCTCTCAAATTCCTTTACAAAAGCCCTGTTGCTGACCCAGAGACAATCTCCCAGGGTCCCAAAGGGGCTAAGTCTTCTATGATTAAAAATCCTATACCCTCTGAAAGGGACTCCAGAGCACTAGATAGGTGGGGGAAGAAGATTTACACATCAGCTACTCTAGCTATGAGAGCACTAAATTGTCAATTTCACATGCTGAAATACCAGCAATTCCTAATGTCCCAAATAAAACAAGATGAGCACGCACCCTCAACAGTCTGAATTCAAAGAAGTGCAGGATCTGTTGCATGCAGCTGAAAAGGTGGGCAAGCATACTTTACAATGTGGATTTGATTCCTTGGAAGCTTCCTGTAGAGCAGCTGTTACTGGGTCTGTTATACATATAGGCATGCTTGGTTAAAGGAACAAACTCTGCCTGATCATGTTAAAGCAAAGTTACTAGATGCACCCTTTACAGCAGGATGTCTTATTTGGGGTTAAAGCAGAAGAGGTTTTAAATAAAATGGAGGATAAGGCAAAATCTATGCAGACTGTCAAAGATTTTTTTACAGGTACAACCCCCACGCTTCAGCAGAAATTGGCCAGCAAAGAATTGGTCCTTTCCAGCTTCTGACAGACCACAGAGGGGTAAATACAGACGCCCAAGGGGCAGAGGACAAGCACAAATCCCTTACAAACCTCGCCAATGGGGCACTGCAACACAGAAGGGAAGAGAAGACGGGTCCCAAACTACTAGAAGACAAACACAATGACTTAAACCTCAAACTGCCAAGCAAAAATCACTTGGCAACTCCCTTGGGAGGAAAATTAGCATTTTTTTATAGACAACTGGCGCATCGTCACAAAGGACAAATGGGTCCTAGACATTATCTCACAAGGATACAGATTGCATTTCCACACCTTGCCAAGGATAAAAGGAATGCCAAACTTGCCACAAAATCAATGGGCAGAGGCACAAAAACAAATTACAGCTCTCATGGACATGAGAGCCATTCAACTGGTTACCTACACAGGAGCAAGGCCAAGGATTTTACTCTAGGCTCTTTCTAGTCCCCAGAAAGGACAATGCTTTGGAGACCCATTCTGGACCTTTCAATTCTAAACACTTTCTTGCAAGTACCCAAATTCAAGATGCTAACACTACAGCAGATTCTTCCCATGTTGGGCAAGAAAGCTTGGCTAGTAACGTTGGACCTCAAGGAGGCATACCTGCATGTCCCTATCAGACAAATTTGCAGAAGATACCTCCGTTTCATTGCAGGTTCAACCCATTACCAATTCTCTGCACTGCCCTTTGGCTTATCTACTGCACCCAGGGTCTTCACAAAATGCCTGGCACCAGTAATTGCATACTGCAAACAAAGAGGAATTCAAATATACCCATACCTGGATGACTGCCTCATCCAAGCAGAAAGCAAGGACATTCTCTTACATCTGACTTTTGTAAAACATCTTCTAAGTTGCCTAGGGTACACAGTAAACGAAAAGTAATCAAAACTAGTGCCCTCACAAAATGACATTCCTGGGTGCCAGCTTGAATACAACGGCCCAGATGGTTTATCTGACGCCAGACAAACAGCTACAACTAATGCAATACTTCAAAATAATGGCAACAAAGACCCAACTCCCTGTAAGAAAAATTCTGCAGGCCTTGGGCTTCATGGCATCTTGCATACTACTAACACCATTTGCAAAACTGCATATGAGGAAATTACAATGGTACCTGAAAGGCGTATGGACTCAACACAGCCACAGCTTGGAAACGATACCTCTCATTTCCTGCCTTCAACAGGAGTTTCTATGGTGGTCACAGGCATGTCACCTCAACAAGGGTCAGCCTTTCACCTTACCCCCAGCCAGGCAAACTATGACAACAGATGCATCGGACTATGCCTGGGGGGCACACATGGCAGGACGGTGCGTTCAAGGCATATGGACTTCAGATCAAAGGAATCTGCACATCAAGCAAAAATAAATGCTAGCTGTACAGAATGCTCTGACAGCCTTCAAGAACCTCTTACATCCAGGACAGCTTATAATAAGGACAGACAACACCACAGTAATGTGGTACATAAACAAACAAGGGGGGGTACACACTCCTACCCTCTATGCAGGCAAGCAATGACCTTGTGGAACACAGCACTGGCTTACCAAGTTCAATTACAAGCTCAATTCCTGCCAGGAAAAAAGAACACATTGGCAGATGGCCTAAGCAGAAACATCATGGATCCCCACAAGTGGAAACTGGATCCACAAGTATTTGCAATGATAACTCAAAAATGGGGGCACCCAGACATAGACCTGTTTGCCAACCCCCAAAACCATCAACTTTCAAAATTTTGCACAAGGACATTTCACCATCAAGCTTGGAAAGTGGACGCACTCTCATTCAGTTGGAAAATGCTGACAGTATATGCCTTTCCTCCATTGCCCCTTCTCACAAAGGTGCTGCTGAAAGTCAAGATGGAGAGACCTCAAATGATACTCATTGCCCCGGACTGGCACTGCCAGCACTGGTACCCACTACTAAGGAACATGGCCCAGGGCCCACCATGGATTTTACCACAAATTCCTCATCTACTCGCACAGCAAGGCAGTCAGATTCTACACAGCCAGCTCAAAACCTTAAATTTGGCTGCATGGCACATCACCTAAGCAACCAGCCAGCCCCTCTTTCACAAGCTGTTATGGATGTCATTCTGGAGGCCAAGAGGCCCAGCAAAAGGAAAGCCTACTCAGACAAATGGAAAAGATTTTGCGCCTGGAACCAAGCTAAAGGCCAAAATACCCTTCAGCTGGACATGCCTCAGATTCTACAATATTTAACTGAGATGTTACACAAAGGACTTTCTTTTTCGTCTATTAAAATCCACGCCTCCGCTATTTCAGCTCACTACAACACGGATCCTCCCTTATTTTCACATCCACTTCTAAGGCAGTATCTCAGAGGGGCAAAAAACATTAGGCCTCCCAGGAGAGCTCCAACACCAACTTGGGACCTAAATTTTGTTCTGGAAAAACTTACGCTGCCACCTTTTGAGCCAGCTTTCTCAGCTGACTTAAAGTTTATATCATGGAAGACTGCCCTGCTGCTAGCAATTACTTCAGCCAGAAGAGTCTCAGAGCTACAGGCACTAATGGCAGTAGAACCTTTCCTCATTTTTCATCAAAGAGTTTCTCTACGAACTAACCCCTCCTTTGTGCCAAAGGTGGTATCCAGTGTGGCTCTAAATCAAACCATCCACTTACCCACCTTCTTTCCAAATCCACAGAACAAAGGAGAAAGACTCCTGCATTCCTTGGACATTCACAGGCAGCTACGTTACTACTTGGATAAAACTAAGGCTTTCAGAAAATCTGACCAACTTTTTGTATCCTATGCTACAGCATCACAAGGAAAGGCTATCTCAAAACAGACCATTTCCAAATGGATAGGACATTGCATAATGCTTTTGCTACACCCATCATGGAAAACCAGTTCCTGCTAGCATAAGGCCTCACTCCACCAGGGCAGCAGCTACATCTACAGCCTTCCTCAGGGGGGTGCCAACCAAGGATATTCTGGAAGCTGCAACTTAGAGTTCAGTACACACCTTCACCAAACGCTATCACTTACCACTTTACTCTAAGACTACAGCTGGCTTCGCCACTGCAGTTTTGCAGGGCCTTCTAGCCTCCTCTAACCCTGTTTGACTCCACCTCCCATCTTTAGCTTTGGGATTCTACCCAAGTGTGATGACTGCAGCAGGGTAACATGATGAACATAGTACAGTTTTGTACCTACCATAAATGTAGATGTTCGGGTGTATGCCCTGCTGCAGTCCAGGTTACCCTCCCTCCATCCCCTCTGACCTAACTAAAACCTTTAAATACCTTAAAATCTGATACAACCTTTGTGGTGTATTTGCTTATAGCTGGAGGGATGTTTTGTTTGTGCTAAGCTTTTATTATTGGTACTATCTACTGACCATCTTTTTGGGGGGGGGGGGGCACCTGACATCTGGGGCAAGAAAAACTGAAGAAAATGCCGTCAGATGCATCTTATATACCCCTGGGGCACTGACGGTCAGGGAAGAAGTGACAGCAACCAACGCCGGACCAAGACTTTGGAATTCAGGCCGACTGCGGGACTGCCTGATGACAGGATAACCCAAGTATGATAACTGCAGCAGGGTATACACTCTAACATCTACATTTATGGTAGGTACAAAACTGTATTTTCACGTCCCTTACAAGGAGTGCAGGATGTTGGACAGATTTGGAAAGTGAGCCTACAGTTCAGTGACATTTGCAATTTGCACACTGAACTACTTGACTCTCAGAACTGATCCCTGTCTAGCAATTTGTCTGTGGACATCCAGAAAGCTGTGGTATCTCAGCTCTCTACCCTGCAGTCCAACATGTGCCTACTTTTTAATGCAGAGGATGGCACTGCAAGAGCAGCAGGCACCAGCATTGCTATTTGTTTGAATGTCTGGATGCATCTCTGTAACTTTGTGGAAAATTTCAAGATATTCTTCATCAGCACCTCCTTTGGGTCAATTCTTTCTGGACCCAAATTTAAAGAGATGCTCATAAGACGTGAGCAAGAGGGTAAGACTCTGTCTGCCATAGGAACATCTTGCTCCAGTTCTCCCAACACTTGAAAATCACTATAAACATGACAAAAAGCCAGCTGACTAATAACTCAGGCAGTAGAATTTATAAGGTGCCATCAGGGCACATCATCTCAGATAGCCAAACTCCTGCATTCAAGGATCCTTTATAGTCATGTTCTGCACAGATTTCCCCCAGCAAGACTAATCGTTAGTCTTTTATATTCATTGGTTGTGTAAATTACCCTGGTCCCACAAACATGGCATCACATTAGAGTACTACAGTGGACCTTCTTGGTTCAGTGATCAGTGTTACATCAGCCTGTCTACTTTCCAATACACCTCATTTCAGCATGCAGGAGTCATGTCCTCTGGTGGCTGACCTCTCCTCTTTTGTTTCCTGGAATCAACTGTTCTATCTATCCCATTGGCTGCTGTGACCATGGATGCCTCCCTTTTGGAGTGGAGAGGGGTGGATTATGAAGGATATACTATACAAGACACATGGTCTTCAGTGGGGGCTAACCTTCACATTAGTGTTTTGGAGGTGAGAGCAGTTTCCCACCTGAACACTAAGAGCAACAGATACTTTGCTGTGATACCCTCAGAGGTTGTCAGGGATGCTGTGGTCCACAGCTCCTGGGCATACCTCTCAACCGTACTAAATTCCTCTGTATTTACCAGTTTTGAGGGCAAAATAATGGAGTGCCACAATTTTCCTAGTGGTCCCTTCAATTCCTGACATTTTTTTTTTTTTTTTTTTTGAAGTTGTGACTGATGGCCAACCAAAGATCGTGGGTGATACGTTAGTTCTTCTGTTGTCACATTCACAAATTACAACCACACTGGGCTTGCCAGTAGTACATCAACCTCTCAGACTGAGGAAAATCACCTGTAATCTCAGAAAAAGGAATGAGGAAAAAAGTCCGCGTTTAGCAGCTCCTTGGCGAGCTGGGAAATAACTCTGTATAAAAACAGATGCAGGCACTGTTCTGACCACTTAATTTCTAGCACACATCTAAATGGGAAAAATGTGGAACACTTACTAACAGCATTGGTTATGATGTGCATGACATTAAGAACTTTTTCTTCATACTTTCATAAATTCTTTTTTATGAATTAATATTATTTAGTGCTAATATCTGTTAAACTTGACAGTAAAACTTAGTGCATCTTAAGACTCCAGTCAAAATGAGGGTGAGGGACTTTCTTCCGATACACTTGTCCGGTGTCTACTGACCCCGAGTCCCAACATACCACTAGTCAACTGTCCAGACTTTTGCAGAATGTCCAGGTTATTGCCTTGTATTTTGGGTCTGCTTCACATAAAATTTATAAATTTCTAGCAAATTGTTGAGGACTAAAATCACTAAATAATGATAGATGTTTCAGTTTTGATTTTTTACATTTCCAAAAATGCATGCACAAAACCTGTTCTAACAACTTTCTAAGTTTATAAGTGCAGTAGTTAAAACTTGTCTGACTTTGGGATCTCATCTCCCCTCCCTTAATGTAGCTTTGTCACTGTGGTAAGTAACTGTAAGTTGATGAAAGCACAGTATCTTTTCTCCAGGCACTTGTGCCTTATTACATTTACTACAGCCATCAAAAATTTAAACCTGAATGAATGCTCAGGGACCTGTGCATTCTCAGCTCTGAACAGCATACCTGTGCTTTTTTGGAGCTGTTTAAATGTGTCCGTTTGCTTGTAATTAATGCTGTTTTCTGTTCTAAAATGTGTACTTTTAAGCATTTGTATCCATTCACAGTGGAACATATCTGGTCTATATGCTGTGTTAACTTTAACTATTCATTCATGAGATACAAATATGTGGTACCAGGCATTACTAACTTTGTAGCCTACAGTAAATGAAGTGGCAAAAAAAAAATGGCAGCACGATGTGGGGAATATTTAGTGTGTGGTTACAAGTGATGATGTTACTGTGTGCAAAGTGTAAACATATAGTTGAGCTTCATTTACTAGTTCTTCCAATTCTGAATCCCCTTGTTTCGCTGATGCTGATTGTGTCCCCCTTGACTAGTAGACTATCCCAGTTTCCATGGTAATTTTAAGTGCCCTTGTGGGCAAAGAGTTACGAAATAAACCTTAATGTGTACTTGTAGGCGTTCAGAATTGGCAACCGGGTGGACGATCGTCTGTAAGCGAAAACTTTGAGCAAACTCCAACATTATTAGCAGGTAAACAAATAATGTTTCCCCTTCCATTTTGATTAGATTTTTGTCACTAACTTTTGATTATGCTAGCTTGATTCTTGTTTATGCAAATATCTATACCTTGTATATTCCTGCATAAACTGCTTAGTTGTAGAATATGTTCGGTCATGTTTTGCTTATGTCATGAGTACTGCTACTGCCTTTCGAAGTGGCTGTCCAAAATGCAGCAGCAGACGTGTGTTAGCTGTAACTGAAATGTTAGACTTTGCAGCACTATCCACACCGTCAACATTATGCTGGGTTATTTATCAAAGAAGCCACGCCCCACTATAAAACTTCAGATGATTTTTGTGTACGTCTGTCACTATTTTCTGTATACACACAAGGATAGGTATGTACGTCTGTGTGTATAATGTTTTTATTGTACGGAACATTATATTCATACCTTCCGTTTCGAATACCAGTTGCACAAAACATAGGCTGGGTAAGCACTTTTTAAAGCGACATTCAAATGTCTGCTTTGTTAATGTTTATACAGAATTGCCCAATGAGGACAGTGTGACTAAAGAGAGCAAAACGCACAGCTACACTATATTACGTTAGTTTGTATTTAGGATGTGTAAAGTCCACACCTCTCAATCTCTCAGAGCAAGAAATCTGACAAAGACCCAAAAATTAGGGACAGATTGTAAATTCAGATAGTTGCTAGAATAGCAGATTTTGCATTAATATACATTTCCAAAGGGACAGTGAAGTCTGAAGTTCAAACGTCTGCCATTATTTAGTGACTTCACTCTTCATGCTGGTATCCCACAATTCCATTGGAGCTGGCAGGTTTACATGATTATGTATGCAAATTTAATAAGTGCCCTGATTTTTGACCAATGGTACCTACTTTTCATGGGCCTTTGTCCAGATTTTTGATATTTCCAGGGTGAGAGGTATGCTCCCCGGGTCTTCTATATGCCTTGTCCACCCTTTCCCTTCATAACAATCGGGTGCAAAGCAACTGTAATTCTCATTGTCCCCTTCTGGCCCAGGCAGGATTTGGTTCCTCTACCTTTTGCCTCATTTGAAACACCATTCATAGGTGCTGGCATCTCTTCCAGATGTGTCTGACCCATTCAGCCAACCTCACCAAGACTTGACAGCACTAAAGTTAACTGCATGATTCCTACAATCCATATGATTGCCAGGGATGCCAGACTATCCACTGCTGTCACTGACATTTTGTCATCACAGAAACCTAACCTGAGGAAGGTTTACAATAGGAAAATATTTGCTGCTTGTGGTCTTCTAAGGGCCTAAATCCTTCTTCAGCACCTCTTCCTTCTATTTTGGATTTTTTACCAAGATTATTCCAAGAAGGTGACAGTTTTGCTTCCATTTAAGTTCAGTTTGCAGCCATATCCAGTTTTCATGTTGGAAAAAGTCACAGTCCTATTGCATCCTGAAAGCTGTCTAAGGCCTTCTTAAAGGGAGCTTTTCTGCTTTAAACACCTATCAGAGATTCCATTCCTCTTTGGAATATTACACTTATGCTTCAGACTTTGACCAAACCTCCTTTTGAACCAGCACCTTCTGCACATTTGAAGTATATGTCTTGAAAAACTTTCCTTGTGGCTATCACCTCCACCAGAAAAACTTCAAAAATATAAGCCTCGTCTTGCAAACCTCCTTACTTGATCCTTCACAAAGACAGGGCGTCCTTTCAAATTTCAGCCTAAATTTCTCCCTAAGGGGGGGGGGGGGGGTCAGAGACCTTTCTCAGACTATTGACTTACCAGTTTTCTTTGCAAATATTTCTAACAAATCCAAATGTATTTTGCACTAGATGGATTACGTTATCAATTGACAGTCTGTTTAGCTCTGACTAAGGAATTCAGAAAAACTGGTCACGTTTCGGTTTCCTTCTCAAAGTCTAAAATGGGCCAAGATGTTTCCAAAGTCACATTGTCCAGGTGGCACTCTGATTGCCTTGCCTTTGTGTATAAAGAAAAAGGTTCAACACTTCCACTTAAACCCAAGGCTTGTTCAACCAGAGCAGTGGCAGCCTCCACTGCACTCTGAGTTCTCATAGATGAGATCTGTGCTGCAGCTACTTTGTCTACAGTTCATACCTTTGTATCTCAGTATATGCTGTCTGTACATTTCAGATCATGTGCATCTTAGTTACTGCATTCAATGGAAGATCCTTCCTTGAGACCACCCTGGGGTTTGTCGCAGCTGGGGATTCTGTTCCCTTTCATTGAGACAGGATGGGTAAGACAATGTCATATTTGAAAATTATGTTCTTACCATAGTGGTAGATCTGTGTTGTCTTTATCTGTCTGGCTCAGATTCGCTCCATGCCCCTTGCCAAAATTGCCACACTCTGTTGTCTGCTGACTGAGTAGACCTATCCAGGGCCTTGTTATATTTTTAGCTGATCTTCCCTTTATAACCATTGGCAGGATATAATGGTATTCCTGGGCATATTTTATGGATTATGTGATGTACTGGGGCAATTTCAATTTGAGGTATTGCAGTGAACAAATGGGATTATGAGTAGGGGAGGAGCCTCAACCCAGGCTCTAAAAGCTGGGGGGGGGGGGTTACTGAGGTCAGATCCAACAACTCATTCAGTTAGCCGGACAGTTGTGGACAACACTGATCTAATGTTAGTGGTAAGTACATAGGTTTCGATCTGATTTCAATTTTCATCCTGTCCCCAATCTATGGGTTTGGATCTGATCCCGTGGATCCAACTCTGACATTACAAATGCTCGTGGCTACCAAAAGACTCTTGAGCTTCTCCCTTACCCATAATTCACCTACCCCAAGTACCTCGGATCTTGTTTGCTAATAGCAGAAAAAATATTGGCAGTCATATGGAGAAGAGACTATATCTGGAGCTCAATATCGGGTAAGTGGCATCCTTTAACCACTTGCTCTTCCAGGAGTTTTCGTAGGTAGGGGGTTGGTGGGAGAGGAGTTGAGAGAGAATGACAACACAGATGCAACATGGTGAGTACATAACTTCTTTATGTAATTTTGTCAATTTTCATTCTGTCCTCAACTTATGGGACCGAGTTCCCCAGCTACCTAAAATCCCTGGTGGATTCAAGGAAGGAAATTCCTGACCGCCATTGAACCAATTGATGACCTACCTCTGGACACCAGGTCTAATTTGTAATCAGGAACAAAGGTATGGGGAGTAGCCCAAGTTGCTGCCACACAAATGTCATCCATGGGCGGTGTAGATTGGAGCACTGAAGAAGCTGCCATGGCACTAGTTGAATGAGTGTGTAACAGTTTCAATGAGGTAATGCCCAATTTGTTATAAATGAAGGAAATAGTCAGTTGACCATCTGGCAAATGTTACTTTGGCAACTGGCTTCCCCAATTTTATTTCTGAAAATGAAAAATAACTGATAAGTTTTCCCCATTTTTTTTCTTGTATGTAGGTAAAAATGTAATTGTCTATGAGCATGCAATAAATGTAACATGTATTCACCTTTGTCAGCAAATTTAGGAAAGAATACTGGCAAAGTAATGGACTGATTGATATTGATACTGACTCTGACACCACCTTAGTTAAGACAGAAGCATTGATTTGCAATGAGACTCTGCCCTTGGGAAAGATCGTGTATGGTGGTTTTGAAGACAAAGCTTGGATCTCTGAAATTCTTCTGGTAGAAGTAATTGCTGCAAGAAATATTGTCTTCCAGGAAAGATATTTAAGGTCACATTTAACTGCCGATTCAAACAGGGGTGGTGTAAGAGCCTGCACTACCAAATTCTGGTCTCAAGGGGGAGTATGGTCTTTAAAAGGAGGCCCTGATAGAAGACTCGCAAAAACACTTTGCAGAGCTTGAGCGGCAACAGAATAACCTTCAAATCCAGTGTGAAAATTCTATATTGCTGCTAACTGGACCTTAACTGATGAGGAACTGAAAATTCAAGGATGTTATGTATGGGAGCTGAAAAGGGGTCAACATTGTTTTGATGTGCCCAGTAAACAAACCTTAATTTACTGGACTAGAGTTTACGTGTAGAAGGTTTATAGGAAAATAAAAGTATGTGTCAGACAAGGTAAGAGAGCATAGGTTGACTGGCTATTAATGGAATTGAAGTCAGGAGGTCAGCCTGAGGTTTGGTATATCTGGATGGATCATTCCTGTGTGGTGAGACAAGGAGGTCTGGATTTGGATCCAGAATCCAAGGTTTGAGAAGTGAGAGAGGCCAAAGGAAAGGGAGCAAAATCTGTTGAGGCCAGTGAGATGCAGTGAGGTTGACTTTGCTCTTCAACATGGCAGCTTTCTGTAGACATTTTGGAATTAGTGGATAGGTGTATATTAAACTGGGGGGCCAGTCATGAAGTGGAGAATCTCTTGTCGATTCCCCCTGTCCGGGGGATTAGGGCAAAGTAGCTGCTACATTTGTTGTTTGGGGGAGATGCAAAAAGATCGCAGCAAGGCTGGCCCCACTGGTGAAAAGTCATTTGTCACATTCTTGCTGACTACTTGAGGTAGAAGAATGCACCTACTCAGTTTGTGTGCTATCATGTTAGACTTCCTAGGAATATGCGTTGCTATGAGAAAGCAGTTGGATGAGCTTACCCACTACCACATCCTGAGAGACTCTCGACACAAGGAGTAAGATCTTGGTCCCTTCTTTGTCGATGTACAACTACTAACATATTGTCTGTTTGAATTGCAATTGTCCCTGAAGGCAGTGTGTCCTGAAGGATCTGCAGTGCTACAAGCACTCCCCTCATCTCTAGGACACTGATATGCAAGTTGGCCTCTTCAGTGGACCAAGTGCCTTGGACTATTTTCCCCAGAAGGTGACACACACACACACCAATTGGGAAATCTCCATGGTCACTATAGCCTTGGGTTGAGGGAGAATGAATGTACAGCCTTGTAGAAATTCATCTGATTGAATCCAGCACATAAGATCTTTCTCTTACATATGTGGGTGATTCACATCGGAGTAGATATGGATGGACAAAGCATCTACCATTGCTTGGCTAGCATCCCTTTAATTCTCATGTAACCTCTGTCCAATGGTACTAGTGTTATTGCTGCTGCCATAGATTCTAGGGCTTGAAGAAACAAGCGGGCTGAAATCTTGGTACTGCAGATTCTTTTTTACCTCTGATCTTATTGTTTGAACACTTGAGGGAGAAAATGAAACTTTGCATGCTAGTGCTCCTATGAATTCTAAACTTTGAGTTTGTTCTAGATGAGATTTTTCATACTTATCCCCAGAAGACAGCATGCCTGGAGAACCTACTTTCTTTTTTTAAACAGTTGATGCCTGGTCAGGGCAGAAATAAGCCAGTCATCTAGATATGGAAACAAGAATCCCTGCAGTCTCAAGTGAGCAGCTACTGCCATGCACTTGGTAAACACCTTGGTGGCTGTGGTGAGACCAAAGGGCAGAACTCTGAACTAATAATGACTGGCTTCCAGCTGGATGCATAAGAACCTTGTGGATCGCCTGTTCATCTTTGTGATAGTACGCATGAAGATCTGTTGAGCACATTCTGTCGTCCTTTCCCCAAAAGGGAAGAATGTAATAAACCGTGACCATCCAGAACATGGTGTATCTAACTGACTTGTTCAAGCTGCTGAAATCCAAAATTGGTCTCCAATCCCCTGTTTTCTTTGGCACTAAAAAGAATCTTAAGTTCCAGATTCTATCTGGTCTGGGAGGTACCTCTTGGGTGACTTTTTTCTAGCAGCTTTTGTAATTGAATTGCTGCCTTTTCTCTTTGACTGGGTGGAACATCAGGGATTTTTCTGGAAGGGGGAGGAGGAAGGAAAAAGGGTATTATATAACCTCTGGAAATCATCCTCTGCACCCAAATATCTTTTTATTTCTAGCCAGGCTCTCCAGTGCAGGGATAATTAACCCCCGATTGCCTCTAGAGAAAGGCAATCGGGGCTCCTTTCAAGGAATGCTGGAAGGTCTGTTCAAGAATGAATCTCTGGACCCCTAGTTTTGCGGGCCACTTCTGCCATGGAGGCGGCTTCTACCATTCGAGTTCCCCTCTCTACTCTTGGGGAATCCTTCTCCATTTGTGTCCTGGAAAGGTCCCCAGGACTTCTTGAACCACGTTTTTCCATTTCCTCATTGATTCCTGGAAAAGGATCTTTGAGGGATGGAGAAAACATATGCCCACTGCAGGCAGGGTCTTTCCATCCTTCTCACACTTGCATAAAGTCTCTTTTCTTATAGGGACAAACAAAGACTTGCCATCAAAAATAGCGCTGATGGAGGAAAACTTGAGGGCTCTGCAAAATCGCATAAGCACATCCAGGAGTGTGCCCCTTATGGAAATACGTGAATCAGCTGTCCTTGAGGTTCCATCAGCTACATGCGAAATGAGCCTCATGGAAGAGTTGGAAACTGATTGCAGGGTAGCCATTTCAGAAGCCAGAAATGCTTGCACTTCAGAAACAGATTCTAAGAGGGTGTCTGACAGTTTCTTAATCAATTCCCTGTGTAACCTGGTGAAGTTTGCTAAATAGTTCAGCAACCTTAAGGCGAAGGTTGCTGAAGCATAGACATGATTCCCAAATGTGTCCATTGCCTGCGACTCCTTGTTGGGTGGATGGGAAGTGCAACTCTCCTTAGCGAGGAGTTTCTTGGTGGCCATTGCCACGATCATGGCATCGAGGCACACCTTTTGTCCAAAACCGTTTGTCTCTGGTGCTCTCATTATTTTGTCAGGTCATGGAGCTATTGGTTCATTGGTGTTGGGATCCTTCTATGCCCGCAATGAGATCAACTCATTTAGCTCTGCAGGAAGGGTCACCCAGGAGGTAGACTGGGCCAGTATGGAAACCTCTAGAAACGCAGATTCCTCAGACAAAGGGTTGCTGGGCTTTTCAGCCACCCCTGTTTCAGGATTTCCAGGAAGTCTCCAAATGAGATCTTCAGGAGGTGACCGTGGGGACCCTTCACCATCCTTAGTCTGTGTCTTCTATGATGGACTCCTCTTGCACATTTTCTTCTTGGGGACCTCTTCAATAGGATTGTCTGGGAAGGTAACAGAAGTCTGAACACCCTACTGGTAAGCCTGAGGTTTTGATACCAGTTGTTCCTGTGGAAAAGATGGATGGGACTCGAGGCACAGAGACATCAAGACTGCATACTGAAGGATCCGAGAGGGTAGGAACAGTCTGTGTTGCTGAGGCAGACAATGCTCTCTCCACAGCTTCAAAGGCAGACTTCCCCAGTGAGGGAGAGGACCCTGGATCCAAAAATGAAAGTTTTTGGATTGTTGTCCCGTGTTGATTCACCTCGTAGCACGGAGGATGAGTTCAGGTCCGACTTCTATCGCGAGGGGGACCTCATCAGTACAGAGACGGACTTGGGTGCCGAGGTCCTCCCTTTCGGTCCTGGAGTACCACTTGTTTTCTGGCAGGTCAGCCTTCGAGGTCAGGAAGAGGGTGTTGGCTACTTTTAGTACCTAGTTCGTTCCTTTCTCATTGGAGCCTCTGTCTCTGGCTTTTTTGTGCCAGGAGCATCAACCAGCCCCTCCACAGGGTCAGCAGGTACTGCAGCCTCAACCTCTCCAGATGTTCCCCCTGAGGAGGTCCCTTGGAAGAAATTGTGTAAGAGGAAATGCTTAGACTCTCCAGAGGAGTCTATTATAGAAGATGTGGATTTCTATGAGGGCGAAGGGTCTCCCAGATCACCTCCTGACTGTCTCCTTTGGAGACATCCTGGAAATCCTCAAGCGGAGATGTGGTTGAAAGTCCCTCAACCCTTCAACCGAGGAATCCATGTACCTGCAGGCTTCTGTTAACTGCTGATCTACTTCCTGGCCATCTCCACCCACCGATGAGCTGATTGAGTTGATCTCTTGGTTGGTGTGGAAGGCTCCTAACTCCACTGGACCAATTCCCAAGAGACAAGACTAAATTATCACAGCCCCAGAGGTTATGCCTTTTTAGACAAAGGGAGTTCCTGTAGATGCCATGGTGGCCACTAAAAAGAAACCAACAGAGGAAAGTTTCTCTATCCATCCCCCAACAAGGAGTCACAGATGGATAGATTCAGGAAGCAAGTTTAAGCTTCATTGACCTTTGCCCTATGGTCTTTAAATTACTTGGCATATAATACTAGATAATAGCGATATCTGGTAAAAGAGCTGTCTGATACCGCCTCGGAAACATCACCTGACAGAGTATGAAAATTAGTCACCTCTCAGCTGGCTACTGTGACTTCTATTTCTAAATCTTTCCATGAGGCTCATTTCACATGCAGCCAAAGGAACAACAAAAGCAGTGGGTTCACGTATAAGGCGGCATGCCTGGTTGTGTTTGTGTGATTTTGCAAAGCCCTTCAAGTCTTCATTTGTCGATGCACCTTTTGACAGTTCATCCTTTTTGGCACAACTGTTAGACACTTTAACCAAATGTGAGAAGTATAGGAAAACTCTTTCTGCCATAGGATACGTTTTTCCACTCGACAGAGGTCCTTCTCTAGGCACCAATGAGGAACAGGCAAAATGTGGTTAAAAAAATCCCAAGGGTCTTCCCAGAATACACCTGGTGATGGTTCTTCCAGGGGCAGAGGAGGGAACAATAATAGAAGGCGGCATCCAAATGGCAGACGTGACACAGCATTAGGGTTTCCTGGATTTCTGCTTTGGGAAACCTTTCCAGCGCTCCTGAACAGAGCCCCAATTGCCCACCTCTGGAGGCAATCCGGGGTTGCTTATCCCTGCATCTAAAAGCCTGGCAAGAAATCACCTGTGATACTGGGGTGCAGAGAATCATTTCCAGAGGCTATATAATTTCCTTTTCCCTTCCACCTCCTTATGCGAAGAAATTCCCTGATGTCCCACAGAGTTAGATGGAATAAGTAGCCATTCAAATTCAAAAACTGCTGGAAAAGAAGTCATTGAAGTCCCACCAGACCAAATAGAATCTGGGTTTTACTCTAGATTCTTTTTAGTGCCAAAAAAGAAGGCTCTGGAGACCAATTTTGGATCTCAAAAAAACTGAACAAATCTGTTTGAAAAAACAAATTTCGGTTCAGTCCATTCTTCCATTTTTTAGGAAAAGATGACTGGATGTGCTCTGTAGATCTTCAGGAAGTGTATTACACATAAAGATGGGCAAATCTTCTGGAAGATTCCTTCGCTTCTGGCTGGGAGCCCGTCATTGCCAATTCAGAGTTCTACCCTTTGGTCTCACCACAGCCCCCCAGGGTGTTCACTAAATGCATGGCACCAGTAGCAGCTTACTTCAGACTGCAAGGATTCCGGGTGTTTCCATACTTAGACGACTGTCTCATTTCTGCTACTACCAGGCACCTATTACTAACAGCAAAACAGTCTTACAAGTATGCGACCTTTTAGGCATCACAATCAACTTCGAAAAATCCTTGCTGGAACCAACGCATAATCTAACTTTCATAAGAACTATCTTGAACAAAAGAACCTCTATTGCCTCACTTCCTCCATATTGATTGGAAACTATCCAGACTCTGGTCCATATATTAGTACAAAGAAACAAAGTTCCAGCAAGGCTAGTATTTCAAGCATTGTGATTAATGGTGGCTGCCATAACTCTTGTTCTCCTAGCCAGGTTTCACATGAGAATTTTTACAATGGCTTCTTTCAGCAAAATGGTCCGTCCTTCAGCATCCCTTGTCTATACCAGTCTTAATCACCAACACATGGAAGAGAGATCTATGGTGAATTCATTCAAAACAAGTCTTACAAGGATGTCCATTCATTCCCCCTCAACCCAAGGTCACCGTGACCACAGACACTTCCCAGCTTGGATGGGGAGGGGGCATTGCCAGGGAAAATAATTTTCTTGGGTGGCGAAAGCCAGAGAACTTTTTTGGCTAGGCTTATATAGGCCCCAGGGCCGATAGTCTAGTATCTACCTATGAAAGACGGTCCAAGGCACATGGTCCGCAACAGAGATCAATATGCACATAAATGTTCTAGAGATGAGAGCAGTGCTATTGGCGTTGCAAGCATTCCATGACTCTCTACCTCTAGGGATAATTGCAATTCAGACAGAAAACATGTCAGTGGTCTGGTACATGAACAAATAAGGGGGAACCAGATCTTACCCCTTATGCTGAGAAGCTGCTTTCTGATTGCAGCACATATTCCAGGGAGGTCAAATGTGTGAAAGTAGACAAATTGAGCAGGTGCATTCTTCTACCTCACGAGTGGTCCCTTAATCCAAAAGTTTCGAAAAGGATATTCCGAACATGGGGCCAGACTTGCTGTGAACTTTTTGCCTCCCCTCTGAACAAATGCAGCAGCTACTTTGCCCTCATCCCCCCAGAGGAGGAATTACCGAGGGACACTCTTCACAAATAGCCACCCGGTCTCCTTTACTCATTTCCTCTGACCCCACTAATTCCCAAATTCTGACAGAAAGCTGGCAAGTTGAAGAGCAAAGTCATCCTCGGTGCTCCCTTCTGGCCTCGGCAAATTTGTTTCCCCTTTCTTTGGCCCCATCTGGTACAACAGCCTTAGATTCTGGATCCAGTTCTGGATCTCTTGTCACACCTGGCAGGCATCAGTCACCCAGACATTACAACTCTCAAGCTGATCGTTTGGTTTCTCCATTTCCATTAGTAGCCAGGCCTGATATGTTCTCTTCCCCAGTCTGACGTATACTGTTGCCATCTCATAAACCATTTACATGTAAACTTTGCACAAGTAAATGGAAATGAGTCGTTCATTGGGCCTCTCTACACCTTGATCCTTTTTCAGCACCAGTTCATGAAATTCTTCATTTTCTAGCTTCCATTTTCAATGATGGAGTTTCCACCTCTGTGGTTAAAATCCAACTGGTAGACATTTCATATTTCCACAATGGTTTCCTTGGATCATCAGTCGCTTCACATAGTCTTTGTAAAGCCTTTTTGAGAGGAGCACTCCTCCTAAAACCCCTTTACAAGGATGCTACTTCTCCTTGGGACCCTACTTTGATGCTGCAAGTTCTGACACAATCTCCCTTTGAGCCGGCCTCTAGGTGTGATCTAAAGTGTCTATCCTGGAAAACGTAGTAGCCATCATCCTGGCTAGATTAATTTTGGAAATTCAAGCACTTTCACCTAGACCACCATATTTGATTTTCCATAAGGATATAGTTTCTCTCTGAACCAACCCATCCTTTCTACTTAAAGTAGTTTCAGAAACCATCCTTAATGCGTTAACCTTCCGGTTTTGTCACACTGAAAATTTCAAGTCCTTGTCCACTACAGACATTTTCTGCATTGGTTCTTTGGATATTGAAAAAAATTGAGATACCTTTACTAGTTATTGCTTGGACTTTGATTCCAGGACTTGGGCCTTCTTTGACACAGCTGTACTTCAGAACTCTTTGAGTCCTTGCTTTTAGACATTATCCATGCTCCGCTACCAATGATGTTTCAAGATTCTTCGAAATAATTTTGTTTTGCATAGGGTTTTTGAAGTCAGATATGACAAATATATTCAGGTTTGTTCTAAGTGAAGTTCCCCCACCTTTTTTTTTTTTTCCTTTATTCACCCTCCTAATGTCTCCTGCTGTTTGCACAACCTTCCCATCAAGAATTAGCAGAGGTATTTTCCTGCAAATCAGACAAGGTATGTTACTATTGTCTGTTTTACAGGAGTTTACCTAGTGCCTTTGTGTCACAGAAGGTAATAGGGGAGCTGACATGTTTTAGCCTAGATTGTAAGCCATCACACCCTGTGTGCCGTAGATATTTTTTGTATTTCCTGTACCTACTGTAGACAGCCCTCTAATCAACTGATGTGATTATACAGCTGTTCATGCAGAGCGCATCATTGCACAGTGTAGTTTTACAATTAAGTGTCTCATGCCGTCCATTATCCATGATCTGGTGATCAAAGTTTTGTTTAACAGTGCCTGTTTATGAATTATAAAATTGTTGGTTACTAACCTTTTCTTGTTAATACACGTTAAGTTTAGAAATATCTGCTCGCTGATGACTGTTATTCATGCCTCTCTGTTTCTGGGCAGGAAAGGGATGAGAGGCTCGAGTTGCTTGAGGCATTAGCACCAGAGATTCAAACTGAGAGGATCAGCAGGACAAGAAAGCAGGTCAGCACTGCCCCCACAGACAGTGCTCTTCGCAGGTCCGAGCGTTTGGCTGCAAATCAGATCGAATTAAAGCAAATGAAAGAAAGCTTGCAGCAAGCAAAAGATAATGCAGAAACCTACAAAAAAGAACTGGAGAAGGTTACAGAGGGTGAGTTAAAAATTAGAATGAAATTTAGTCAAGAGAGCATGTTGGAAGTTATCACTACATAGACTAGTGTGGCTAGATTTATGCATCAAATGCATTTACTGCAAATTTATATTAAATACTAACAAAACAATTGCCAGATAAAGGTATCGTTCTCTGAAGCTGGTGAAATTGAAAGTAAGTTTTCATACTGCAGCTTAAGATGTTCTCTTCTGGCAATTTTCTTCTGTGTAGTGACCTCAAGTAGACTTACTGATTCTTACAATACAGATTGAAAAAGTGCCCCAAGCATCATTTTTGGTAATTTTTTACTACTACTTTTAGAATTTTGAACTGTTGCTCTGCTTTCCTTTTCCTACATATTTTAACCACTTTCATTGATACTGTGCATATCTCTACTTTGAAATCTATCCTTTTATTCTTTCTTCTTCCTTAACTGGACTGCAGCTTCAGGCCTGACTTTCTGCTGTACTTATCTACTAAACATTGATATAATTTTCTAAATGAAATATCTGTATAAAAATGTATATTTAGTGTTGCTTTTGTGCTATATTCTGTTTTGATGAAGGTTTAGATTACTGCATTTCCCTTTTGTTGGTAGCTGGTAATTTCTATTTCAGTGGATAATTCTTCAAGTTTTAAAAAGTGTCAGTCTGTGGGCACCTGTTTTTTCCAAGACCTGTGGTAAATGTGCTGTTTTTGTAACTACTAGCAACTTTAAGGAGAGATTTGCAATGTTTGTGCTAAATTATTTTATTTGTTCATTTAATAATTGTTTGCTGGGAAATTCCAACTGGGACAGAGCCCATTTTCAGGTGAGGCCCGGGGAAAAACACTTCAAATTCGTGCCTTTGGAATGTGAGAGAAAAGCCGAGCACCCGGAGGAAACCCATGCGACCGCAGGGAGGACATGCAGACTCCACATGGAAGGCACACCAGCTGAGAATCAAACTGGAGAACTTCTTGCTGTGAGGTGTCAACGCTAGCCTCTGCACCATTGCAGTGCCCTAAAAGGACAATAATCAATGTAAGGAATAAGTAACTTTTTAAGGTTTGCCTGGGCCATATAAACAGGAGCCTTTGATTTTTGGCTGGACCCAAAAACTTAAATGATCAGGATAAATCCTTTAAATAGAAGCTTTTCCTCAGGAAATTTCCTTCCTCTACCTACAGTGCTCCATAGGGAGGCTAGAAAGGTGTCTGTGTCCAGGTTTTATGTGCAACTTGTTGGTAAATCTTCTCCCCTGGGTGCTGAGATTTGTTTCAGTTATATGAGAGAGAGAGATAATTTCCTTCTTTAATAGGTGGATTTGTCCAGGTTTTCCCAGTCAGAGCCCCCTCCTGCTGGGTCCTTATGTTAGTTTCTTTCTACAGGTAAGTCTCTATTGACATTGACTATCTGAAGCTGTCAAGGACTATGTTTCAGGTGCAGATGGACTTGGGTTTTATCCCATTCACATTGTTCTAGATTGGAGAATGATCGTGTTACCATTTCCTCTTCTCAGCCAGCCTTCTTATTAGGCCAGATTCCTCTTCAGATTATATTGAGGCCACCTACTGCTGTGCAACTTCCAAAAACTAAGTTTGCTCCTTCCTTGGTGGTGGTATCATTGGCAGCAGTGGAATTCAGTAGTAGCTACCTTTCTGGAGGCAGAGACTGGGGCTGAGACAATAGTGTCAGTCTTGAGACTGATTGATGTAGGTGGTGGTGGTCTTCAAGGACTTGGTCAGGAGAGTCAGTGCCAGACCAGACCCCTTGTTGGTGTCTTTGGCGCTAGCTGGTACTGAGCTTTCAATTCCTGTGCAGGTATTACAGCCAGTGTGCCTCAGTGTTGAAATACTGGCTGCATAGCTGCACAAGCACATCTGAGCCTTGTTTGGTACTACTTTTGTCTAGAGACCATTTCCATCCGTCTACTGAGCCTATAGGATGATCTAGGCACACACACTGAAGGTGTGAAGATGTCCAGCAGAAAAGGCCCAGGGAGTCTGCACTTACCTTAACCTCAGCTGTTGTGTTCTGGACCATCCATTCTCCGGTCAGTCCCCCGGAACAGGCATACTGTGATGTGTTGTTTGGGGGAACGCATCATCACTCCCATCAGTCTCTGAAACCAGCCATACCACTGGTTGGGCTGATGTAATTACTCCCTCTGACAACCCAAGTTTTAATGTAAGAGAAAGAGGGGTTGGCCCAGATCTCCTTCAGCCTTGTATAGAGCTCTGCCGGAAGCCTGCTTTTCTCACCCATTATCTTCCTGGGTGGTCCCTTCCATGGATTGCATGACTGTGTTCTTGTCTAAGATAGCTTAGAAGGAAGCTGATGGTGGTAACACCATTTTCTGGAGACAGGACAGGATACTCCACACCTTCTCCCAAGGACTGGGATAGTTAGATGAGGAATACTGAAGTGGGCTCCGCTATTGCTGATACAGCCCTGAAAAAACTCCAACCCTACAGAACCTGGCAGTGTGCCACCTTGCACGCGTGCACACACACACACACACACACACACACACACTCCTGTGTGAAGTTGTAACTGGAAGCACTGGCTTACACAAAGAACTTAAGTTGTGTTGTCAGCTTACCATAAAGTTTTATGCTCAAGTGAATTCACTCCTGCAGTAGTTTCCACTCCCTCCATTCCCTTTTTTACAACCTTGGCTTCTGGAGTAATGTGACAGACTCCTCCATTCCCCTTTCTCCCTTGATCAGTATGTACTTGGCCCCCTCGCTGAAACCGGTTAATTTTTTAAACTGCACCTAGAAGATACCATTTCTAGCTCAAACTGATTTTGTTACCCATAGTGTGCTAGTTATGGGAGGCAAGAATGAATAGAAGATGGCGGACTGTATTCCTGCCCGTTATACAGAGACATGACAATTTCAGGAGGGAGAATTGAATTCATAGTGGGGGGGGGGGGGTCAGTGAGCTCTGAAATTCTGACCAGACCTTGGGCTTCACATGCAGCAGAAATCCCTGAAGTTTATAACTGCAGCAGTGACTATACTTGAAAAGTGTATAGTTATAGGTTGATAACACCAACCATACTTTTTTTCCATCCATCCCTGTCAGTTCCTTGTGTCTCCACTTCTGACTTTCTGGGTGGGAGGCATATCTGTTAACCTCTTGGAGCAAGAAATCTGGACAAACTCACAAATAATTGGGGAACAAAGGCACAAAAATAGACACTTTTTAAATAAGTCTCTTACAAACTTAGAAAGTTGATAGAATAAAAGGTGTTGCATTAGCCTGAACTTTCTGAAGGATATGAAGTCAAACTCAGATGTCTGCCATAATTTTCTGACTCTAGTCCTCAATGAATTCCCAGTGATTTGTCAGAAAACCACAAAACCACAAATATGAGGAGAAACAGACCCAAAATATGAAGCAAAAATCTGGACTGTTGAGAGGTGTGGTGGGAGAGTTTCCTACTTGAAAACCATTTTTCTGACAAATAGGTAAGGCAGATTATACTGTCAAACTATAACATTGAGTTCAAAGCTTTTCCTTTTCTTGGAATGCCTTCCATTAGCAGGACGAAGGAACATGGCCAGTCTTGTCTCAAGTTCGATCTGGGATTAGAGTAAGGCATTCCACTAGGGCAAGGAAACTACTGTTTTTTTTGTTTGTTTGTTTTTTTCTTTGTTACTGCGTATTGTCTGTGATCTCGATGAAGGATGGTCCTTGGAGACGTATTATAGCTGTTTCCAGGTGAAATGCATTTTTTATATTAACTGAACTTGGAGAAGTCTATTCTGTAAGTAGCACTGCTCAGCACTTTCTCAACAGGCTTTCTTATGACTACGTATCTAAATGATGGGTGCCTGCATGTACCAATCCACAAGGGATGCAGATACCAGAGTTCTGGAACAAGGTGCTGGCACTTGCAGTTCACTTCCATTCTGTTTGGTCTTTTTACAGTGCCCATAGTATTTGCCAAACAACTAGCACTATAGTGAGCATGTCCCAGAAATTAGAAGATGCATAATTAAACCTACCTGGATTACTCTAGTTCAAGCAGCTTGAGTAGGGCGAAAGCAGATTGCCATGAAGAACTGAATCAATAGTCTTACCAGCCTAAGGTTTCCTTGAACTTCCCCAAGTCAAGCCTTTCGTCAAGGTGAATAAAATCTATCTTAGAAGCATTACTGGACTCCTAATCAGAACAAGCTAGGCTTAAAACCACTCAGACCTTTAGTTTACTGCTTGAAAAGTTAATTCTTTTACATTGAGTTCCTTTGCGACACTTGTCTTTGGAAACCTTATTTTTGGCAGATATTGAGTTGGTTAGTGGTGTCTCTAAGCTTCAAGCCCTGATTTGAGAAAAACAAATACACCATCTTTCACAGTGTGTGTGTGTGTGTCTTGGAACTAGCCATTTTTATTATGTCAGAAGTGATATCCAAATGGCATTTAACCAGACTATCCATTTACTAGTCTTCTATCCTAATCCACAGAACAAGGGAGAAGTTACTTTATCTCTTGGATATTCATAGGCAGCTTAAATGTTTCCTAGTAGGAACTGATGAATTTAGACATTCATAAGATCTGATGTTGTCTTTTCATTCATCTTCAAGCTGTAGGTTATCAGATCCAATTCTGATCCAACATCAGCCTTTTTCCGAGTTTTCAATTTGGACACCCTGCCTCCTCTACCCATCACACATTGCTCTCCCCTGTCCATCTCAGATCTTGTTTGATGCCTGTGGAGTGCGCATTGTGATCACAATCTCTGCTCTTTTATCATTTAAGTGTTAACTTATGTCTGCTTTTTTCCTACACTTTTATTGGGTTAGTGTATTTTAGTGATGGTTTGTAAGTAATAGTGTCTGTGTGGTTTGTGTACATAGTGGGTTAGTGGTTTGGTCTGTCTATTGGATTGAACATTCCCACGCCTTTTTCTCTTATCTTTCCTGCACAAGAAAGAAAAAAAATACTTGTATATTCTTGGCTGTGTTTTAACTTTTAGATGTATAGGTGGTTAAGTAGCTAGATAGGGTATGCTGTAAATCGTTAGGAAAGGCATTAGTAACAGCAGTCAGTTCCATTTAGTTCTTTTGTAACTTTGTTGTTCCTGGTACTGTCCTTCTCGCATGTGCATATTACTGGATTTGTTAGAGATGTTCATCATGTTTCACTGTTACAGTCATCACTGTAGGGTTCTCCCTGCCGGCAGGCAGACCTCGGTCGGCCAGAATCCCAAAGTCTGGGTCTGGCGTCGGCTGTTCAGTCATGCTCCCTGACGTCAGAGCACTAGGAGTACAAAGCTGCCAGCCGACGTCATGTTCTCCAGTCTTTCTTGCCATGCGGTGAAAGCAGTTCGCAAGTGCCGATCGGCTGACTCCTGATATTTTTTCGTGCTTCAGTCTGAAGACTGACTACTTCTTCTCAAAGCTAAGTACCCCGTTGGGGAAACTTTTTTCTTGCTCCAGTCCGATGTCAGAAAAAGTTAATTGGATTTCTTGTGGGAAGCAAAGACCTCATAAGGATTTCCATTCTTACTGTATTCCTTGTTTAGGCCCTGACCACGACGTAGCTAGTTGTCGGTTTTGTGCTAGATTTAACCAACGTACGATTAAGTGAAGGTATGATTTTGCTTTTCACTACTTTTGTAGGCGATTTAATTATAAAATGTCGTTGGACACGTTTCCGACTACCGGAGTTCACAAACGACGCAAGGATAAGGACAGGCCTCCGAGGTCCAAATCAGACGACGTTTTTCAAGCAGAGCCAGCTACACGGTCGGCCGTCGTCAGTGAGGCACTTTCACAGCCCCTGTCGGCCATTTCAGAACCGATTGCCGAAACGGACTCCCACGAGGAGCCAACTAGGTCTTTCAGCACTCCAGCTGCAGGACCTTCGGACAGTGCTCCCTCGGATGGGTCTGGAGCCGCTGTGCAGGTACCGGCTTCCGAAGGGGTTTTCAGGCCTACACAGCTTCTGATAAAGGCAAAGACTCCTAAATCTAAGACACCAGCCCAGGCCTCTTCTGATCCGGGACTCAAATCTCAGAAACAGCTTCTTAAAATGGTGGAGGACTTACTAACCATGATTAGGAGTTCACATCCCACTCCAGACAAAAGGCCAAGGCAAGAATTGGATTATGAATCTTCTGATCAGGCATCTATTTCTTCAGTGTCTTCCTCTGAACAGGAATATACTTTCCCTCCTTATGAGGATTCTATTGCTGAGGAATCCATTCCATCAGCTTCTCTCCCTGAGGATTTTTCTTTTGGGGAAACTTTACATGACATGAGGGAACATTTTCACTGGAAAGGACAGGAGTACTCGGAATCTAAGAGAAGGCTTAGGGATTTCCTCCTTCTTCCCCAACATAGACCCCTGGCTATTCCTCCTAGTTTGGATATTGTGGATGATACCTTTTCTGAGGCTAATTCAACTCCTGACTCCTTTCCTCCAGCCCCTGCTAAGCCCGACAGATATTACAGGGTCCCTGACTCCCACCAGTTCCTTTACAAAAATCCTACTGCTGATCCAGAAACCATTTCTCAAGGTCCTAAGGGGGTTAATGCCGCTTCTGCTAAAAACCCTATTCCGACAGATAAGGATTCCAGAGCTTTGGAGAGATGGGGCAAAAAAGTGTACACTTCTGCTACTTTATCTATTAGGGCTTTAAATTGTCAATTTCGTATGCTAAAATATCAGCAATTTCTACTGTCTGTTATGAAACAAAAGCTGGGTACCATTACTGCATGTGCAGATAATAATGAATTACACTATTTGATGCATGCCACTGAATAAGTGGGGAAGCATGGTTTACACTGTGGTTTTGATGCCTTGGAGGTTTCTTGCAGGGCGGCTGCCTCTGGCACAGTCATTAGAATGCATGCTTGGTTAAAGGAACAGAACTTACCTGATCAAGTGAAAGCAAAGTTACTGGATGCTCCTGTTCAGCATAATGTTTTGTTTGGGTCTAAGGCTGAAGAGGTGATAAAGAAAATTGAGGATAAGGCAAAATCCATGCAAACGGTTAAAGATTTCTTTCAAGTTCAGCCCCCAAGATTTAGCAGAAATTGGCCAACTAAAAATTGGTCCTTTCCCAGCTCGGACAGGCCTCAGAGGGGTAGATATAGGCGCTCCAGAGGGAGGGCCCAAGAACAGACCTCTTACAGAACTAGACAGTGGAGTGCTTCCACCCCCAGGGGTGGAGAGGACAGACCTCAATCTTATAGAAAACAGGCTCAATGACTCCCCCCTGCATGGCTCAAGGAACTTCTCTCCTGGAAGCCCCTCTAGGAGGAAAACTCTCGCTTTTTCAACAAAATTGGACTTGCATAACCCAAGACAAGTGGGTTCTGGATGTAGTTTCAAGAGGTTACAAATTCCACTTTCATACCTTGTCAAGACCAAACGGATGGCCAGACCTACCAAAACACCAATGGTCAGAGGCATTAAACCAAGTGGGATCCCTCATGGCTATAAGGGCCATAGAACTGGTTCCACCATCAGAGACGGGCCAAGGTTTTTACTCAAGACTCTTTCTAGTTCCCAGAAAGCAAAATTCATGGAGACCCATCCTGGATCTGTCAGTCTTAAACACTTTCCTGGACATACCAAAGTTCAAGATGCTTACTCTGCAGCAGCTCCTGCCAATGTTGAGCAAAAATGCAAGAATGGTGACATTGGATTTAAAGGAGGCTTACCTACACATCCCAATCAGACAGTAGTGCAGAAAATACCTCAGGTTCAAGGCCGGATCGAAACATTGCCAATTCTCTGCGCTGCCCTTTGGCTTGTCTACTGCGCCCAGGGTCTTCACCAAGTGCCTGGCACCAGTAGTAGCTTATTGCAGACTCAAAGGAATTCATATTTACCCTCATCTGGACGACTGCCTCATTCAAGCAGACAGCAAGGATGTCTTACTCCAGCATCTGGAATTTGTTCAAAATCTTCTCAAGTACCTGGGATTCACTGTGAACATAGTCAAATTTGACACCCATACAACAGATAACTTTTCTGGGTGCTCTTGTAAACACAACAGCCCAGATGGCATTCCTGACATCCGAAAAACTGCAGCTGGCTTCAGCTTTCAAAACCTTGGCGTCAATAACTCGGCTAACTGCAAGGAAATTCCTGCAGGCTTTGGGTTACATGGCCTCCTGCATCCTTCTCATACCAAATGCAAGACTACATATGAGAAAAATACAATGGTACTTAAAAAGTGTATTGTCCCAGCATTGCCACAGTCTAGACACACAGATTGTTGTCTTGCCTTGTCTACAAAAGGAATTCCATTGGTGGACCTTGGCATGTCTTCACAACAAAGGGAAAGCCTTCAGTCTGCCTCCAGCCAGCTAAGTGTTAACCACGGACGCCTTGGATTACGCATGGGGAGCCCACTTGCAGGGAAAAGGTCTGCAAGGTTTTTGGACAGAGGATCAGAAGCACCTACATATCAATTTAAAAGGGATGTTAGCTGTACAGAATGCCCTCTTGGCTTTCAGGGATCTTCTACAACCAGGACAACTACTGATACGGACAGACAACACCACAGTTGTGGTATATAAACAAGCAAGGGGGTTCACACTCCTACCCCTTTGCAGACTAGCCATGACTCTTTGGAACACAGCTCTAGCTTGCAAAGTGGATCTACAAGCTCAGTTTCTGCCAGGGAAACAAAATATTCTGGCAGACAGCCTGAGCAGGAACCTGTCAGACCCACACGAGTGGATGCTAGATACCCAAATATTCAAGATGATTACAGAAGCCTGGGGTTGCCTGGACATAGATCTATTTGCATCCCCCCTCAACCACCAGTTACAGATTTTTTGCACAAGGACATTTCACAAACTAGCATGGAAAGTGGATGCACTATCATTCAGTTGGAGAAACCTCTCGGGGTATGCCTTTCTGCCACTACCTCTTCTTCCACGGGTGTTATTAAAGATCAAGCAGGACAAGCTGAAGATGATGATTTTACTGGCCCCACATTGGCCTCGTCAATTTTGGTACTCAACACTGATGAATCTATCCCAGGAGCCACCTTGGATTTTACCTCAGATTCCAAATCTTTTGTCCCAACACCAGGGCCAGGTTCTGCACTCTTGTCAAAACTCTCAGCCTGGCAACCTGGCGAATTCAGGGTCTATGAATAATCCTTATCTTCCCAAACAGGTCATGGATGTCATCTTAGAAGCCAGACTGCCTAGCACTAGAAAATCTTATGCAGGTAAATGGAAGAGATTTTGCACCTGGATGCATGCTCTGGATTCGGATTCCCTCATTCCTAACATCCCACTGATTTTACTTTACCTGACAGACATGCTACATAAGGGTTTCTTTCTCCTCCATAAAAATACATGCCTCAGCTATCTCTGCACATTACAATACAGATCCTCCAATCTTTTCCCATCCACTTCTGAAACAATATCTCAGAGGAGTAAAGAATTTAAGGCCCCCTAGGACACCACCCATACCTGCCTTGGGACCTCAACTATGTTGTGGAAAAACTCACTCTGCCTCCTTTTGAGCCTGCTGCCACATCTGATCTTAAATATTTATCATGAAAAACAGCTATCCTGCTGGCTTTGACTTCAGCCAGGAAAGTCTCTGAGTTACAAGCACTCATGGCTGTGGAACCTTATATTATTTTTCACCAAGATAGGGTGTCTTTAAGGACTAATCCTGCTTTCATGCCTAAAGTGGTTTCCAAAGTGGCTTTAAATCATACTATTCATCTGCCAACTTTTTCCACTAATCCACAAAATAAGGGGGAAAGGATCTTGCATTCCTTGGATATACACAGACAACTTTGTTTTTACCTGGACAGAACCAAGGATATCAGGAAAACAGAGCAACTGTTTGTTTCTTATGCAACAAATTCCCAAGGCAAAGCTATTTCAAAACAGACCATTTCTAAATGGATTGCTCATGGAATCAGATTTTTGTTACTCTCATTATGGAAAGCAAATGCCAGGAAAAATTAGGACTCACTCTACCAGAGCTGCTGCTACTTCAGCTGCCTTTCTCAGGGGAGTACCTACCAAAGCTATTTTGGAAGCTGCAACTTGGAGTTCAGTGCATACTTTCTCTAAGCACTACAATCTCCCTCTTTACTCTAAGTCTAGGGCAGGCTTTGCTTCTGCAGTCTTGCAGGGCCTTCTAGCTGCACCTTCTACTCTATGACCACCACCCTTTATCTCAGCTTTGGGATTCAACCCTACAGTGATGACTGCAACAGTGAAACACAATGAACATAGTACAGTTGTGTACACTTACCATAAATGTAGATGTTCGAGTGTCTTCACTGTTGCAGTCTGGGTTACCCTCCCTCCTGACCCCTCTTATATTTTCATTAGTGTGGATGTTCTTCATCTCACATTGCTGCAGTCATAACCTGTGGGTAGTCCGCTGTCCTCGGTCGGCCCGAATACCAAATTGTTAGGCTGGCGTCGATCATGGTCGCTCAGATCTGACGTCAGTACGCAGTGGTACTAAAGCGCATGACCGACGCCATATCCTCAGTCTTTCTTGCCGCATGGTCCGAAGCAGAAGCAGCGTTTGCAAGTGCCGTTCGGTGTCCTGAAATTTTCGTATTCTGAGTTTCAGACCGAAGACCAAGTTGGGCTAAGTACCCCGTTGGGGAATATTTTTGTCTTTTCTTGCCTCTGTTAAATCCGGATGTCAGAAAAAGTTAATTGTATTTCTTGTGGGAAACAGATACCTCATAGGGACTACCACTCTCTGTATTCCTTGCTTGGGGCCTGAGCACGACGTAGTCGGGTGTCGCTTTTGCGCTAGATTTAATAAGCGCACCATTAAACGCAGGTTAGATTGTGCTAGACTTGTTTTTGGTAAGCGGTGTAACTACAACATGCCGTCGGATCCTCAGACGCCCGCTACCGCTAAGAAGCGGAAAGATAAGTCGTTAAAGTCTAAGCAGGATGAGTCGTCCGTTGCGGACGCCGGTTCTATGGAAACTACGGTTGAATCTGTGGATCCAGCCGAGGTTTCAGCTGAATCTCAGGGAGAACCTTTAATCCTACAGGATTTGGCCTCGCAGGAGTTAGGTCAGGCTGAAGGGGCCTCTCAAGTTTCTGTAGTTCCTGCTTTACATAAGGTTGTTAGGCTTTCTACTTCTGTCACTAAAGCCCCTTCTAAAACTAGACCTGGTCTTTCTGGCACAGGCATCAGCCCTAGTTCTTCGGGCTCTGTTCCTAAAAAACATATGCTGAAAATGGCAGAAGATTTAATTACTTTAATCAGAGGTTCTATGCCCCCTCCAGATAAGAGGCCTAGGGTGGAGACAGAGGTGGAGGGATTGGAGCATTCCTCAGATTACTCTGAGTCTTCTGCGGAGGACATTCAGGATTTTCCTCCCTATTCTGATTCGGATGCAGAGGATTCTTGTCCTTCTGCTTCTCCTCCAGAGGATTTTTCCTTTTCTGAAACCCTGCATTCCATGAGGGAGCATTTTAAGTGGGAAGGTCAGGATTTTTCAGATTCTCGTAAGAGGCTTAGGGAATTTTTGTTTTTACCACAACATAGGCCCTTGGCTATTCCCCCTGTTTTGGATGTTGTTCAGGATGTTTTTTCTGAAGCTTCCCTTTAATCCTGATTCTTTACCCCCTGCCCCTGTCAAGCCAGACAGGTATTAGAGTTCCAGAGGCTCATAAATATTTGTATAAGAGTCCTAGAGCTGACCCGGAAACTATTAGTCAGGGACCTAAGGGTGTCAGGGCTTCTGTAGTTAAGAATCCGGTACCTCTGGATAAAGATTCAAGAGCTTTGGATAGGTGGGGTAAAAAGGTGTATACCTCCTCCACATTGGCTATGAGGGCTTTAAATTGCCAGTTTCATATGCTGAAGTATCAGAATTTTCTGTTAAGCCAGTTGAAATCCAAGGTAGATGCTCTAGCTGAGGGTATAGTGTGTAAGGAATTGCAGGACTTAGTTCATGCCTCTGATCAGGTTGGTATACATTCCTTGCAGTGTGGGTTTGATGCTCTTCAGGCTTCTTCCAGGGTGGCTGCCACTGGGTCAGTTATTCGTAGGCACGCCTGGCTTAAGGATCAAAATTTGTCAGAGCATGTTAAAGCTCGTATTTTGGATGCTCCCCTTCAATCTGAAGTTCTTTTTGGTTCTCCTGTGGAGTCAGTTTTGAAGAAAATGGAAGACAAAGCTAAGTCCATGCAGACAGTTAAGGAATTTTTACAAGTGCAGCCCCCTAAGTTTAGCAGAAATTGGCCTGCAAAAGGATGGGCTTATCCTTCTTCTGAATTTCAGTCTAAGGGCAGATCTAGACGTGGTAGGGGCGGAGCTCATGCTCAAGGCTCTTTCAGACCTAGGACGTGGAGTTCTCCTGCACAATCTTCTGGTGAGGGTAGGGGTCAGCCTTTTCGTAAACAGACCCAATGACCTGTATCTCCGGCTGCCAGATTCCGCCTGTCTGGCAGCTCCTCTAGGAGGAAAGTTGGCACTTTTCAAGCAAAATTGGCTTTTGGTCACCCAGGACAAATGGGTGTTGGACATTATAAATCGAGGTTACAAGTTTTATTTTCACACCTTGCCTCCTTTCAAAGGCATGCCGGACGTACCTCCTCAGCAAAGGCTGGAGGCTCACAAACAGATTTCTTTACTGTTACAAATGGGGGCAATCCAGGTGGTACCTCCGTCAGAAGAAGGACTAGGGTTTTATTCTCGCCTATTCCTTGTGCCAAAGAAAGGAAACACTTGGAGGCCAATTCTGGATTTGTCCATTTTAAATACATACCTAGACATTCCAAAGTTCAAGATGTTGACATTACAGCAACTTCTGCCTCTGCTAGGCAAAGATCACTGGATGGTAACTCTGGATCTCAGAGGCTTATCTTCACATTCCTATCAGGCCCAGCTGCAGGAGATTCCTGCGTTTTCGGGCTGGTACTTTTCATTATCAGTTCTCTGCATTGCCCTTTGGCTTATCTACTGCGCCCAGGGTGTTCACAAAGGTTTTGGCTCCTGTAATAGCTTTCTTAAGACTGAGGGGAATACAAATTTATCCTTATCTGGACGATTGCCTGATTCTTGCTCAAGACAAAGACAAGTTACTTCAGCATCTACAGTATGTAATGGCAGTTTTAAGGTGCCTAGGGTATTCTGTGAACGAAACAAAGTCCAGTCTAGTACCCTCTCAGGACATGTGCTTTCTGGGTGTGAGACTGAATACAGCCTCTCAGATGGCTTTTTTGACCCCGGACAAACAAAGAAATCTTCCCCTATACTTCCAGAAATTATCCCTACTGTCCAGGCTGACTGCAAGGACAGTCCTTCAAGCCTTGGGGTTTATGGCATCTTGCATTCTGGTACTTCCCAATGCCAAACTGCATATGAGGAAGCTACAATGGTATCTCAAAAGTGTATGGACTCAACACTGCCACGATTTGGACGCTGTCATTCAGATAATACCTTGCATCCAAAAGGAATTTTTGTGGTGGGCTCAGGAATGTCACCTAAACAAGGGACTCTCTGTGACCCGACCAGAGGCGAGTCAGATCTTAACGACAGATGCCTCAGACATGGCTTGGGGAGCACACTTCATTGGGAAATGGATTCAAGACACGTGGCCTCCCAGACTACAGCATTTGCATATCAACATGAAGGAGATGTTGGCAGTCCAATTTGCACTGATGGCTTTCAAGGATCTACTTCAACCGGGACAGGTGTTGATTCAAACAGACAACACAACAGTCATGTGGTACATCAACAAGCAAGGGGGAACCCATTCGTACCCTCTTTGCAGACAAGCTATGATTTTGTGGGAGACTGCTCTGAGTTTGCACATCAATCTTCAAGCAAGGTTTCTGCCAGGAGCACAGAACTCCTTAGCAGATGTTTTGAGCAGACAGATGGTGGATCCCCACGAGTGGAAATTGGATCCTCATGTATTTCAACAGTTGACAGTGGCTTGGGGAACTCCAGACATAGATCTGTTCGCTTCTCCACTAAATTTCCAACTGCCAAAATTTTGCACAAAGATGTTTCACCCAAAAGCTTGGAAAGTGGATGCTCTATCTTTCAGTTGGAACAACCTTCACGTCTATGCTTTTCCTCCTCTGCCTCTCCTTTCCAAAGTGCTCTTGAAGGTCAGACAGGACAAGCCTTGCATGATTCTAATAGCTCCAGATTGGCCACGTCAGCACTGGTACCCTCTGCTGAGGAGTTTAGTACAGGAGCCTCCTTGGCCTTTGCCACCAATTCCACACCTTTTGTCCCAGGCAAGCAATCATTTTCTCAATGTCAGGGTACAGTCCCTGCATCTAACAGCCTGGCATATTCTGTTTTAAACCCGGGAGGGTCGCAGCTTCCTCAACAAGTTTTGAATGTTATATTGGAAGCCAGACGGCCTAGTACTAGGAAAGTTTATGCTGATAAATGGAGGAGATTTTTTCTTTGGAGCACAGCAAAGAGCTTTGATGTTTCAGTGCCTAATTTAAGTGTTACACTACAGTACCTCACAGAATTATTTGACAAGGGTTTGTCTTTCTCCTCCGTGAAGGTTCATGCTGCAGCCATTTCTGCTCATTATGATTGTGACCCACCTTTATTTTCTCATCCTTTGTTTAAGCAATTTCTTAGAGGGGCAAAGAACATAATACCCCCACGTAGAGCTCCTACTCCTTCTTGGGATCTCAATTTTGTGTTGGAAAAGCTTACTTTACCTCCTTTTGAACCTGCAGCTACATCTGAGTTGAAGTTTTTGTCTTGGAAGACTGCTTTTTTGTTGGCCATTACGTCTGCTAGGAGGGTATCTGGATTACAGGCTCTCATGGCAGTTGAACCCTTCCTGATATTCCATAAGGATAGGGTATCTCTGCATACTAACCCTACTTTTATGTCTAAAGTTGTTTCTAATGTGGCCTTAAACCAATCTATTCATTTGCCTACTTTTTATGCTGATCCCCAAAATAAAGGGGAAAAAATTTTGCATTCTTTGGATATTCACAGGCAGTTACGCTATTATTTGAGCAGAACTAAAGGGTTCAGGCAAACTCAACAGTTATTCATTTCTTTTGCTTTGGGTTCACAAGGGAAAGCTGTTTCAAAGCAAACTATTTCTAAGTGGATTGGCCATTGTATTGCTTTTTGCTATTCTCATCATGGAAAGGATGTTCCGGCTGGGATCAGACCTCATTCCACTAGGGCTACTGCCACTTCTACTGCCTTTTTAAGGGGAGTAGCTACTAAGGATATTTTGGAGGCAGCTACTTGGAGTTCAGTGCACACTTTTACTAAACATTACCATCTCCCTCTTTATTCCAGGTCTAGGGCTGGGTTTGCCACTGCAGTTTTACAGGGCATGTTAGCAGCTCCTAATGCTTTTTAATTTTACCAACCTCCCTTTACCTTTGCTTTGGGATTCTACCCACAGGTTATGACTGCAGCAATGTGAGACGAAGAACATAGTACAGTTTTGTACCTACCATAAATGTAGATGTTCGAGGATCCACATTGCTGCAGTCCAATCCCTCCCTCCTTCCCTCTGTAGTTTGGGGTTGCTGTGTTGTTTAGGGGTGATTATTTTTTCTATATTGGTGGTTGGGTATTTTCTATTTTTGGCTATGGCCTTTTCTTTTAAGGCCTTCTGACATCTGGGGCAAGAAAGACTGAGGATATGGTGTCGGTCATGCGCTTTAGTACCACTGCGTACTGACATCAGATCTGAGCGACCATGACCGACGCCAGCCTAACACTTTGGTATTCGGGCCGACCGAGGACAGCGGACTACCCACAGGTTATGACTGCAGCAATGTGGATCCTCGAACATCTACATTTATGGTAGGTACAAAACTGTACTTTTCCTACTTCAACCTTCTTCTGAGGTGTATTTGCTTCAGGGTATGGGGTTTGTTGTATGTTACTTTTTTGTTTTACTATTAGCCTTCATTTTTGGGCAGCTGACATCTGGGGCAAGAAAAACTGGAGAACATGGCGTCGGCTGGCAGCTTTGTACTCCTAGCGCTCAGGGAGCATGACTGAACAGCAGACGCCGGACCCAGACTTTGGGATTCTGGCCAACCGAGGACTGCCTGCCGGCAGGGAGAACCCTACAGTGATGACTGCAACAGTGAAGACACTCTAACATCTACATTTATGGTAAGTGTACACAACTGTACTTTCCTCCTTTGTATTCTCCCATTCTCATCTGCCATTTTTCTAAATGTATTTTGCAAGTAGTTCGTCTCTTGAGCTGGTGGTAGGGCTGGGTAAGAAGAATCATCACTTTCCCATTCGAAAGATGCTTCCTTACAGTCGGAACATTCTTGTGAATCACTGGGCTGCCTGAAATTCTCTACTGGTTCTTTAAACCAGACATCTACTTGTAGCTTCTTCCTGTTGGTTCTCCACAAATTGGCAGAACCATTATCCTTTATATCCCTTTGCAGTTTGTTTTTTATAGTTAGCAATTGTTTTTCTAAATCTAAAAGTGTGGTATTAATATCAGTCAAACATTGTTCTAATCTGGCAATACTTAAAGTAGCTGAAAGGGACTCTCAAACAGCTATGATCCTCTTAATTTTCTTTGTTTCGACGTGTCCCTTTCAATTAAAACATTTATCCAGTCCATGGAGCAGCGATGGGCTGTGGCCACCCATCTCATATGAAATTTTTTATCATTCTCATCATTGGGGTCAAAGGGAGTAGAACGTTTAAAAGCCCTTAGACCCCTCGGAGTAATACCTAACTCTTAGTAGTATTGTAAATTCAAAAGATTAAAATGTACTGTAATCTCTTTACACATAACCCACTCCAGATGGTCATACAATTCTTGCATCTCGGCATGCAAAAACCCATTCGAACATTGCCTGATGGAAGAGAATAGGTTAGTCGTTCTATTACATTTTTCTTGAAGAAAGCTTTCCCAGGGTTTAACCAAATCCTCACTAGCATATACTGCTGCACCACGATCCCACACTCCTTCACCTGTTTGCACTGTATATTCAATCGTTCTCTGCGTAGAATCATTTACCTCTTGCTTAACAATTCTAGGCAGATGTAAAGACTCAAGTCCAGTGAAGCACTAAATTAGAGGCTCCACGAAGAACAGAGTAATTTTATTGTCAATCGACCCAGGAACAACTTCCACAAAACAAGTTAAGCACTTTCACCCGGAACACCCCCAGGCTTCATTAGAACAATGTCAAACACCAAGCACAATCTTTTTATATGTGAAACAGCCAATCAATAAACAATTTTAAAACACTCCCCATTCACAATTTAAAATTTAACCCTTCAATGTTGTTTGCTCCATAATATCTAAGAATAAACCCCTTTAAAATTATTACTAAATGACCTCATTCCACATTTTAATAAATATATACATGATGATAAAAAAGTGATGTCTTTCGGCTTTTTCCAGTTAGGGGTCGCCACAGCGGAACTCCGGTCCGCAAATGATTGGCAGTGGATTTTTGCGGTGCCGAGTTGCCAGCCCGTCGCCCAACCTTCAGAGGGCACACCCATTCACGCATGCACTTACCTTGCATGTCTTTAACGCCACTTGACCCGCGAGGAGGACATGCAGACTCCACACAGAAGGCACTCCAACCGAGAATTGAACTGGGGAACCTCTTGCTGTGAGGCGACAACGCTAACCACTGCACCACCGCGGCCTAAGAATATACATGATGATAATCACATAAAATACTTTTGATTGAAAAAGAAGAGAAACACTACAGTTTGGCAGCTCTTAACTTAAGAACACTGTTGATACTAATCTGTTCATTCAAGCCAGGGGATTCTGCTGCATCCAGTTTAATTTGCCAGAATAATTTCTTGTATTCTAATCTGGCTTCCCAGTAACCACCCCTGGGATCCTGTATTACTTCTTCTAAAACATAAAATACAAACTTGCCATTAGCACAACTTTTATGATGTGTAAACAGTGCATTAGTTTTTCTCATGGGCTGTATTTTACGAATGTTCGTATACTCGTTTCTTCAAAGTCCTCTCTCTCTTCCCGACATAAAACCTCAGGCCTCACAATGAAGTATACCACCCCTCTGCTGTTACAATTATAATGCCCTGTAGATTTCAAGTGTGCGCCCCTAGCTTTCAAATAAATCTCTTCCTTATCTCCTATGTAAGCACATTGGTTACAAAACCCACACTTGTATGTTCCCATTTTCCTGTTATTTTGTTTGTTCACTTTTACATTATCAAACATCTCTTAAGTTCATATCTATTTTCCTAATAAACTTAGGAATATCAGGAATAAATTCATTTCCGAGTTAGCTGTTAACCCCCCCCCCCCCCCAAGTATTTCTTAATGTTTTCTACCTCAAAAGATGCTGGGGAAAATGTATGAACAAGCACCATATTATAACCTTCACTTCCAACTGTCCTATTAATATTTTCCCGATGTTCTTCGAGAGTTCCAATGGGTCTTGAATTTGTGGAACCAACACTCCCATCCTCTGGATGTGACGCTCCCTCTTCTCCCATGCTTGAAAAAGGAGATGGCATGGTGGATTTAATCCATCAATCTCAATCAGTGGGTACCCTTTCAGATCTCTCCACCTTCACAGCATCTCTACACAGATGCATCAAATCTGGTTTGGGGAGCCATTGTGGAAATCAATAACAACCAGAACAAAGTTTAAGGAGAGTGGTCTCCACTGAGACAAAGGAGCCACATCAATATCAAAGAACTGAGGGCCCTTCTCTTGGCACTACAAACATTCCATCAAATTCTCCTACCAGGTACCTTGAAGGTAGTCACAGACAATGACTGTTCTGTGGTACATCAACAAACAGGGAGGGACAAGGTCCTATCCTCTTTGCACCTTGGCGGTTCAGATTTGATCCTTAGCGGAACTACACATTCACCTGCAAGCTCTATACATTCCTTCAGCAGAGAATGTGATGGCAGACACCCTCAGCAGATCCTCAGCACTCTCTCATGAATGGATGCTTCATAGGAAGGTGTTTTTGGATCTTATTCACAGGTAGGGTATTCAGGAGAGTCCCTCGGTCCAACCACCGAGCATGGAGTCCCGTTTGATGGACCGTTTAGGGAAACGGGCTTTTAGTTCAGCGACCTTCTCGGTAAGGTCTCTGAACTACATGGCACATGTTATTCGACTGCAGCGGGACCTTATCAAAGAGTACGCTGCATTGCCCCCAGAGTCCATGTCGATGGAGGACAAATAGTTGTACTCCACTCTGATGGCCACTCTCAGGTCCATATCTAACACCTCTATGCGGCTGTTGTCCCACGCCACAGAGGGAGCAGCTAGAGCCAGCGGAACAGGCCTTGTCATGCGGCGTCAGGCCTGGCTCCAGCATTGCGATTTCGCGGAACCCTTAAAGGCGTCATTTGCGAATGCCCCTTTCGATGGTTCTGCCCTGTTTGGCAAGACCGTTCGCGAGACTTTGGTCCAGAGCAAAAAGGACGGGAAGACGTTGACTGCCATCGGAGTCCGCTTCTCTGCTCCCCAGAGGTCCTTCTCCAAGAACCAAAGGGGACAGAAGATGATGTGGTTCGGGAAGTCGCAACAATCCCAGTCCGCTCCGGATCCCCAGTCCTTCCGTGGCGGAGGAGGACAGGGTGGATGCCCTAGAGGCAGAGGGGGCCCGAGAAATGGTGGGTCCAGAGAAGCTTTCTCTGACCGGCCCACCCAGCGACCCTGAGGGGTTGCCAGACTGCTCCTCTCTGGAGGCAGTCGGGGGACGTTTTTCGAGGCACCTGGCAGCTTGGGAGTCCATCACAACAGACTGCTGGGTGCTTCGTATCATATCCAGAGGATACCAAATTCCCTTTTCTCACATCCCTCACCAACCCAAACGCCTCCCCGACGTCCCACCCGATCAGAGGGAGGCTGCAGCTGCGGAAATTCGGCAGCTCTTAGGAAAAAGAGCCATCCAACACGTCCCTCCCAGACCAGTTCGGATCTGGTTACTACTCCAGGTTCTTTTTGGTGCCAAAAAAGACTAGGGACCTAAGGCCAATCCTCGATCTCTCCCTCCTGAACCTGTCAGTAACCAAAGAAAAGTTCAGGATGGTCACCCTTCAATCCATTCTCCCCCTGTTGCGGGAGAGCGACTGGATGTGCTCAATAGACCTCAAGGATGCATATTACCACATATTGATGGACAAACGATCCAGGAGGTTTCTCCGCTTCCGGCTAGGAGCCAGTCATTATCAGTTCAGGGTCCTTCCCTTTGGTCTCACCTCAACCCCCAGGGTGTTCACCAAGGTATTAGCATGATAGCAGCCCACCTGAGGCTTCAGGGAATGCAGGTGTTTCCATACCTAGATGGCTGGCTCCTGACCGCCCCAACAAGGCATCTACTCTGCTCAGCCAGGAATTACTTTCTCCACCTTGCTTCCCCGGCTGGGGATCACCATCAACACAGACAAATCCTTTATCAACCCAACTCAGGTGATACTTTATCGGGGCCAGATTAGACACCAACAACTTACTAGCTTTCTTAACCACCGAACGACTTCACACCCCGAGGCTAAATGTGCGGGCCATTTTACTATTGTCTGCTCCCCCGGCGGGATTGGTCCTGAGGCCGCTGGGCTCCATGGCGGCCGCAATTACCCTGATCCCCATGGCTCGCCTGAACATGAGGGTTTTGCAATGGACTCTCCCAAGTCCAATGGTCCTTCCGTCGATACCCTCTGTCACCCCATTCCCCTCAGCAAGGCTTGCAAAAGGGCTCTTGCATGGTGGCTACAATCACCGGACCTCCAACCGGGATGCCCTTTCTCCATGGCCCCTCCACTCGCCACTGTGACCACGGACGCCTCTCGCCTCTGGTGGGGGCCATTATGCGGGCAGGACGGTCCAAGGCACGTGGAATGATACAGAGACCTCATTGCATATAAATGTTCTAGAGATGAGGGCAGTGCTGTTGCAAGCACTTCAGAGCCTTCTTCCTACAGGAACAGTTGCAGTTCAGTCAGACATGTCAGTGGTCTGGTACATCAACAAACAGGGGGGAACCAGGTCCTACCCACTCTGTCGAGAAGCTATGAGAGTGTGGGAATGGGCGATCTCCACCAACCGCTTTCTTATTGCAACGCACATTCTGGGGCGGTCCAACATCCTGGCGGACAAACTCAGTCGCACCATACTGTCTCCTTACGAGTGGTCTCTCAATCCCCAGGTAGCGAAGCGGATATTTGCCGTATGGGGACAACCCTGTTGCGATCTCTTCACCTCTCCTTCAAACACGAAATGCAACAGCTACTTCGCTCTAATTCCCCCCCGCCGGGGAATTCCCGAGAGACGCTCTGGTGCATGCTTGGCCTCCCGGTCTACTCTATGCTTTCCCTCCTCTACCTCTGATGCTGAAGCTTCTACAGAAAACCAGTCGGATGGGGAGCAAAATGATTCTCATTGCCCCATTCTGGCCTCGTCAAGCTTGGTTCCCTTACCTCTGGTCATCTGGTGAAATCCGCCTTGTATTCTAGATCCCCTCCCGGATCTGATTTCCCACCCCCTAGACATCTCAGTCCCGAACCTGGACAATCTCAAGCTTACGGCTTGGTTGCTCCAGTTCCACTCGTAGCTAGGACTCCCGGTATCTCCTCCCCAGTTAAAGCTATCCTAGTAGCACACAAGCCCTCTACTAGGAAAGTCTATAGGAGTAAATGGAAATGTTTCGCTATTTGGGCGGAGCGTCAGAACCTAGACCCTTTCACAGCTTCGTTGCCCGCCGTCTTGATTTCCTTTCTGGGCTTTTTCATCAGGGGGCTAGCTGTTCCACAGTCAAAGTTCAACTAGCAGCTATCTCTCATTACCACGTGGGACATGAACTGGGTCCATTGATCACCACAAAGTTATGCAAGACCTTTCTGAAGGGCACCTTCCTACTCAGACCTCCAATAAAGGAAGTAAGTGCCTCCCTGGGATTTGACTTAAGTACTTCAGGCCTTGACAAGCTCCCCCCTTTGAACCTGCCGCTTCAGCTGATCTCAAACATTTGTCATGGAAAACAGCCTTTCTCGTCACTATTACTTCAGCTAGGAGGGTTTCTGAACTTCAAGCCCTATGTGTAAAACCTCCTTACTTGACCTTCCACAAGGATAGGGTTTACCTCAGGACCAATCCCTCATTCCTTCCGAGGCAAATATTAACCAATCCATTAATCTGCCAGTTTTCTTTCCTGAATACCAGAACAAAGGAGAATACAAACTACATTCTTTAGATGTGCATAGACAGCTGCGTTTTTACATTCGTAGAACGGCTGGTCATAGACAATCCGACCAGTTGTTAGTCTCCTTTGCCAAATTTAATTTAGGTAAATCTGTGTCAGTCACCTTGTCGAGGTGGATTTCACAATGCATCCTTTTGGCTTATGAAAGTTCTGGCAGGCCCGCACCTCAGGGAGTCTGCGCCCACTCTACTCGGTCCATGTCTACTTCTGCTGCCTTTTGGTCTAGAGTACCCCTGGATGATATTTGCTCAGCAGCCACTTGGGGTTCACCTCATACCTTCATCAACCATTATAAATGGGATATTATCTCTAGAGGGAGAGCATCCTTTGGCTCTGCAGTGCTCCGGAACATCCTTCCATGAAGGCCATCCAAGGTACAGGTATCTGGGGACTCTGTCCCAAAGGTTGCTGACAAATGAAGTTAACTACTTCAGATTAAGAAGTTATGTACTCACCATAACGTTCCATCTGAGTAGGTAGACTTCATTTGTCTGCAACCATCCCACCCTCCTTCCCCCTGACCTTCAGATGTTATTTGGCCAGAAGTTTTTACTCTGCCCTTTAAGGAAGATAGTTAGTTTCCTTTTTCAGCCTTATTGGTTAGGGGCAAACTTGACCTGAGGTCAATCAGGGATGGCAGGGAATTATGGGTGAAGGGGAGGAGCTAGGAGCTCGGATCTAAGCTATGAAAGATTGCAGGCTCAGATCCGAGGTCGGATCCGATTCCCAAAGGTTGCAGACAAATGTCTACCTACTCAGATGGAACGTTATGGTGAGTACATAACTTCTTATTTTTTGCGAGTTTTTTTTTTTATGTTTATATGAAGATGGCTATCAGACTTTAGTTTGTCGTCAATCAGGATTCCTAACAGTTTAGCAGTGGAGACTATTTCAAGAGGGGTGTTAATTTGACTGGTGATAGAGGAAGAGTTTGTCTAAGGTGGTAGTTGTAGATGGGGGGGAAATAGCTTTAGCTTAGTCTTGGATGCATTTAGTGCGGGATGGTTTTGTAGCATCCATTGTTCTGTAGAGGAGAAGGCATCTTGTGTTAATTTTGTTAGAGGTGGAGGTTGCAGAACAGATTATTGTCGAGTCATCCGCATATTGGATGAGGTTGGCATTGAGGATGGCATTGTAAAAGTCGTTAATAAAAATATTGAATAAAAGGCGGCCTAGAATTGAGCCTTGGGGCACACCTGTGGGAGTATTTAGGAATGAAGTAGCTGTTTTTCCCATTTACCTTATAGGCAACAAGAAGTTAACTGGTGAACCAGTTAAAGGACTGGGACAGATTTAGTTTAGAGAGCTTAGTAAGAAGAAGGTTGTGAGAGGTGGTGTCAAAGGCCTTGGAGAGGTCTAGGAGGAGGGTGGATGCAATATGACCAGAGTCGCAAGCTTTATTTACAGTTTCCAGGAATGAGAGCAGGGCAGCGGTGGTGCTGTGGTCAGGTTGGAATCCATGCTGGGTGGGAGTAAGAAGGTTATTATTTATAAGATAGGTCTCTTAGTTTGATCAGAAGTGTGTCGTATTGCCTGCCTTGTGATGAGCTTCAGTCTTTTATTCATTCTTTTCCTTTCATTTAACTGGAATTTTATTGGTAATTATATCATATTACTACTCTCTTGTGCTATGGGTAAAAGTATAGGTTGAATAGTTGAATAGAGAGCAAACTCGATCCGAGGGAATTCAAGTTAGAGGAGGGTTATAGGTAAGGGGAGGAGCTCAAGCTATGGAGGCAAAGTCTTTAGAAGAGGCTGAAGTCAGATCTGAGGTTGGATCCAAGATTAATTGTTCGAGGAAGGATAAAAATAGATGCATTGTTATGGTGACTAAATAATTTTTGTTTTTGGTAATGTGCCCAATGGAAATTTTTAGTTCAGTACTAGGGGAATATTTAAGTATGGAGCTTGTCAGCAGTGCAGGTTTATACTGGGCACAGTGAACACCTCTGCGTTATCCATGTTACCCTATGGTGATTGCCTACTGGGAGAAGTATACCTGCAGAACTAAAGGTGTGGGTGTGGTTTACCTGGTGAGTTGCAGCTCCTGTCAGGCTTTTTATGTTGGCAAAACTGAGAGTGCATTAAGGATGAGGATTTATGAGCATATATATGCTATTAGGGAGGGTGATGAAGCAAAGGCACTGACTATGCATTCTAAGGTTTTGGCCAATTTTAAAGTTTTTTAAATCTTGCAGAAGGTGTACCCTTTTGAATGGGGCGGTAACTGGTGAGATCAGCTACAATATAAAAAAACTGTCAGCTTTTGTTGAATGAAGCCCAAGCCCTCGGTTTAAATGACTACATTTGTATCAACTGTGTTTTGCAGATTAATACAGTTAAATTGTAGATACTATTAATAAAATAACTTATTTAATTTGTTTTAAAAGGTAGCTTACTAAAATGATTAACTTTTTGTATTTTTATCAATTACGTTTACCAGTGATTTTTTTTTTATTATCATTGGTTAACAAGATCGTATATTATAGGTTACTTGCCATAAAAATAATGAAGCTGGCTGGAATTTTAAGTTCTGATGCTGTACAGAACAAAAGCTCTCAATTAAAAACAATGAATAAAGTCCTTTTACTGTCTTTGGGGAATTTTGCGCAGTGCGTTTTCAGTTTATTTTTTTTTTGTTGTAACATTTAGGTTCTACACTTAAATGATGTATGTTAATTACTGTACGTAAATGATTAAATGGTATAAGTGATGCATGGCCATTAGGTGCACATTATAGACTATAGAAAATATAAATTATTAATATACATAGCATCTCCTTTCTAGTCAGTCAATTGCTGCTTGCACGGCAGCTATGACAGTAATTAAGTGATCTAGTTTCATTATTCATAGCATCCTACACATTAACCTATCATTATCATCTGCAGGGGAAGATCCCGTGGTATGTTTCATTTTACCTGACTGGATGAAAATAAACTTTTTCCAGGTATTGCAGCCATCACTCATGGCCAAAAGTTACTAAAGTAAATCCTAACACATCAACATTTTATAGACATTTTGAGTGGGAGACTGTGTAAGGTGTTCACTTTCCAAGTGAATTGCTTATACCAATCAAGATGTTCTTCGTGTTTCACTGTTGCAGTCATAACTGTAGGGTGCTCCTGCCGGCAGGCAGCCCGAGGTCGGCCAGAATCCCAAAGTCTGGGTCCGGCGTCGGCTGTATAAGCTAGTATCCTGACGTCAGTACGCCTTGGTACATAGCCCTCAGCCGACGCCATCTTCTCCAGTCTTTCTTGCCGTGCGGTGGAAAGCAGCTCACAAAACGTTGGTTGGCGATTTTCGAACAGCACATTTGGTTGTTGTCTGTCCGAAGTTGTTACTTCTCTTCTCAAAGCAAAGTACCCCATTGGGGAATCCTTTTCTTGTTCCTCAGATGTCAGAAAAAGTTAATAATTGTATAGCGTGTGGGAAACAAATACCTCATAAAGATTTCCACTCTTACTGTCTACCCTGCTTAGGCCCTGACCACGACGTTTCTTGTCGGTTCTGTGCCAGGTTCAACTCTCGTACTATCAAACGCAGGTACGACTGGGCTTTAAATTATTTTGGCAGACGCTTCAATTATAGAATGTCGTCGGATACTACCGGAGTTCAAAAGAAGCGCAAAGATAAAGACAGGCCTCCGAGGTCCAAACAGGACTCGTTGCAGCTGGAGCCAGCGTCCGGTTCGGCTGTCGTCAGTGAGGCGCTTTTGCAGCCCCTGTCGTCCGCCACTTCTGAACCGATGGCCGATACAGACTCCCATGGGGAGCCATCAAGGCCCACTATTTCAACTGCTGCAGGACCTTCGGACGTCGCTCCTTCAGATGGGTCCGGAACCGCTGTGCAGGTACCGGCTTCTGAGGGGGTTTTCAGGCCTACTCACATCACTATTTCAAAGGCAAAAGGCAAAGACAAAGACTCCTACTAAGTCTAAAGTTTCAGCTCAAGCTGCTTCTGAATCCACTCCCAAGACACAAAAACAATTATTGAGGATGGCTGAAGACTTGCTTACCATGATTAGGTGTTCTCACCCCCCTCCTGAGAAAAGGCCTCGACAGGATGTTACTCTGGATTCCTCTGACCAGGCTTCTGTCTCTTCTGTTTCTTCCTCTGATCAGGATTATTCCTTTCCCCCTTATGAGGATTCGGATGCTGAGGATTCCTTGCCCTCGGCCTCTCCGCCTGAGGATTTTTCTTTTGGGGAAACCTTGCATGAGATGAGGGAACATTTTCATTGGGAAGGACAGGAATATTCTGCTTCCAAAAAGAGGCTTAGAGAATTTCTTCTTCTTCCTCAGCATAGGCCTTTAGCTATCCCTCCTGTCTTGGACATTGTAGATGATGCTTTTTCTGAGGCTACTTTGAATCCTGATTCCATGCCTCCTGCTCCTTCTAAGCCTGATAGATTTTATAGGGTTCCTGACTCTCATTTATTTTTATTTAAAAATCCTTCTGCTGACCCTGAAACTATTTCTCAGGGCTCTAAGGCTGCTAAGGTTGCTACTTCTAAAAATCCTATTCCCTCTGAGAAGGACTCTCGTGCTTTAGACAGGTGGGGAAAAAAGGTATATACTTCTGCTACCCTGTCTGTAAGGGCATTAAATTGCCAGTTTCATATGTTTAAATACCAGCAATTTCTTTTGTCTGTTTTAAAGCAAAAGCTTGCTTCCGTACCTGCTTGTGCAGAGGATAAGGAACTTCAGGATGTTTTGCATGCTACTGAACAGGTTAACAAGCATAGCTTACATTGTGGTTTTGATGCTTTGGATGCTTCTTGCAGGGCTGCTGCCTCTGGCACTGTGATTAGGAGGCATGCCTGGCTTCGTGAACAAAGTTTGCCTGAACAGGTTAAGGCTAAGTTATTAGATGCCCCTGTTCAACATGATGTTCTTTTTGGTTCTAAGGCTGAGGAAGTTATTAAAAAGATGGAAGAAAAGGCAAAGTCCATGCAGACTGTAAAAGATTTCTTGCAGGTTTAGCCTCCTAGATTTTCCAGGAATTGGCCCTCTAAAAATTGGTCCTTTCCCACGTCTGACAGGCCTCAAAGGGGAAGATATAGACGCTCCAGAGGTCGTGGTCAAGGCCAGTCCTCGTACAGATCTAGACAATGGACTGCTTCTTCACCTAGAAGGGGAGAAGACAGATCCCAATCTCAAAGAAAACAAACTCAATGACTCTCTCGGTTGGGCTTCAGGACCTCTTTACCTGGACGCCTCTCGGAGGAAAACTGTCTCTTTTTTACAGGAATTGGACTCATATTACCCAGGACAAATGGGTATTGGATGTGATTTTAAAAGGTTACAAGTTCCACTTTCACACTTTGCCAAGGACTCACGGTTGGCCAGATCTGCCAAAACTTCAATGGTCAGAGGCCTTAACTCAAGTGGATGCTCTTCTGGCCATGAGAGCCATAGAGCCTGTTCCACTCTTGGAAATGGGAAAAGGATTTTATTCAAGGCTGTTTCTGGTCCCCAGAAAACAAAACTCATGGAGACCTATTCTGGACCTTTCTGTGTTAAACACCTTTTTGGAAATTCCAAAGTTCAAGATGCTTACTCTACAACAGCTACTTCTAATGCTCTCTCAGGACGCCTGGATGGTGACATTGGACTTAAAGGAAGCCTATTTGCATATCCCTATCAGACAAGAACGCAGGAAATTCCTCAGGTTCAAGGCAGGTTCGAGGCACTTTCAATTCTCTGTTCTGCCCTTTGGTTTATCTACTGCGCCCAGAGTCTTCACCAAGTGCCTGGCACCGGTAGTGGCTTACTGCAGACTTCAGGGGATCCAGATTTACCCCTATTTGGACGACTGCCTTATTCAGGCAGACAGCAAAGATCTTCTGCTTCAACATCTGGACTTTGTTCAACGTTCTCTCCTACTACTGGGATTCTCAGTGAACATAAAAAAGTCACATTTGATCCCTTCTCAAAAAATGGTATTCTTGGGAGCCCTCTTAAATACAACCTTGCAAAGGGCCTACCTCACTCCAGAAAAACAAACTCAGCTGGCTTCTACTTTCAGCACCTTGGCAACTCTATCTCAGCTCACTGCAAGGAAATTCCTGCAGGCTCTGGGCTACATGGCTTCCTGCATTCTGTTGATTCCAAACGCCAGGCTTCACATGAGAAAGCTTCAATGGTATCTGAAAAGTGTATGGTCACAGCATTATCACGATCTGGATATTCTGATTCCTCTGATCCCCTGCCTCCAGAAGGAGTTCCTCTGGTGGTCCAGGGCATGCATTTTAAACGAAGGAAAACCTTTTCGTCTCCCTCAACCTACTCAAATCCTAACCACGGACTCCTCAGATTATGCTTGGGGAGCACACTTTCTAGACAATTGCCAGCAGGGAACCTGGACAAAGGACCATCTTCACTGGCACATCAATCTGAAGGAAATGTTGGCAGTTCAAAATGCCCTTTTGGCCTTCAAAAGCCTTTTACAACCAGGGCCTCTGCTAATTCGCACAGACAACACCACGGTCATGTGGTACATCAACAAGCAGGGGGGATCTCATTCTTACCCCCTTTGCAGACTGGCTATGGGTTTATGGGACACAGCTCTAAATTTGAATCTGCATCTCCAGGCTCAATTCATTCCAGGAAAACAGAATCTCTTAGCAGACAGCCTGAGCAGAAACATTTCAGATCCTCACGAATGGATGCTAGACACCAACTTGTTCAAAAGGATTACTGCAGTGTGGGGATGTCCCCAGATAGATCTGTTTGCATCCCATCTCAATCAGCTGCCTCGCTTTTGCACCAGGTCCTTCCACAAAACAGCATGGAGAGTGGATGCCCTGTCTTTCAGCTGGAGAAGTCTGTCAGCATATGCCTTCCCTCCTCTTCCTCTACTGCCTCGGGTACTACTGAAGATAAAGCAGGACAAGCCCAAGTTCCTCATCTTGATTGCTCCAAATTGGCCTCGACAGTTTTGGTATCCAACTCTAAAGCTCCTGTTCTCGGGGCCTCCATGGATTCTTCCACTGAACCCTTCGCTTCTGTCCCAGCATCAGGGTCAGTTACTACATTCCAACCTCAAGACCCTTTGCTTGGCAGCTTGGCTCTTCAAAGGAATTTGATTGCCTCTAGTCTTCCCAAACAAGTTTTGGATGTTCTTCTGGAAGCTAGACGGCCTAGCACTAGGAAATCTTATGCCTCTAAATGGAAGAGGTTTTCTATTTGGATGCAGGACCAAGGTTCTGATCCTCAGGTTCCTGATCTCTCCTCTATTTTGCTTTACCTTTCGGAGCTTTTATCTAAGGGACTTTCATTTTCTTCCATTAAGATACATGCTTCTGCTATCTCTGCGCATTTCAGTTCTGATCCTCCTGTTTTTTCACATCCTTTGGTGAAGCAGTTCTTGAGGGGGGCTAAAAATTTGCGGCCTCCAAGGACCCCTCCTGTCCCTGCCTGGGATCTTAATTATGTTTTAGAATAACTTACTTTGCCTCCTTTTGAGCCTGCTGCATCTTCAGATATTAAGTTCCTATCTTGGAAGACTGTTCTTTTGTTGGCATTGACCTCTGCCAGAAGGGTCTCAGAGTTGCAAGCTCTTATGGCTGTGGAACCATACCTTATTTTCCATCAGGACAGAGTATCCTTGAGGACCAATCCTACTTTCATGCCAAAGGTGATTTCGAAAGTGGCCTTGAATCAGACTATTCACCTTCCTACTTTCTTTCCAAATCCTCAAAATAAAGGGGAAAGGATTTTGCATTCATTGGATGTGCACAGACAGTTACGCTTTTACTTGGACAAGACTAAAGATTTCAGAAAGTCTAACCAATTGTTTGTTTCCTTTGCCTCCAGTTCACTTGGAAAACCTATTTCTAAACAAACTATTTCCAAATGGATTGCTTATGGGATTAGATTTTGTTACACTCATCATGGTAAACAGTTTCCTGAAACCATTAGAAGTCATTCTACTAGAGCAGCTGCTACTTCTACAGCTTTCCTCAGAGGAGTACCTACCAAGGATATCTTGGAAGCTGCCACTTGGAGTTCTGTGCATACTTTTTCCAAGCATTACAATCTCCCTTTGTTTTCTAAGTCTAGGGCAGGCTTTGCCTCTGCTGTCTTGCAGGGTATTCTTGCCTCCCCTTCTTCTATCTAAGGCCTCCTCCCTCTCTACACTGCTTTGGGATTCCACCCTACAGTTATGACTGCAACAGTGAAACACGAAGAACATAGTACAGTTGTGTACACCTACCATAAATGTAGATGTTCGAGTGTCTTCACTGTTGCAGTCGGGGTTTCCCTCCCTCCTATCCCCTCTTTCTCTTTCATTTGTGGTGTATTTGTGTTTCCTTGTTGGATTCATTTTTGTTTATTGGGGACTTCTGACATCTAGGGCAAGAAAGGCTGGAGAAGATGGCGTCGGCTGAGGGCTATGTACCAAGGCGTACTGACGTCAGGATACTAGTTTATACAGCCGACGTCGGACCCAGACTTTGGGATTCTGGCCGACCTCGGGCTGCCTGCCGGCAGGAGCACCCTACAGTTATGACTGCAACAGTGAAGACACTCGAACATCTACATTTATGGTAGGTGTACACAACTGTACTTTTATCAGTCTTCATGGGGTCTATATTATATATTCAAAGTTTCAAAACTTCAACCCTCATATGTTTGACAATATATGAGCAGTTTGAAACTTTGAAAATATAATGAAAAATAAAAAAAACTTACCTGAACGCTGTGAGCAGGGGAACAAGCCCCCCTGCACCCCCCCCCCTACTTAAATATACTAACTCCAAGATCGTACTTCAGTGCAGAAAAGGGAAATTTTCCCGTTCTGTGCCCTACAGAGCCATTGCTTTTAACCTTCAAACTTTTCACAGTTCGATCATATGGTGTCGACCATATGACATTTGAACTTTGAATAATTAATAGGGACCCATCTTCATTGGGGAGGAGGTCAGGAACACACATTATAAGCTTCTGGCTATTCCCAAATTTTATGCTATATATCATAACTGTATGGAAAGAGCCTTTTCGGTCAAGTCTTGAAATGTAAGCCACATTCTAGTGCTGGTATCAGGCAAGTGTAAATGTGCCATCCATTATTTTATGGAACAATGATATTAGATGAATATCTGCCTCTAGTCATTATGTATTTGTTTTTTTTTTTTTTTGTTGTTGTTGTCATTCCCCCTTCCTTCCTTGCCACTTGCAACCATCAAACCTCCCCCAAATGGGTGTAGTATATTCATTCCCTGTACACTAGAACATCCCTACAGTACCAGGGTAAGAGCTGACTGGGGGAGCTGTTATTAGGGTGTTTTTCCCCATCAATTAGCATCCTGGAAATTTATGGTATTTTCTGATAGCCTAACCACCACAGCCTGGATGGAGGGACATGTGATCCGTCACCACAAAAACGCACAATGCCTTTACCACACAAGTGCTTGCTGCCTTGCACCTGTCTTGAAGGCTGCCACCTATTAATGTTTTAGTGAGTCGTGTCCACCTGCAAGCCACAAATTTGCTTCTGAGCACCTTAGCTGAAGGACTTGTGCACCCCACTCTGGCATGCCTTGCCTAGACTCCCTTTACAGCTTCATTAATTGTCTAAGCTGTTTGATCAGTTATAGGTTGTCTTGACCTTGAGGTTTACCTGTTTACACTACCAGAGCTGGCTACCCCTTTATACCTTCTTTATAACATCAGATTAAATCATATTGTATTTGTATTAGTTATCTTCAGGTAACCTCTCTGCATTAACTGGAGTTGTTTAACAGTTTTATATAAACAGAAATAAACCTTGTATCGTGATCCACCACAAAGCACCAGTGGGTTCTAGACTTGGTGTCTCATTGTGCTCTGTAGATTTAGCCTTCTTCCGGAAAGATTTTCTTTGGCAGACTAGTCCATTTCAGTGGAACTACCAGGGGAGGCCAAAACCAAACTTTGAAAAAGGACTTATTTCCTGAATGGGATTGTGGTTTTGCTACCATTCTGGACCTTGGCAGCTTTAGCCTTCACATTGTGTTCCCTCAGATGTTCATCGTATTGATCACTGCTGCAGTAGCTTTAGCTATATGTGTTGTATCCTGTCAAGGATAAAACAGCCAACCAACGTCCAATGCTTCAGCGCACCTTCCATATATTCATACTGTTAGGCAGCTTGAGTTAAGCTGCCAGAAAACATAGGTTTGAGCTCTAAGCCCTTCACAGATTTTCTGCCACCGAAGAGAGTGCGTGACTGTCGGCTTGTGTTGATCTTCTTCGTGTTTCACTGTTGCAGTCATTACATTTGGGTTATCTGCTTGCAGGTTGCCCTCAGTCGGCCTGATTAACAAATTCTTGGGTCCTGCATCAGTTGCTGTCCCTTCTTCCATGACGTCAGGTCGTCAGGGGTATAAAACATGCAGCCGACGTCTTTCTTGCCGTGCAGTGCCCGAAGCAGAAGCAGTTCGCAAATGCTGATCGGCCGACTCCTGAAATTTTCATTTTCGAGTTTCAGAACCGAAGTCTTCAACTAAAGCTAAGTACCCTGTTGGGGAAACTTTTTCTTGCTCCTTACCGATGCCAGTAAAAGTTAATAATTGCTTTACTTGTGGAAAGCAAATACCTCATGAAGATTTTCATTCGTACTGTATTCCTTGCCTAGGCCCTGACCATGACGTACCTTGCTGTCGGTTTTGTGCTTTATTTAATCAGCGCACTATCCATCTTCTGTTTATTTTTGCCTCTAAATATTTCGGTTCTCTATTTAATTATCCAGAAATGTCATTGGTTAGCCATCCGACTACTGGGATTCCGAAAAAATGCAACGATAAAGACAGAGACAGGCCGCCGAGGTTAAAAACTGCCGACGACGCTTCTCCTAAGCCAGTCGCCAGTTCGTCGGTACTCAGTCAGGTGCTTTTGCAGCCCCTGATACCCGCTACTTCTGATTCTCAGACCTCTACTGAGACCCATTCGGAGTCTGGTATGCCGCAAGATGCTTCAACTATGGAACCCGCAAATGTCTCTACCTTGGATGGGTCCGGAGCCACTGTGCAGGCACCGGTTTCTGAGGGTGTATTCAGGCCTACGGACTTGAATATTAAATCAACGCCTCCTTCATTACTTAAGCCTAAATCTTGATCCATATCTAAAAAAAAAACTGATGCCCAGGCCACATGCTCAGGCCTCTATGCTTAAAAAACAAATAAGAATGGCTGAAGATCTAATAACTCTAATCAGGGATAGCCAGCCCCCCCTCCCTTCTAAGAGGCCTAGGACTGAAGTTGATTTATGAATCTTCTGATCAGGATTCTGTTTTTTCTGACTCTTCTGACGACTTGGATTTGTCCTTACCTACATATAAGGATTCTAATGCAGAGGACTCTATTTCCTCTGCTTCCCCTCCTGAGGATTTTTCTTTTGGGGAAACCTTACATACTCTAAGGGAGCATTTCTACTCGGAAAGCCAGGATTTTTCTAATTCAGAAAAGAGGCTTAGGGATTTCTTTCCCCTACCTCAACATAGGCCTTTAGCTATTCCTCCTGTACTAGACATTGTTGATGCTTTCTCAGAATCTACTTTGGCCCCTGATTCCTTGCCTCCTGCTCCCAGAAAACCTGACAGATACTACAGGGTCCATGAGTCCCACAAGTTCCTTTTCAAAAAATCCTATTGCAGATCCAGATTATTTCACAAGGGCCCAAGGGCATTAAGGCTTCTACTGCTAAAAATCCTACCCTTTCTGATAGAGACTCCCTCCAGGGCGCTGGATAGATGGGGTTAGAAGGTTTACACTTCTGCAGCCTTGGCCATTAGGGCTTTAAACTGCCAGTTTCATATGCTAAAATATCGACCACATGCTATTGGACTGCTTAAACAGAAAATTATGTTGATTCCTGACTGTGTGAAAAATAAAGAATTACAGGATTTAATGCATTCTGCTGAACAAGTTGGAAAACATACTTTGCAATCTGGTTTTGATTCATTAGAGGCCTCTTGCAGGGCTGCTGTTACTGGGTCTGTGCTCGGAAGGCATGCTTGGCTTAAGGATCATTCTTTGCCTGATCATGTTAAAGCTAAATTGACTTAAGGATCAATCTTTGCCTGATCATGTTAAAGTTAAATTGTTGGATGCTCCTTTAAATCAGGGCCGCCTGTTTGGCAAGGCTGAGGAAGTTCTTAAAAAGATGGTTATATGGCCCTGCAGGACTGCAGTGGCAAACCCTGCCCTGGGTTTAGAAAAGAAAGGTAAATGGTAACGTTTTGTGAACGTATGAACTGAGCTCCAAGTGGCAGCTTCTAGAATGTCTCTGGTAGGAACTCCTCTGAGAAAGGCTGCAGAAGTAGAAGCAGCCCTGGTGGAATGGGATCTGATCCCCTTGGGCACAAGTTTACCATGGTGCATGTAGCAGAAACGAATAAAATGGCTTATCCATTTGGAAATAGTCTGCTTTGATATAGCCTTCCCCTCTGTTCCTGCAACAAGTGCCACCAGTAGTTGCTCGTACTTTCTTAGAGATTTTGTCCTATTTAAGTAGAATCTTTATTGTCTGTGCATATCCAATAAATGCAGAATTCGCTCCCCCTTGTTCTGCGGATTTGGGAAAAAAGTTGGCAGGTGAATGGCCAAATGTAATGACTGCAACAGTGAATACACTCGAACATCTACATTTATGGTAAGTGTACACAACTGTACTTTCTCTGTACTGCCCTTTGGCTTATCTACTGTGCCCAGGCTATTCACAAAGTGCCTAGCTCCAGTTATTGCATTTTGCAGGCAAAGAAATATTCAAATATACCCATACCTGGATGATTGTCTAATTCAGGCAGAAAGCCAGGACATGCTTTTGAATAGTCTCCCTTTGTAAAAAGGGGTTCTAACTTGTCTGGGGTACACCATAAACAAAAAGAAATTGCACCTGGTACCCTGCCAACAAATTATATTCCTGGGAGCAAGCTTGAATACAACTTCCCAGATAGCTTACCTCACGCCAGAGAAACAAATTCATTTGGCAACCTACTTCAAACAAGTGGCCACAAAAGCCTTGCTATCTGCAAGACAAATACTGCAAGCCTTGGGGTTGATGACCTCCTGCATTCTTCTAATTCCATATGCAATACTGCATATGAGGAAACTACAGTGGTATCTAAAAAACCTATGGTGTCAATATTCTCAAGACTTAGAGACGATGATTCCTATCATACCTTGCCTACGCCTAGAGTTCCTTTGCTGGGCAGAGGCCTGCCACCAAAACAAGGGACTACCTTTCACACCACCCCCTGCCTCCCAAACCTTAACAACAGATGCATCATACTATGCATGGGGTAGCTCACCTGGCAGGGAAATGCGTTCAGGGCAAATGGAACCCAAGTCAAATGCACCTGCATATCAATCGGAAAGAAATTTTAGCTGTACAGAAAGCTCTGACAGCCTTCAAGGACCACATTCTTCCAGGACAACTAATGGTAAAGACTGACAACACTGTTAGTGCATAAACAAGCAGGGGGGTACACATTCTTACCCCCTCTGTAGACTAGCCATGGTATTGTGAACACATCCTTGAGCTACCAAGTGCACCTACAAGCTCAGTTCCTGCCAGGAAAATTAAATACACTGGTAGACAGGCTAAGCAGAAACCTCATGGACCCACACAAGTGGAAACTGGAACCAAGGATTTTCAGCATGTTGACAAGCAAATAGGGGATCCCAGATATAGACCTGTTCTCCCCAGAACTACCAATTGGACAAATTTTGCACAAGGACTCCCCAGAAACAAGCCTGGAAAGTGGATGCTCTGTCTTCAGCTGGAAAAACCTATCAGTCTATGCCTTCCCCCCTCTGCCTCTGCTCTCCAAAGTACTACTAAAAGTCAAACAGGACAAACCAAGGATGATTTTGATTGCTCCAGACTGGCCGTGCCAACACTGGTACCCCCTCCTGTGCAGTGTGTCACTGTTATCTCCATGGCACCTGCGTCAAACACCTTCCCTGCTGTCTCAGCAGGAGAACCAGATTCTGCACCCTCAGCTTCCACCACTGAACCTTGCAGCCCGGCTAATTACTTATCTTTCCTATACCATTCCTCAGCAAACCTGTGATAGATATCATCTTGGAGGCAAGGAGGCCTAGTACTAGAAAATCTTATGCTGAAAAATGGAAAAGATTCTGTGCCTGGAACCAGTCTCAAGGGATATGAGCACAGCAGTGCCCAGTTTACCTCAGATTTTACAGTACTTAACTGAGATGCTTCACAGGGGCCTGTCTTTTTGCTCCATTAAAATCCACTTCTTTGCCATTTCAGCTCATTATAACACAGAACCTCCCCTCTTCTCTCATCCACTGCTCAAGCAGTTCCTCAGAGGGGCCAAAAATTTGAGACCACCCAGGAGAGCTCCGACCCCAGCCTGGGACCTTAACTTTGTCTTAGAAAAACTCACTCTACCTCCTTTTGAGCCAGCTGCTACTGCAGACTTAAAATTTATTTCTTGGAAAACAGCTTTCCTTTTAGCAATCACTTCAGCTAGAAGGGTATCTGAATTACAGACCCTTACGGCAGTGGAGCGTTTCATCATCTTTCATGTGGACAGGGTGTCTATCAGAACCAATCCATCCTTCATGCCCAAGGTGGGTATCCAGTGTGGCTCTTAATCAGTCAATTCATTTGCCAACCTTCTTTCCCAATCCACAGAATAAAGGGGAACGGATACTGCATTCCTTAGATGCGCACAGACAACTCAGATTCTACTTGGACAGGATTAAACTTCAAAAGAAATCTGAACAACTGCTGGTAGCATTTGCTGCAGGGGCAGAGGGGAAAGGCTATTTCAAAGCAAACAAGTTCTAAATGGATAAGCCATTGCATTAATTTCTGCTTATAAGCACCATGGAAAACCTATCCCCCAGGGGATCAGACCTCACTCCACCAAGTCTGCATTTACCTCTACAGCCTAGACATCCTAGAAGCTTCTACCTGGAGTTCTGTACATACTTTCATCAAGCATTATCATTTGCCAATTTTCTGTAAATGCAGAGGTGGCTTTGCCACTGCAGTCTTGCAGGGTCTTATAGCTGGCCCTAATGCTATCTAAACCTCTCCTCCCAACCATAGCTTTGGGAATCTACCCAAATGTAATGACTGCAAGAGTGAAGCATGAAGAACATAGTACAGTTGTATACACTTACCATAAATGTAGATGTTTGAGTGCATTCACTGTTGCAGTCCTGTTACCCTCCCCCCAGCCCCCTAACTTCTTTTGGCTGTACCTCTACTTTCCTTTACTATGCTTAAAAGCCTTTTTGGTGCATTTGCTTTTTTTTATTGAGAGTATATCTTTTTGCTTTTATGTTTAATTGCTTCCCATTAGGGGGCACCTGACATCTGGGGCAAGAAAAACTGATGTAATGGTGTTGGCTGCATGTTTTATACCCCTGACAACCTGACGTTATGGAAGAAGGGACAGCAACTGACGCAGGACCCAAGACTTTGTTAATCAGGCCGACTGAGGCCTGATTAACAATCTGCAAGCAGATAACCCAAATGTAATGATTGCAACAGTGAATAAACTCTAACATCTACATTTATGGTAAGTGTACACAACTGTACTTTCCTTTGCTGGGTAGCTAATCTTCCTTTGGGGAAAAATTTCCATATTTAAAATGTACTTTTCTGCTTAGGAAAGTTTTTTTTTTTTTTTTTTTTTTTTTTTTTTTTTTTTTTTTATCTAGGAGTTTGTGTTTTAAGTGTCACAATAGTTAACTGTACTTTTGAATGGGAGCTCACTTTTTCCTGTCAGTTTAAAAATTGCTGCTAATCATTTTTCTGTGGTGAAATTGTTTATTTTTACTTTTAGAGACTGGAAAAAGTGTATTAAATTCCTTTTTTTTTTTTTTTACTGTGTTTTTTGAGGGGAAAGTGACTTTTAACAGTAATTTTTGCTGGCTTATGCTGCTCATTTTCCCTAGGAAAGACATTTTCAGTTTGACCATGGAACAACACCTACCTGTCCCAAGTTGGTCCTTCTAGCAACAAAGAGTTAAGCCAACAGCCTTTGCCATAACAGCAGGCTAGAAAATTTCCATAGCTGCTGGTGGCTAAAGCTGGTTCTTCAGACCACTTATCTTTTACCCTGGATCCCCTCTAGTGTGCATCACCTATTGCACTATGGACTGGGGTTAGCCAAATCCTCTGTGGCTGTTTGGGGTCCCCTTACTGGGCAAGGGAAAGCCACTCTTGTTGGTCCTGGGAAGAGTGATCAAGAAAGGCTTCCCTCTTTAGTCAGAATGCTGCGCCCATCCCTGGAGACGCCTCTGTTGCTGCTGCCAGTAACAACCCTGTTGGTCCTATTTTTCCTGTCATAAAGAAACAGAAAACTAAACCTTTATCTGTTTCTCCTCCATTATCTAGACAGGAATAGCTTACTTAGATCTAGCTTGTGGTCTTACTCAGCTATTGACCCTTCGAAGTATAAGGTGGTTTCTGGCAAAACAAAAAGGGACTGCTTGCTCTTGAAAAGTATTCAAGATTCTGAATCTTGACAGGAAGATAAAGGGACAGATGCATAGTTTTCTTCTTGGTTTTCTGATTCTGATTCAGAGGAGAGAGCACAGTATCTTAAATTCTCCCTTGTCGAGTTTCTCTTTTTCTGAGACTATTTCCAGAATGCACCAGTGTTTTCAGTGGGCGAACACTGAAGTTCATCAGTACCTCAGAAAACATTATGAGCTTTTACAAATGGAATTTCCACAACCTTGACACATTCATCTAGTGCTATTAGCTTTGGAGGATGTCACCATTTGCAGTTTTCCTTTTCATCAGCCTGCTGCCCCTAAAGAGGCATATAGATTACATAAAGTTTCTCAGCCTTAAGGTTTTATACACTCATCCCAAACCTAACAAAACAGCTATAGCTTTAGATGTTATGTTGTCCATATCTTGCCTTCTTTCTTGCTGCTTGGGTTTGGAGCCGATCCTCTGCTCCAACTCGGCTGTATACTGTAGCTGGAGAGCTTTTACGGGCTCGTGGCTAGCCCCTATCCCAGCATGCCTAGCGGTAGTTACCCAGATCTCGTTTGCCATTTGCAGCATCGAGATTGCGGATACTGGCTTAGGCTGTTTTTTCTCTTGTACTTTTGAGTAAAAATTTTAAAGTTTAGCTAAGCTCATTTGTTAATGGTAGTCGTCCTTAGCACTTCTGTCTATCCTTATCCCATCTGAGTGATTTGTTTTTAAGATTAATCGTTTTTTCTCTTTGGCCTTTCCCCTCTTTCAAACCCATTTAAATTAGAGGGTGGTTCTTCCCTTTCTTACCCTTAGCTTTTAAGGAGTTGCCGTTTAAGTTACACTCCTGAGGTGGGAGTTCACCGTTTAACTTAGAGGCTCTCCCCCCTTCTCTTTTTTTTCCTTGTCTGTTGGGGAAAAATATATATATATATATATATATATATATATATATATATCTAATAAGGTTATTGTTGGTCTGTTATTGCCAATAGTTTTTTCTCTTTGTCTAGCTAGACAGAGTGCCTCGCAGTTTTCTTACTGAAGGTATATAGTCTTAGACATAGTGCTGTTTCCTATTATGTCGAAGGATGCTGTCAAGGATTCGAAACCTTCTGGTTTCAAAAAATGTGACTCGTGTTGCCAAAAAAATGTTCCTTACGGACGGGCACACTAGTTGTGTATTTTGTTTGGGACCTCTTCACCTGCAGGACTTGTGCTGTATCTGCCATGCTTTTATTTCACAAGTCCTGCAGGAGAAAAGAAACAATCTAATCTCGAGAGATTTGCTGAAGAGTCCCTTTGATACTGCCATGGAGGGGACTCTGCTAGCAAAAAAATCGGATAAAGTCAAGCCTTCATCCTCTTCAGATCTGAGTTCAGACCAGTTAAGGACAAGGATGAAACACAAGCAAAGTCAGACCAGAGTTTCGGTTCCAACAAAGCATCTGTACCCGGAGCCAGTAAGGTCCCATAAGCATTCCAGGTCTCCTGCCTTGGAACCGGTGAGGTCCACTCCAGTCTCCATTATTGCAATCTGTGGCAGGCAGTCACCAGTCGTCAACACACTCATCTCTGTTATCCAGCAGCCTTTTGGATGATGATGTGGAGAGGGTGGTAAACAGGCTTCTTAGGACATCAGCACTAGCCAAAATACTTTCGGTCCCATCCCAGGCGGAAATGGTGCCGACAGCCCAAACACATGTCTTGATTCTTCCTCCGACTCCTCTGAGTTTGGAGCTGGAGTTTATGGAAGTCGTAGTGGTGGAACCGTCTGTTCCAGTAACATCTTCTGGTGTTTGTTCTGACTACTGCTCAGATCTCCTCATTATCTCCTCCTATCGAGGAATCTGGGGGCCGACGCTCCCCCGTCGGCTCCAAGGGGGAAAGCGGCATCGGACCCTTGTCCGACCCTACTCTCCTTCTCGGAGCTTATGCACAGGTCAACTCAGCTCCTACATCGGCCTTGAAGCCATTGCCCTTGGTTCGGAGGAAGTCTCCTGCTTCTTTGGAGCCAGAGATTCTTTCGGGTCGGGACTGCAACGCCTTAGAGGTGATGAGAGCGTGCTGTCTGCTGAGACAGCTGCACCCTCCGCTCCTTTGCCCTTGGTGCCAATGTCCGCCTCCGAACCTCTCCTCTGCCCCAAGCATAGGGAACCCATGCTCCAGGGCGCCCTGTTGGGCGATCCCATCTCGTCCGAAACCTCCCCTGAGCATCCCTCGGAGAAGGTCCCTTGGAAGAGGACTTGCATGGTCCCCCTTTGAAGATGTCTTTTTTTCAGACATCTTAGAAATCCTTATGGGGTGACTGAAAGTCCCTTGCCCTTCTGAAGATGAGTCTGTGTACTTGCATGAATTTGGTTCCCGACCCTCCACCTCTTGGGTTTCTCCTCCTTTCGGCATACTATTGCACACAGTGAGTCTGAAGGCTTGGAGCTCTCCAGACATGATGGAACCAGTTCCGCGGAGTTCCAATAAATTCATTGCAGCCCCTGAAGACAGGCTCTTCTCATCTAAAGAAGCCACCAAGAAGGAATTAGCGGAAACTTCATCTGTCCATCCGCCGAATAAAGAGTCTCGTACAATGGACAGATACGGGTACTGTATGTTTTCTTCAGTGACCTTTACACTCAGGTCGCTGAACTATTTGTCCCACTTTACAATGCTTCAAAGGGGATCTTGAGGAGTTAGGAAATACCTTACAGGATCCTACAGTTGCGGGAGCCTCTGACAAGGCGGCTTCTCAGCTCCCGACCTTGACTTCAGTGGTTAACTCCTCCATGCGGCTCATTTCTTATGCAGCTGATGGGGCGAACAGGGCAGCAGGCACAGGGATAGCCTTACGCAGACACTCCTGGATGCGTCTTTGTCATTTTGCCGAGCCCTTCAAGTCTTCCTTTACCAATGTCCCCTTTGATGGCTCGTCCCTGTTTGGGTCTCTGTTAAAAGAGACTCCTACCAGGTGTGTACAGGATGGCAAAACTCTCTCTGTCATGGGAGTGCATTTTTTTGCTCCATCTAAGCCCTATCCTAAAGGCCAGAAGTGCTGAAGAATGTGGTTCTGGAAATCCCATGGAGCTTCGCCTGAGACACGTGGAGAATTTTCCCCCAGGGGCAGAGGGAGAAATAATGGAAGACACCGACCTTGTAGCGGGGGGGGGGGGTCTGCAGAACCAGGGCGACAGAGATACCTTCTTCTTCTGGTATCTTCAAGCTCTCCTGGTGGTGACCCTCGGAGGCAGTCAGGGGGAGATTATCCTTGTACCCAAAAGCCTGGTAGGCAATCACAGAAGATACATGGGTACTATCCATAATATCCGGAGGTTACAATATCCCCTTCTCACTGCTTCCCCTATTAAAAAGACAATACTCTATCCCAGATGTTCCACCCAGTCTTCGAGATCAAGCAAACCTGGAGATTCAAATGTTGCTAAAAAAAAAAAAAAAAAGTAATTCAGGAAGTCCCCACAGACCAAATCTGATCCAGAACTTACTCGAGGTTCTTTTTAGTTCCAAAGAAAACGGGACTGGAGACCCATTTTGGATCTCTGCAGGCTGAACAAGTCAGTCAAGAAATCAAAGTTCCAGATGGTGACACTGTAGTCCATTCTTCCCTTTCTGGGACAGGACAATTGGATGTGCTCTATCGATCTTAAAGATGCCGTGTAGTACCATATAAAAATGGACAGGTGGTCAAGGAGATATCTACGCTACCAGCTGGGAGCCAGTCACTATCCGTTCAGAGCTCTGCCCTTTGGTCTCACCACAGCCCCCATGGTGTTCACCAAATGCATGGCAGTAATTGTGGCTCACCTGAGGCGTCAAGGATTATGGATATTCCCATATCTAGACGACTGGCTCCTTACTGCCACCACCAAGCATCAACTAATCAGGGCAAGGGAATACACAATCCTCTCTTGTTCTGAACTTGGGATCACCATAAACTACGAAAAATCTGCCTTGTTGCCTTGTCAATATATTACTTTTATAGGGGCAGATTTGAACACATGGGCCATGATAACAAAGCTGCCTCTCAAGAAAGAGTATTAACGATCCATCGCCAAGTTGTCATACTCTTCACACACAAGAGGATTCAAGCAAGATTTGTCCTCAAGGTATTGGGTTCTGTGGCAGCGGCAATCACTCTGGTCCCTATGGCTCGTTTCCACATGAGAATTCTTCAGTGGCTTCTATTTGCATAATGGTCATTCCAGGATTTACCCATGTCACATTAGATTCTGATCACGGAATTCTGCAAAAGGGATCTAGAGTGGTGGGCTTTATCTGGGACAGACTGTTCAAGGGACTTGGGCGGAACACTAGTATCACTTGCACATCAATGTCCTGGAGATGAAAGCAGTGCTCCTGGCGTTGCAAGCACTTCAGGACTTTCTACCTACAGGGACTATAGCAATTCAAATGGACAATATGTCAGTAGTATGGTACATCAACAAACAGGGTGGAACCAAGTCTTAACCCTTGTGTGAAGAGGCTCTACAAGTTTGGCAATGGGTGATTTCTTCCCAGCGCTTTGTGGTTGAAACGCACATCCCAGGGAAATCCAGCATGATAGTGGACAAGCTCAGCCGGGCTATCCTGATGCCCCATGAGTGGTCCCCGAAGGAGGAAGTTGCGGACTTGATTTTTCGCAGATGGGGGTCAGCCATGCTGTGATCTGTCCCACTACCACTCCCCCAACAACAAATGCTGTAGCTACTTTGCCCTGGTCCCACCACTGGGACAGTCACCCAGGTACGCACTTGTGCACGATTGGCCCCTGTGACTGCTTTACCTTTTCCCCCTGATCCCCAAGGTTCTTCAGAAAGCATAGTAGTTGGGTTGTAAGTTAATCCTCATTGGCCCCTTACTAGCCTAGTCAGATAGGGTTCTCTCATTCCTTTGGCCTCGCCTGCAGGGGGGAGCCTTGGATCCTGGACCCAGTCCCAGATCATTTGAGACATCAGTCGGGGGCTCTCCATCCTTCCATTCAAACTCTCAAGCTCACAGCTTGGTTTCTCCTCTTCCGGTCTTAGCCAGGCTTCCCAGTGTTTCCCCTGCAGTTCAACACATTTTTATTTTCTCCCATAATCCCACTACTAGGAGACTTTATGCTAGTAAATGGAAGTGGTTCTTTTGTTGACGGGGCAAAAATCAGGTTGATCCCTTTACTGCTCCCATTTCAAAGATTCTTGAATTTCTCGCTGAAACATTTGACCAAGGAGCAGCTGCAGCTACTATCAGAGTTCAGTTAGCTGCCATTTCAAATTTCCATATGGAAGAAATGGGTTCCAATATCATGTCCCATAGGTTATGCAAGGCTTTCTTAAGAGGTACTACCCTATTAAGACCTCCAGTTAAGAGAACCTCTTCACCCTGGAATCTAAATTTAGTTTTAGATGCTCTGATTCTTCATCCCTTCGAACAGTCTGCTTCTTGTCTGCTCAAATTTCTGACTTTGAAGACCCTTTTCTTGGTTGCATTTACCTCAGCTAGAAGGGTCTCAGAATTAAAGGCCTTATCTATTCGTCCCCCTTACTTGATTTTCCATAAGGATCGGGTTTCTCTCAGAACCAACCCGTCTTTCTTACCCAAGGTATGATTATGTTTGTGTTTCACTGTTGCAGTCATTACATTTGGGTTATCTGCCTGCAGGTAGCCCTCAGCCGGCCTGAATACCAGAGTCTTGGATTCCTGCGTCGATGCTGTCCCTTGTTCCATGACGTCAGGCGTATAAAACATGCAGCCAATACCATTACATAAGTCTTTCTTGCCACGCGGTGCCCGAAGCAGTTCGCAAGTGCCGGTCGGCTGACTCCTGAAATTTTTATTTTTGAGTTTCAGAACCAAAGTCTTCAATAAAAAGCTAAGTACCCCGTTGGGGTTTCTTTTTCTTGTTCTTAACTGATGTCAGTAAAAGTTAACAATCGTCTTGCCTATGGAAAGCAAATACCTCATAAAGATTTTAATTCGTACTGCATTCCTTGCTTAGGCCCCAGACGACGACATCCCTCGCTGTCGGTTTTATGCCTTATTCAACCCCCAAATTATTCGTCTGTATATTTTCACAGCAAATTATTTTGGTACTCTGTTAAACTATCCAGAAATTGCTTCAGTAAGCCATCCGACTACCGATATTACAAAAAAATGTAAGGATAAAGACAGAGACAGACCGCATAGGTCCAAAACTGCCAACAACGCTTCCATTAAGCTAGTCGCCGGTTCGCCGGTACTCAGTGAGGCGCTTTCACAGCCCCTGATACCTGCTACTTCAGATTCGCAAGCCACTACTGAGACCCATTCGGAGTCCGGTATGCTGCGAGATGCTTCTTCGACTATGGAACCTGCGGATGTCTCTACCTTGAATGGGTCCGGAGCTGCTGTGCAGGCACTGGCTTCTGAGGGTGTATTCAGGCCTACAGATTTGCATTTTAAACCGATGCCTTCTTCATCAAGCCCTAAAACTCGACCGATGCCTAGAAAACCGACGTTCAAACCGCATGGTCAGGCCCATATGCCTCAAAAACAAATGCTTAGAATGGCTGAAGACCTTATTACTTTAATTAGGGGAAGCCAGCCTTCCCCCTCTGAGACCTAGAAGTGATTTTCCTTCTGATTCTTCTGATCAGGATTCTGAAATTTCTGATGTTAAGTTCTCCAATCACACCTTCGTTCTTGCTGGATGGATTTCGGCCACTTACTATAGCTCGAGAGCTCTTTACTGGCTCGAGGCTACCCCTTATCCCAGAGTGCCCAGCAGCAGCTACCCAGATTTCGTTTGCCACTTCAACTGCAAGGTTGCGTCAATACTGGCTCAGGCATAGTATAACGTTTTTTTTCTCTTCTTAAAATTCTATAATTTCCTTGAAAAGTAGTATTTTCTTCACTGTTTTATAGTAGTTTGTAAGTTATTTAGTTCTAAACCCCCTGTCGCCCTTTGCTGTGTTTTTTGTGCTGTGTTGGCCGTCGCTAGGCCTTCTGTTTACCTGAACTCATTTAAGTTAGAGACCCCCCCCCCCCCTTAAGGACAGCCATTTAAGTTAGAGGCTCTCCTTTTAAGGTTTATTATACATATCATTTTTATTATTGTAGTGTCTGTTTGTGAGGTACTTCCTTCTTTTTTCTTAGTATGTTCAAGGAAGTTAAAATCTCAGTATTCAAAAAGTGTGACTCGTGCTGTTAGAAGAGGTCTCTGACAGATGGGCACACTAGTTGTGTTTATTGCTTGGGGGCTCTGCACCTGCAGGACTCTTGTGCTCTTTGTCATGCCTTTAGTCCAAGGGTACTACAGGAGTGGAAAAACAAGCTTATCCTCCATGGATTATTAACACAGAATTCTCCGGCTAAAGCATCTCAGCCAGCGAAACCTTTGAAACCAGTCAAGCCGTCGGCTCCATGTTCGGAACCGACCTGTGAGCTTGACAAACCAAGTGTGTCTGTGCCAGCTGGCACCGACAAGATTACCCCCCCCCCCCCTGTCGGCTCCAGCTCTTTCTTCGGAGACGTCTCGGAGCCACAAAAGAGCTAGGTCTCCTTCTTTGGAGCGGATTCACTCGGTGCAACAATCACGATTACTCCAAAGCAAGTCCAGTCATCGCTCATCTTCCCACTCCTCTCGATCCTCGAGGTTATCGGATCCGGATGTGGAGAGAGTTGTCAGTATGTTGCTTAAGTCACAGGCCCTTGCTAAAATGCTTTCGAGCCCACCTCAACAGGCGTCTGCTCCATTCTGTTCGATTTCGATTCCTCCTCCGACTATACTTAGTTCGGAGCCGGAGTCCATGGGCGCTCCGATAGTGGTTCCTTCGGTTCCAATGACATCCTCTTAGGTTCCAACATTGGCTCAGATTGCCTCGATTCTTCCTCCCATCAAGTTATCTGGGCAACGAAGCTCTCTCTGCTCCGAGGGGGGAAGTGGCATCGGACCTTTGTCTGACCTCACTCTCCCTCTCGGAGCGTCAGCTCAGTTGAGCTCATCTCCCGCATCAACCTCTGAGCCGTCGCCCTGGTCGCAGGGTGGTATTCCTGTCTCTTCAGAGCTGGAGCTCTCCTTGTGTCCAGACTGTGATGCCTTTGAAGTCATATGGAGAGTGCTTTCCCCACAGACGGATCCACTATCGGTTCCATCGGCTCCTTCCCCCTCGTTGCCTGTGACAACCTCTGCTCCTCCTCCAGCCCTAAAGCGTAGGGGACCTATGCCCCAGGACAGCCCATTGGGTGAACCCTCCTCTTCTGAAGCCTCCCCAGAGCATTCTGAGCAGGCTCCCCAGAAGATAAATGGCAAGAGGAAGCACCTAGACTCCCCTGAGTCTGTCACCTCAGATACAGACCTGGATGAATCGGAGGGGTCCCCCTCTGAAGATGTTTTCCTTTTCGGACATCCTTGAGATTCTCGGGCAGAGGTCTAGCTGGACTTCCCTAGCCCCCTCCGAGGACGAGTCTGTATACCTGGATGCATTTGGTTCCCGACCTTCCACCTCCTGGGTGTCTCCGCCTTTTGATCCACTCATGTCTGTGGTGTTTTGAAAGGCTTGGTTAGCTCCAGATTCCATAGAACCTGTCCCGAGGAGACCAAATAAATTCATCACAGCTCCCCAGGACAAACAGTTTTTGACTAAAGGTGTCCCAGTTGATGCCATGATGGTAGGAGCAGCCACAGAGAGAGAGTTAGCTGAAACCTCCTCTTCTGTCCATCCACCAAATAGACTCTTGTACGATGGACAGATATGGGAAGCGAATGTTTTCATCAGTGACCTTCTCCCTTAGGTCCCTGAATTATCTTTCCCATTTTACTAGGCTTCAGAGGGATCTCCTAAAAGAGCTTGGAGATGCCTTACAAGATCCTACAGCTGAGGGAGCTTCAGCCAAGGTAGCTACCCAGCTTACGTCTTTTAATTCAGTAGTCAACTCCTCCATGAGGCTTATTTCATACGCAGCCGATAGAGCGAGTAGAGTTGCGGGAACAGGAGTAGCTCTTGGGAGACATTCCTGGCTGCGGCTGTGTTTGCGGAACCTTTCAGAGCATCCTTAACCAATACCCCATTTGATGGCTCCTCGCTCTTTGGGTCTCGGGTGAAAGACATGCTTATCAGGTGCCAGCAGGAAGGCAAGACTCTCTCTGATGTTGGAGTCAGTTTTTCCACTCCTACCAGACCATACCCAAAAGGTCAGAAGGGTGGAAAGATGTGGTTTTGAAAATCCCAGCGACCCTTGCCTGATGCACATGGTGAATTTTTCCCCAGGGGCAGAAGGGGGACATAATAACAATAGCAGACGCCACCCTCATGGCAGAGGGGGTCAGCAAAATCAGGGTGATAGAGATACGTTCTCTTCCAAACTGTATCGACATCCCTGAAGGGACGCCCGACTGCTCAACTCTGGAAGCAGTCGGGGGAAGGCTTTCATTGTACCCATCCGCCTGGCAAAATATTACAAAAGACAAATGGGTACTAGCCATTATATCCAGAGGTTACAAGATTCCCTTTCATCAACCCACTTTTGTTCAAAAAAATCCATCCCCAGATGTTCCACCCAATCTAAGGGATCAGGCAGTCACAGACGTGCCCAAAAAGACAGGGGACTGGAGATAAATTTTGGATCTCAGGTTAAACAAATCTGTACAAAAAGAAAAGTTCTGGATGGTAGCACTGCAGTCCATTCTCCCCTTTCTGGGTCAGGACAATTGGATGTGCTCCATAGATCTTCAGGACACGTACCATCATATAAAAATGGACATACGGTCCAGGAGATTTCTACACTTCTGGCTAGGGGCCAATCATTACCAATTCAGAGCTCTGCCCTTTGGTCTTACCACAGCCCCTAGGGTGTTCACCAGTGCATGGCAGCAGTCATGGCTCACCTGAGACGTCCAGATTCCAGGTGTTTCCTTATCTGGATGACTGGCTCCTCACTGCTACCACCAGGCAACAACTTATGGAAGCATGAGATTACACCTTCAAATCCTATGATCAACTAGGCATCACAATAAACTTTGAAAAATCTGCCTTGTTGCCCTGTCAATTTATTGCATACATAGGAGCAGAGCTAAACACAAGAAAAATGATTGTAAAATTGCCTCGGGAAAGAGTTTCCTTTATTCAAAAACAGGTGTCGCTTCTCCTGAGGAGCAAAATAATTCAAGTCATATATGTTCTCAAGCTCTAGAGTCCATGGCAGCAGCCATTCTTCTAGTTCCCTTAGCACGCTTTCACATGAGAATCCTTCAGTGGCTTCTTTTAACACAATGGTCCTTCCAGGAATTACCCATGTATCATATGCTAATACGGAACCTTGCAAAAGACACCTTTCCTGGTGGATAGTCTCCCCACTAGTTACTCAGGGCAGACCTTTCAGGGAACCCCATCCGGTCACCACAGTGACCACTGACCGCTTCCCTGATAGAGTGGGGGGGGGGCATTATCTAGGGAAGACAGTCTAAGGCACTTGGCAATCTCATGAGTACCACTTGCACATCAACGTCCTGGAGATGAGCAGTCCTCCTAGCACTGCAAGCTCTTCAAGACTCTCTCCCTGCCAGGACTATTGCAATACAGTTGGACAATATGTCAGTGGTTTGGTACATCAACAAACAGGGCGGAACCAGGTCTTACCCCTTGTGCCGAGAGGCCCTCAGACTGTGGCAATGGGCAATTTCCTCCCGTTTTCTGACAGCAACGCACATCCCTGGGACATCCAACGTAATAACGGACAGGCTCAGCAGGGCGATCATCATTCCTCACGAGTGGTCTTTGAAACAGGAAATTGTGGATCTTATTTTCTGCAAATGGGGCCAGCTTTGCCGCGATCTCTTTGCCTCTCCCCTCAATAACAAATGCAGCAGCTACTTCTCCCTTGTTCCTCCTCCAGGTCAGATACCCAGGGATGCTCTAGTCCACAATTGGCCTCAGGGACTCCTTTATGCATTTCCCCCTTTCCCCTAATTCCAAAAGTCATTCGGAAAGCAAAAGTGTTGGGTTGCAAAATGATCATCATTGCCCCCTATTGGCCTCAACAGATTTGGTTTCTGTTCCTTCACCCCCACCTTCTAGCCCAGCCTTGGATTCTGGACCTAGTACCGGACCTATTGATTCATCAATCAGGCGTGCTACACCATTCCCTCCGATCTCTCAAGCTCACAGCTTGGTTACTCCACTTCCAATCCTAGCCAGGCTCCCCAATATTTCCCCAGCAGTGTGTGATATTATGGTTTCCTCCCATAAGACAAATGCAAGGAAAGTCTATGCTAGCAAATGGAAAAGATTCTCTTACTGGGAAGAATCCAGAAATTTAGATCCTTTTACAGCTCCTATACATGAGATTTTGGATTTCTTAGCAGAACTTTCATTCTGGTGCAGCGGTGGCTACCATCAGAGTACAATTAGCTGCCATTTCAAATTTTCATGTTGGAGTTTCTAACGCCAGCATGTCTCTCAAACTCTGTAAGGCCTTCATGAGAAGTACATCTCTACTTAGACCCCCAGTAAAAGAGCCCCTTCCACCTTGGGATCTCAATTTGGTTCTAGCCTCCTTGATACTGCCACTCTGAGCCAGCAGGATTATGTTCCTTGAAATTTCTCTCTTGGAAAACTCTCTTCTTAGTTGCTATTACTTCTGCCAGACGTGTTTCAGAACTTCCAGCACTGTGTTCACCCTCCATACCTAGTTTTTCACAAGGACAGAGTTTATCTACCTAAAGTTTGTTCAGAACACAATTTGAATCAATCTATTGACCTTCCTGTCATTTTCCCTAATCATTCCAACAAGGCAGAATACAAATTACACCAATTGGATGTGCATAGACAACTGCGTTTCTATCTCCATAGAAGTAAAGAAATTTGAAAATTAGATCAATTGTTCCTTTCATTTGCTAACAACGAACAAGGCCTTCCAGTTTCTAAAGTAACATTGTCAAAATGGTTATCGGATACTATCGTCCATACCACTTGCGACAGAAAGATCTTCCAACAAAACCCAAAGGTCATTCAACCCAGGTCAGTAGCTACTTCGGTAGCATTTCAATCTAGATTGCCCATAGATTCAATTTGTGCAGCTGATCCTCATACATTCATTTCTCATTACAAAGTAGATGTGGTCTCCCAGGGCAGAGCTTCCTTTGGTTCCACTGTTCTGAGGAGTCTGTTCCAATGAGCCACCCAGGATTGAGATGCTAGGGACGCTGTCCCATCCAGCAAGAATGAAGGCGAGATTGGACAACTTAACATAAAGAAGTTATGTACCTACCATAACGTTCCATGTTAGTTGTCCTTTATCTCGCCTTCCTTCCTGCGTCCCTCCCTTCTTCACCCTTCCTCGAGGATTGAGAGGAGTTTTTCAATGGTTTCACTGGCTAATTTGTTTCATTAGTTGCTTCTCAACCAATCCATGACAGTTAACTGCATATCCAGGTTTATTAAGAGATTTTCTATAATTGTCTAGTGTGAGCCATCGCAAACGAGATCTGGGTAGCTGCCACTGGGCATTCCGGGATAAGGGGTAGCCTTAAGCCAGTAAATGGCTCTCGAGCTATAGTAAGTGGCCGAGTCGGAGCTGAGGATTGGCTCCGAACCCATCCAGCAAGAAGGAAGGTGAGATGAGACAACTAACATGGAACGTTATGGTAGGTACATAACTTTTATTTTCTTCTGATTACCAGGATTTGCCCTTATCTACCTATGAGGATTCTGATGCAGAGGATTCCATTCCCTCTGCTTCCACTCCAGAAGATTTTTCTTTTGGTGAAACCTTGCACACTCTTGGGGAGCATTTCCACTACGAAAACTATGATTACTCTGGCTCCAAAAAAGAGGCTTAGGGAATTCTTACTCCTCCCTCAACACAGACCTTTAGCTATCCCTCCTGTTCTGGACATTGAAGATGATGCCTTTTTGGAATTTAGTTTGGCCTCAGACACTTTACCTCCAGCTCACAGAAAACCTGACAGGTATTAGAGTGCCTGACTCTCATAATTTCATAGATAAGTACTAGGCTATCTGCCCGAGGGCATCTATAAGCCTAGCCAGAAAGTGTTGGCTTTCGCCGCCCCCTTAGATTAGGTCCCTGTGACTTGGTCCAGCAGAGCCATTGGTTCCTCTTCAAGAATCCTACTGTGGATCCAGAGACCATTTCCCAAGGACCAAAGGGCATTAAGGCTACTGCTGTCAAAAACCCTACCTCTTCTGATAGAGATTCCAGGGCCTTAGACAGATGGGGTAAGAAGGTGTATACTTATGCTACCTTGGCCATTAGGGCCTTAAATTGCCAGTTTCATATGTTAAAGTATCAGCAGCATATTATGGAACTACTTAAACAGAAAATTATGTTGATTCCTGACTGTGCTGAACATAAAGAATTACAGGATTTAATGCATTCTGCTGAGCAAGTTGGTAAACATACTTTGCAATGTGGTTTTGACACTTTAGAAGCATCTTACAGGGCCTCTGTCACTGGGACTGTATTTAGAGGGCATGCTTGGCTTAAGGAGCAAAACCTGCCAGATCATGTTAAAGCTAAATTACTGGATGCTCCCTTAAACCAAGACCGCCTGTTTGGCAACAAAGCAGAAGTCCTTAAAAAGATGGAGGAAAAAGCTAAATCTATGGAAACTGTTAACGATTTCCTGCAAGTACAGCCTCCCAGATTTATTAGGCATTGGCCTTCTAAGAGTTGGTCCTTTACAGTCTCTTTCAGGCCTTCTCAATCCAAACCCAGGAACAGCAGATCACCTAGGTTACAGTCTCAGGCTGCACACAGGCCTAAGCAGTGGGGGGGGGGGCTCCCACTTCCAAAGCTGGAAATAGTAATACACCCCCCTATTGAAAAATGTCACAGTGACATAACCTTAACCCTTCCAAGCCCTGCTCAACTGCCTACTCCCTTAGGAGGGAAGCTCGCCCTGCATGCAAAAAACTGGGAACTCATTACCCCGGACAAATGGGTTTTAAATATAGTTTTCCAAGGATACAGATTCCACTTACACACCTTACGAACCCCAAACGGTTGGCCAGACCTACCCCCAATTCAGTGGGCAGAGGCCCATCAGAAAGTTCTCTCTCTAAGTATTAGGGCTATTCAACCTGTCCCAGCAGAAGAAAGGGGACAAGGTTTTTACTCAAGACTTTTCCTGGTACCCAGAAAAGACCGCTCCTGGTGTCCTATCCTGGACCTCTGTATTCTAAACACATTTTTCGTAATCCCAAAATTCAAAATGCTAACACTTCAACAGTTGCTTCCTTTGCTAGGCAAAGACGCCTGGCTGGCAACCTTAGACTTAAAGGAAGCTTACCTGCACATTCCAATAAGGGAATCTTGCAGGAAATACCTACGCTTCAGAGCAGGTTGCATGCACACTCAGTTTTCTGCACTTCCCTTTGGCTTATCTACTGCTCCAGGGTATTCACAAAGTGTCTAGCTGCAGCCATTGCATTTTGCAGGCAGAGAAATATTCAAATATACCCATACCTGGTGATTTCCTGATTCAGGCAGAAAGCCAGGCCATGCTATTGAAACATCTGGCATTTGTAAAGAACTTCTAACATCGCTGGGGTACACCATAAAAGAAAAGAAATCTCATCTAGTACCCTGCCAACAGATTGTATTCCTGAGAGCAAGCTTGAACACAACTTCCCAGATGGCGTACCTCACGCCAGAGAAACAAGTTTATTTGACAGCCTACTTCAAACTACTGGCCACAAAGACCCAGGTAGCTGCAAGGAAAATTCTGCAAGCCTTTGGGTTTGTGGCCTCTTTCATTCTACTAATTCCATATGCAAGACTGCATATGAGGAAACTACAGTGGTATCTAAAAAGCCTATGGTGTCAACATTCTCAGGACCTGGAATCAATGATTCTCATCATTCCTTGTATAAAGACAGAGTTCCTTTGGTGGGCAGAGGCCTGCCACCTCAGCAAGGGGGCTCCCTTTCAATCTACCCCCTGCCGCCCAAACCCTGACTACAGACGCATCAGACTATGCATGGGGGGCTCACTTAGCAGGGCAGTGCACTCAGGGGAAATGGAACCCGAGCCAGATGCACCTGCATATCAACCAAAAAAATGTTAGCTGTACAGAATTCCCTGACGGCCGTCAAGGACCACATCCTTCCAGGACAATTATTTTTAAAGACCGACAACACCACGGTTATGTGGTACATAAACAAGCAGGGGGGAACCCAATCGTACACTCTCTGCAGACTAGCCATGGCTCTGTGGACCACAGCCTTGAGCTCCCAAGTGCACCTACAAGCTCAATTCCTGCCAGGCAAGCTAAATTCACTGGCAGACAACCTAAGCAGAATCTCATGGACCCGAGTGGAAACTGGAACCAGAAATATTCAACCTCTTGAGGAACAAATGGGGGACTCCAGAGATAGACCTGTTTGCCTCCCCCCAGAACTACCAATTGGACAAATTCTGCACAAGGACTCCCCTTAGCCAAGCTTGGGAAGTGGATGCCCTGTCCTTCACCTTTGAAAGCCACTCTGTTTATGCCTTTTCCCCCTCTGCCTCTCCTCTCGAAGGTTCTGCTAAAGATCAAACAGGACAAACCAAGGACAATTCTTATTGCACCAGACTGGTCTCACCAGCACTGGTATCCTCTCTTGCGCAGCATGATACTGCTCAATCCATTGCACCTACCTCAGACACCTTCCCTGCTGTCCCAGCAGGCGGGCCAGATTCTGCACCCCCCAGCTTCAAACCCTGAACCTTACAGCTAATTCCTTGAGCTCTCCAGTAGCATCCCTCAGTAAGCAAGTGCTAGTGGTCATTCTGGAAGCAAGGAGACCTAGTACTAGAAAATCCTATGCTGAAAAGTAGGAAAATATACTGTTACTGGAGGCAGACCCAGGGTATGGGCACTACGGTTCCCAGTTTACCTCATATTCTTCAGTACTTAACAGAAATGCTCCACAAGGGCCTATCCTTCTCGTCAGTTAAAATTCATGCCTCTGCAATTTCAGCACATTATAATACTGAACCACCCCCTCTTCTCTCATCCCCTGTTAAAGCAGTTCCTCAGAGGGGCTAAAAATTTAAGACCCCCACAGGCGAGCCCCTACTCCAGCCTCGGACCTTAACTTTGTATTGGAAAAGCTCACTCTGTCTCCATTTGAACCAGCTGCAACTGCAGAGTTGAAATTCCTTTCTTGGAAAACAGCCTTCCTTCTAGCCATCACTTCAGCAAGAAGAGTGAATTACAGGTCCTCATGGCAGTGGAGCCCTTCATTATCTTCCATGCAGACAGGGTTTCCCTCATGACCAATCCCTTCCTTTATGCCCAAGGTGGTGTCTAGTGTAGCCCTGAATCGGTCCATTAATTTGCCTACTTTTTTCCCTAATCCACAAAATGAAGGAGAACAAATTCTGCACTCCTTGGACTTGCACAGACAACTTAGATTTTATTTGGACAGGACTAAGCCCCTCAGAAAATCTGAACAGCTGCTAGTCTGCTTTGCTACAGGGGCAGAGGGGAAGGCCATTTCAAAGCAAACCATTTCTAAATGGATAGCCCATTGCATTCATTTCTACTATAAGCACCATGGAAAACCTACCCCACAGGGGATAAGATCACATTCCACCAGGGCTGCATCTACCTCTACAGCCTTTCTCATAGGGGTCCCTACCAGGGACATCCTAGAAGCTGCTACCTGGAGCTCTGTTCATACCTTCACCAAGCATTACCACATGCCTATTTTTTCTAAATCCAGAGCTGGTTTTGCCACTGCAGTATTGCAGGGCTTAATAGCTGTTCCTAATGCTCTCTAACTTCCTCCTCCCTCCCTTAGCTTTGGGAATCTACCCAAATGTATCGACTGCAACAGTGAAACACAAAGAACATAGTACAGTTGTGTACACTTGCCATAAATGTAGCTGCTTGAGTGTATTTCACTGTTGCAGTCCTGGTTACCCTCCCGCCAGCCCCCCGACTTCTCTTGGCTCTACCTTTCCTTCTTGTTTGGTGTATTTGAGCTTTCTGGTGTATTTGCTTTTTGTTGGAGGTGTAACATAACATATAATTGCTTCCCATTATGGGGGCACCTGACATCTGGGGCAAGAAAAACTGATGTAATGGCATCGGCTGCATGTTTTATACCCCTGACCACCTGATGTCATGTAAGAGAGAGCATCCAATGCAGAAATCCAAGGCTCTGGTATTCAGGCCGGATGAGGGCTACCTGCAGGCAGATAACCCAAATATAATGACTGCTACAGTGAATACCTTTGTTTCTTATTATTAATTATCCTAATTTATACAATTCTTTTCCTCTTTATTCTGTTCAATTTTACTTTTGTTGTCTCTTTTTGGATTATATAACTTTATAACTTTTCCAAAATGTCATTTAACTGTTCATATTGTTTTTCATTAGCTATTCTTTGTTACATTTCTTTCCTTGGTCTGGGTGAGCTATTCTTTTGTCACTGTCCACTACCAGTTTTTTATATTATTTCATTTGGTCTACACAATGCATTTAAGAGATAGGCTTCTTTTTATGGCCTTACACAAAGTATTTTCATCTGGCTGGTTTCTCTAGATTAAGCTGCTTGTTCCTTTGGTGATACTTTGTTCATTGCTGGTCTGTGTGTCCTACTTATTTGTTTCTGCATGCTGTGTTTGTCTGTGTCTTTTGTGCCTCCTTTGACGCCTTTTGGTAGGCTTTCTTGTAGTCTCTGTTACCCTGTTCTGTGGCATTCTGGCCCTTTCTTAGCTTTTCCTGGGGGTTTGGTTTCTAAGCCTTCCTTTCACCATCCCTAGTGGCCTTCCTTTCTGGTGGCTCAGCCTTCTGTTCCTGTTTCCTTTTTCCATTGCCAGTCTCATGTGTTCTGGTACAGCTATTTTGGTTTTTCAGCCTCCATAGTGCCATCTTTTTTCCTGTGGCACTTCCTGTTCCTGCAAATGACAATTTGGTTCATGTCCTTGTATTTTTGCATTTTGGAGTATGCCCTGACTATAATTTGTTTTCAGCTTTTTCTTTTGATTTTTTTTTTTATTCCTCTTTCAGTTGTTTCTTTTGTGATTATTTAAATAGTGTTTTCAGCAGTTTTTTTTTTCCTCCTCAGTTTGGTTATGTTTACTGTCCTGGTATTCCTGTCTGTATGCTGGCTCTTCCATTTTTGTGTCTTATGTGCTCATGTTCTTCATTTGCATTTTCTTTGTGCTGCCTGGGTTGTTTGGTGAGAGGCTGGGGCCCTCCTTTCCCTTCCCTTTCTTTGGCCTTTCCTTCTTCCTCTTCTTTGGTGGGCTGCCCCTCTGTTTTCTGCCAGTAATGGGATGCAGTTTTTTTGTGGTTTTGCCTGAATTGGGGTTTTTGGTTTGAAAGTTTTCTGTCTTTCAGAGGTGTTTTCTTTTTTTTTTTTTTGTTTGGGTTGCTTTTTTTCTTTTTTTTCCTTTTCTTTTTCTTCTTCTTTCTTTCTTTTTTTCTTTTTTTTTTTTTTTTTTTTTTCTTTTTTTTTCTTTTTTTTTTTTCTTTTTTTTTCTCCTTTTTCTCTTTTTCTTTTTTTTTTTTCTTTTCTTTTTCTTTTTCTTTCTTTTCTTTTCTTTTTTTCTTTCTTTTTCCTTTTCTTTCTTTTTTCTTCTTTTTTTTTTTTTTTTCCTTTTTTTTTTCTTTTTTTTTTTTTTTTTTTTTTTTTTTTTTTTCTTTTTTTTTTTCTTTTTTTTTTTTTTTCTCTTCTTCCCTCTTTTCTTTCTTTCTTCTCTCTCTCTCTCTCTCTTTTTTTCTTTTTTTTTTTCTTTTCCCTCTTTTCCTTTCCCCTCCTCTTTTTTTTTTATACCTTTTTCCTCCTCCTTCTTCCCTCCTCTTTTTTTTTTTTCCTTTTCTTTCCCTTCTTTCCTTTTCCTTTTCCTCTCTTTCCCCTTCTCTCCTTTTTCTTTTTTTCTTTCCCTTTTTCTTTTCCTCCCTTCTTCCTTTTTCCTTTTTTCTTTTCTTCTCTTTCCTTTTCCTTTTTTTTTTTTTTATTTTACCTTTTTTTTTTTTCCTTCCTCTTCTTTTCTTTCTCTCCTTTTTCTTCTTTTCCTTTTCTCCCTTCTCTTTCTTCTTTTCCTTTTTTTTTTTTCTCTTTCTCTCTCTCTTTCCTCTTTCCTTCTTTCTTTCTGCTTTCCTCCTGCCCCTGCTTGCTCTGCCTGCCTCGGGGGTGTTTTGGGGTTATTGTTGTTTTTTGTGAGTTTTTTTTTTTTTTTTGTATGGTTTGAACTCACAAGAGATGGAAAAAGACTGCTCAGGAGGCACCTCTTTTGGTTGGTTTGAGATTTCCAGTCTTAGGAATCTGCAGTTATAAATTCTGTGGAGCTCAGATGGTCTTCAGAAGGAAACAGGGATAATCAGTATGTTTTTCAAGGTCCAAATAATTCTTAGAATAGCCAGTAAGAGCTCACAGGAGTAGCTGGGTAACAAGGACTCTGAGTACATAGTCCATGTAGATGGGAATTCACATTAGCTGTTCAAGATACTTTTCCATTTTTCACAGATGTGAAGAATGTAGTAAAATTACAAAGGAGATTTTATATGATTAAATATTGCATGTTTTAGATAGGCATCAAAATGGCAGAAGTGAAAATTACTCAAACTAAGAACTATTGCTGATTGCACCAGTCTCATATTTGATTCTGAACATTCTCAGAGCATTGGATAGTCAATTCTGCAAAATTCCTTAAGTCAAAAAGAGGTTCACAGTCCAAGTGATCTGTTTTCATACCATGCAGTTCAATAGGCTGTTTCCAATCTGTCTCTTTTGCAGAGGCCGAAGGGCTCTTGCCTTCAGACAGCCCAATATTTTGAAGTGAACTAGGGATCAATCTGAGTACACCTCCATGGGAAAGCTTTCTATGTAAACCAGTTGGATTACTTCCAAGCTTCCAAAGATTCCAGACACACTCTTCCATTTGAACACCAGCCTTGAGACAGTATCTTACCTTAAACTTCTCATCCAGGTTACAGTCAAGAAAGAATTTCTCTTTCCTGACTTTCAAAATATCTGGGATTGGTCTTATTTGCACCATTATTCCTTCTCCTTCCATTAAGCCTCCTCTTTTCCTCTTCCATTCCATCCTTCTTTCTCTTCTTTCTCTCTCTTTCCTTTTTTTTTTTTTTTCTTCTTTTTCCCTCTCTTCTTTCCTTTTTTCTCTCTTTTTTCTCTTTGTCTCTCTTTTTCTTTCCCTCTTTCTTTCTTTTTTTTTCTTTTTTTTCTCTTTCCTTCCTCTCTCTTTTTTTCCTTTTCCTCTTTCTTCTCTCTTCTTCTTTCTTTTCTTTTTTTTCTCCTTCTCTTCCTCTCTTTTATTTCTATTCTCTTTTTTTCTTTCCTCTTTTTCTCCTTTCCCTCTCTTTTCTTTCTCTCTTCCTTTTTCTTTCCTTTCTCTTCTTCTCTTTCCTCCTTCTTTTTCCTCTCTTTCTTTTCTTTTTCTCCTTTCCTCTCTCTCTCCTTTTTTTTTTTTCTCTTTTCTCTCTTTTTTCTCTTTTCCTCTTCCCTCTTCTTTTGTTTTTTTCTTTTTCCCTTTCTTTTTCCTTTTTTTGTTTTTTTTTCCTTCTCTTCTTAGGAACTTTCTCTTCTTTCCCTTTTTTTTCTTTGGTTTCTTGTTTTCCTCCCTTTCCTTTCCTTTTTTTTGTGTGTCTGTTTCTGTTTTTTGTGTTTGCCTTGTCTGTTTGTGTCTCTTTTTCCTGGTGTGCTCTTCTGTTGCTCTCCCCTTTTGGTTCTGGGTGGCTTTCTTTGTGTGGTTTGTTTATGTTTTGGTGGGGTGTTTTTTGTCTTTGTTATTTTGGCTCATTTTATTTTTGTTATGGAGGGTGGATTGGGTTGGTAGGATTTTCCACTGTCTTAGGGATATGTCCTTTACAAAATTCTCAGAAAAGTAAATCAAGATCCCATGGCTGGATGGACTTACTCAATTTTTGTCAAAACAGGAGGGACCCTATCTCAATGCAAACTCCGAAAAAGACGAAGTTCCAGATGGTAACACTGCAGTCCATTCTTCACTTCTTGGGTCAGGATAATTGGATGTGCTCCATAGATCTCCAGGCAATCCAGGAGATTCCTATGCTTCTGGCTGGGAGACAGTCATTGTCAGTTCAGATCTCTGCCCTTTGGTCTCACCACCGCCCCCAGGGTGTTCGTGTATGGCAGTGGTTATGGTTCACCTGAGGCGTCTAGGATTCCAGATGTTTCCATATCTAGATGGCTGGCTCCTCACTGCTACCACCGAGCATCAACTGATCAAAGCATGGGACTACACAATCCATACTTGCTCCCAGCTAGGCATCACCATAAACTAGGAAAAGTCTACCTTGTCAGTCTATTATTTTTATAGGGGCAGACTTGGATACAAGACGCATGATAGCAAAACTGCCTCAAGACAGGGTGTCAACCATTTGTCAGCAAGTTTTGTTTCTCATAAAGGAGAGTTCAGGCAAGAGAAGTTTTACAAGTCTTGAGCTCAATGGCTGCTACAATTACACTAGTTCCTTTGGCACGCTTCCACATGCAGATTCTGCAGTGGCTTCTTTTTGCTTGGTGGTCTTTCCAGGATTTACCAATGTCGCACATAATCTTGATCACGGAAACTTGCAAAAAGGACTTAGTATGGTGTCCTTTCTCCCCCCAGGTGACTAAGCAGACCCTTTCTAGACCCCCATCCTGTAGCCAAAGTGACCACGGATGCCCTACAGATTGGGGGGGGGGTGGCATTATCTGGGACACACTGTCCAAGGAATGTGGCAACCTCACAAGTATCATTTGCACATCAGTGTTCTAGAGATGAGAGCCGTGCTTCTGGCGTTGCAAGCCCTTCAAGACACTCTACCTACCGTGACCATTACAGTTCAGACAGACAATGTCAGTGGTATGGTACATCAACAAGCAGGGCGGAACCAGATCTTACCCCTTGTGTCGGGAGGTGCTTTGATTATGGCAATGGGTGATGTCTTCCCAATGTTTTCTGATTCCGATGCACATTTCCAGAAAATCCAACGTGATAGCAGACAGGATCAGTAGTGCTTTCCTCATGCCTCACGAGTGGTCCCTGAAGCAAGAAGTTGCGGCCTTGGTTTTTCCAAATGGGGCCAGCCATGCTGCGATGTTTTTGCCACTCCACTCAACAGCAAATGCAGCAGCTACTTCGCCCTTATCCCCCCACCAGGACTGTCACCCAGGGATGCACTTGTTCACGATTGGCCTCCAGGACTACTCTATGCCTTTCCACCTTTCCCTCTAATTGCAAAAGTACCTCAGAAAGCAAAGTCGCTGGGTTGCAAACTCATCCTCCTTGCTCCTTACTGGCCTCATCAGATATGGTTCCCGTTTCTTCGCCATCATCTTCAACTGGAGCCTTGGATACTGGATCCAGTTCCAGACTTCCTGATGCATCAGTCGGGCGGGCTTTATCCTTCCCTCCAAATTCTCAAGCTGACTGCTTGGTTCCTCCACTTTTAGTTGTAGCCAGGCTCCCAAACATTTCTCCGGCTGTACAACACATCCTAGTGTCCTCTCGCAAGCCCACTACAAGGAGGATTTACACTAGCAAATGGAAGAGGTTCTCTTATTGGGCGAAGAGTAATGACATTGATCCCTTCACTGCTCCTGTTCACAAGAATCTTGATTTTCTAGCCGAAACCTTCAAAAGAGGGGCAGCTGCAGCTACTATTAGGGTCCAACTAGCTGCCATCTCCAATTTTCATGTAGGAGACTTGGGTTCTAACATCTTGTCCCATAAGTTGTGCAGAGCATCCTTATGAGGTACAACTCTTTTACGGCCCCAGTGAGAGACCCCTTCCCCAGACATAAACTTGGTTTTAGCTTCTATGGTTCTTCCACCTTTTGAACCAGAACCATCTTGTCCTCTGAAATTTCTATCTTGGAAAACCCTCTTCTTGGTTGCTATAACCTCAGCTAGATGGGCTTCTGAATTACATGCTTTGTCTATTCACCCGCCGTATCTCATTTTTCACAAAGATAGTCCCTCTTAAAACCATTCCTTCCTTCCTGCCAAAGGTGTGTTCAAGAGTATATCTTAAATCAGTCCATTGAGCTTCCTGTGTTCTTCCCCAATTACAGCAACAAGGCAGAGTATAGACTCCACCAATTGGATGTTGATAGACAATTACGTTTTTATTTACACAGGACCAAAGACCTTAGAAAATCAGACCAATTGTTTGTATCCTTTGCTGACAATAAATAAGGTTCTCCAGTTTCAAAAGTGACCTTATCAAAATGGCTGTCTGGCATAATCAGTTATTCGTATGATTTGGTAAAAATACGCTTCCAGGGAGGGCCAGAGGACATTCAGCTAGGGCCTTAGTTTCATAGGTTGGTACTAGGCTATCGGCCCTATGGCCTATACAAGCCTAGCCATAACAGTTCCCTGGCTATTTCTTCCCTTTTGACATACCAGATTAGTTGACCATGCCTTGTTTTTCCTCTTTCCTTCCTGTCTTAAATGTTTTAAGAGCTTAGTAAAAAAAATTTTTACTATGTATGTCTAGTGTGGGCTATTACAAATGAGATCTGGGTAGCTACCGCTATGCATGTTGGGATAGGGGTTCGCCTCGGGCCAGTAAAAGCTCTCGAGCTATAGTAAATCAGCCGAGTTGGAGATCGGCTCCGAACCCAACCAGCAGTTAGGAAGGCGAGATTGACAACAAACATGGAACGTTATGGTAGGTACATAACTTCTTTTCTTTCCTCAGTCCACCTATCAAGGGACCCTGCCCCTTTCATGAGACTTGACAACTCTTCTGAGCCTTAAGTCAGTTTCTTTTGAACCCAAAGGAAAGGCTAATTTAAAAAGTTTGAAATGGAAAACCATTTTTCTAGCTGCCATTACATTAGAAGAGTTTTGGAGCTTCAGGCTTTAGCTTGCTAGCCACTTTATATCATGTTTCATGTAGAAAGAGTTTCTTTGTGCACCAATCTGTCTTTTCCTCCAAAAGTAGCTTCTAAATTTGCCATTAATCAGTCCATTAATTACCAGTGTTCTTGGGGAACATATGTTTCATTTATTGAATGTACACAGACAATTGAGATTTTATCTCCACAGAACTAAAGCTTTCAGAAAATTAATCAGTTCATTTCATTTTCAAAAGCTAAGTTCAGACAATCTGTGTCTAAAGTTAAATTAGCATGATGGCTCACCGATTGTATTTCACATTTATAAAAACAATACTTTGACTTTAACGAGACAACCACAAGTTCAGTCTCCACTCTCTCTCTCTCTCTGCATTTTTATCCAGAACTTTTATCGATTACAATTGTGCTGCTGCCACTTGATGCAATGGTCATATCTTCAGAAATCATTACAAGTTGTATATCCTTTTTAGGTGCAGGGCAGCATTTGGTTCTGCTGTACTCTGCATTTATTACTTGGGGAATATCATACATCAGATGTATGCTCCCCAAGCAAGCATGGGGCATAAAGGTGACGCATGTACACTCACAATTCAGAACTTCATTATCGCCAATCCGAATGCCATTATCGTGTTTGTCTTGATGCCATTCTCATTGCTGGTTATACTGAGCCTATGTCTATCAGACAGTTAACCTGCTGGAGTTTTTCTTTTCTATTTCTTACATTGTTATGCCATCCAAGAAAGGGAAATGGTAATGTGGGGACATATTCCTTATAAAGACTTCCACGATAGGTGCTTATTTTACTTAGGTGCGACTCACTACTACACTCAGTATTCCATATGTCAGGCTTTTGTACCCAAGACTTTGCATAGCTGTCTTACTTAACTTTCCATTTATTTATTTATTTTACATTTGTTGATCAGGCTAGTCTAACTGGATATATGTCCATTTTCAGTAGAGGCCCTGGGAGATGAGCTCCGAGGAAGCAAAATATAATCACATTATACAAAGATTAATTTGTATGTTGAACATTGCAGGTAAAGGACAGGGAATAATCACAGAGGTAGTTTGTCTAGTTTATCTAGAGAGCTAACGTCTCAAGCTTTTGGCCCAAGGTATCATGACAGAATTCACCTGCCCCAAGGTACAGCTGCTGCTCAAAAAGGTCAAGAAGTCTATGCCTGAGTCTGTTGCTGTCCAGCCTTCACCAGACTTCTCTGTTAAGGTGAGTGAGAACCCGGAATATAGTCCAATGTTACCTTTGGTTTCTTCCACCATGACCTTCTCAGAGGCTGTCACTGAACCTGCTTCACACATCTTTGGAGGCTTTGCACGTCCCCCATGGACATTGAGGGGGAAATACGGCTGATCATTTTTGAGGGGCCTAGATGGATTCTTCAGTTCCTCATTAGGAAAGAGGTGCTGGGTACCTTAATCGAATCCATGCAGGGGTCTGATCCTTAATGTTTGGTTGGAGCAGACACCCTGGTAAAGAAACAGGGTAGAAAACTAAACATTTAATGGCATGACTTCAGTCAGGGGCTTGTTCAATGCCTTGATGGCATTGAAACCTTCTGGGGGGGGGGGGCAGTTCCTGCATCTCCTTGGTCCTCTACCCCTAACAAGGTTAGGGACCCAATGTCTTCAGACTAGGATTCTGACTCTGAGGATGATTCTTAGCCTATTCCTGTCAGTTGCCTTCACCTTTAGACTATGGTTCTAAGGTGGAGGAATTGGTCAGCTCTGATTCTCCTCCTCCCTTAGAGGATCTTTCCTTTGGTGACATGGTCTTGCATATGATGGAGCATTTCAAGTGGAATTTCTGTCAAGTATCAGATCTTCAGAAAAGGTATTATGAAGTGTTACAAAAGGACTCTAGTAAACTTTCAGCTGTTCCTCCTTTGTTGGGTGCTGTACTGGATACCTTCTTTGCTGCTTCCTCGAGTCCCAATTCTCAATCTCCAGTTCCCAAGAAACCTGATATGTTCTATAAGGTGCTGGATGCATACAAGATGTCCTATTCCCATGTTGCAGTATTCATAACATGAGGGATTTCCCACCTAGGTGACCCAAAAGTCCGACCAGTATACCAAAAACGTAAACTGCTGCTAGGTATGTGCAACATTGCACATAAAGTGCAGCTGATGTAGGTCATAAGTGATATCTGCATTTTACATCCTCAGAACTTCTCTACCACCAGTCCGAATGCCAGTGTTTAGCATTTGTTTAATCTCTGCTCCCCCCCCCCCCTTCAGTTAGATAACTGCCCTGTTGGGGAAAATTTATTTGCGCTTTTGTTACTGCATGTTTGCTTGAGGTTAATGTCATCCAAGAAGGGCAAGTGCAATTGTGGAAGACTCATTCCACACACAATCACAATCAGTGTCTTTTCTGCCTGGGGTGCACTCATGACTACAAGGCTTGCATCATTTGTCAGGTGTTCGTTCCTAATATGCTCCACAGTCATCTTTTGGCTTTTAATACCTACCTAGAGAACCAGAGGCTAAAGCGATTAGTGCTCGCTATGGAAGGTGCCTTGGGTTCATCGGGTGAGTCTCCGAAGAAGGTGATAAAAGTGAAGGCCTGGATCTTCGGCTGTGCCTATTATCCCGAATGTCCCTGTCGAGACTAGTGAAGGCCCTGAGATCTGTATGGTGACTGCTCCTTCTCCCTTAGCAGGAATTAATTTTAGAAACCGCTAGGGAGAGTTCTTAAGCACATCCACAGAGGCCTCACAGACGTCTGTTTTGGATGGTAACGGGAAACCATGGCTTGCTCCTTTACATATACTTTGCAGTACCTCTTCTGTCTTAATGATTGAGGAATTGCCGAAGTCGGTGCCGGAGCTTAGACCTGCGTTGGCCCAACCTTCCCAGCCTAGGGCAGATCCTCCACTTGAGAAGAAACAAAAACGTTTCTGCTACACAGGGTCCTTCCCCAAATTGACAAGCGTTTTCATAGGCAATCGTGGATGCCTTTTTGGCACTCAGGCCTTCATCTGTTCACCCAACTACTCCTGTATCACCTCCATCCCCTTTATATAGGAGTGCTACTGTAGAACAAGAAGCCTCTGAAGATTCATGTTAACATGAATCCCCCCCCCAGGTTACACATTTCCTGAGGTTCACTCTAATGGTGGGGACTCCCCTGAAGAGGACATTTCCTTTGGTAAGATTATTTCTAAGAACAGAGGTTTCTTAACTGAAAAAGCTCTCAGGTTTCAGAAGTAAAAAAGAGTTACTATGACTTCTTGCAGATGGGCTCTCCTTCCCTACCTGTTTACCTGCCTTTCAGAATGCCTTTTTCAGCATCTTAAAGCCCATACTCTCAACATCCTGCACCTAAAAGGCCAGACAGGTTTTATAAAGTCCCCGAGGACAGTAATGTTTAGATGCCCTCCTGTAGATCCAGCTGTGATTTTAGTCTCTGCAGATAAATCTTCTAGGTTGCTGCCTTCTTCCCTTTTGCCCTCTGATAAGGACAGTAAAACGATGGTTTGGGGGAAAAAGGTCTACACCTCTTCTACTCTGGCCTTTAGGGCCATTAATTATCAGATGTATATGTCTAAGTATATACTGGCCGTACTTTCTCAGGCTTCTAAATTGCTAACAGATCTTCCAGATTCTGCAACCAAGTCACAACTCCCTTCCTAACACTTTCTTCTCAAGTTACTAGACACTCCAATGAATTTAGTTATGATGCAGCAGAGGTCTGTGCAAGATCAGCATCATCTGGATCTGTCCTCAGGAGGTATTCCTGGCTGAGACTGCAGCCTTTGCCTGAGGATTTTAAGACAAAAAATAATGGATGCACCCCTGGACAATTCCACCCTGTTTGGTGCAAGTACTGCTGCCATCCTCAAAACCCTTCAAGAGAATGGGAACGAACTGCAGGAACTGAAACACATCCTTGTCTGTCCAGTTCAAAAATATTACCGAAATTATCCATTCAAATCTAATTTTATTAGAAAAAAATACCATAGGTTTTTCTGAACCTCACATGAAGGGCACCTGCAGGCAGACTCCACCTAGGTCTCTGCCATCTTCTGCCTAAAAGAACCCCTTTCCAGACGAGCTAGGTAGTCTGTGACTACCTGGCCATACTTGCAAAAATTCCACTTTCCCAGCACCTTTCTCATTCACTTTCAACCTGGACAAGCATTACCATAGACAAAAGGGTCCTGTTCATTGTGCATAACGGTTATTTGTGGAGCTGGAAATCCATACCTTCCTTCATGGGCATCCCTCAACCCCCAAGAGACCAGCTCCATCTCTTTCCACAGGTGATTCAAGACTTGGTCTCACAGGGGACTATACAGGAAGCTCCTGCTGTGGAAAGAGGAAAAGGCTTCTATTCCAGGATGTTCTTTGCCCCCAGAAAAGATGGTCCTTGGAGACTAGTTTTAGACTTGTCCTAGCTCAGTCTTTTCCTACAAGTTCCCATCTGCAGGATGCTCACCCTGCAAACTGTTTCCTCCCTTGCTTCCTCAGGCTTTTTTCTGGTTTCCCTAGACATCAAAGATGCATATCTTCATATTGCCATTCACCCTCTATATAGGAAGTTCTTGTGGTTTTCTGTTGCTTCCTCTCATTTTCAGTTTTGTGCTTTGCCCTTTGGACTCTCTATGACTCGAAGGGCATTCACAAAGTTTTTGGCTCCTGTCATTGCCTTCTGCAGATTACAGGAAATTCTTATCTGCCCTTACCTGGATGGCCTGCATATTCAAGCAAAACATTTAGACATCCTGTACCAGAACCTTCAAACCACCATCTCCTTGCTCCTAAGCTAAGATTCACTATCAACTGAGTCTTCACTAATCCCTTCTCAGGGTCAGGTTTTCCTGGACTGCAGGTTAAGGACAGACCCTTATGATGGCCTTTCTACCTTTGCAAAAATGCAGTCTCTGCTGACTTTCTTCCAGCAGTTGCTTTCTCTTACCTCAGTGACGGCCAGAAAGCTTCTCAGGATGCTATGGTTCATGGCTTTTGTTATACCAATGCTGCCTCTAGCCAGACTTCACATGGGAAAGTTCCCGTGGTACCTTTGGTCTCAGCATGCTTACCCTGTGGAGTTTGTCCTTCCACTTCTACCATGCCTGAAGAAAAAATTGCTTTGGTGGATTCAACAGATACATTTCAGCCACCATTCCCAATTCAGGAGCTGTTGATAGATGCCTCAGACCTGTGGTGGGGAGCAACTTTGAAGAAGCTAAAGGTCCAAGGTCTGTGGTCTCCTTCGATAAGAAAACAACACATCAGTATCAATGAGATGAGGGCTCTGATTTTGGACCCTTCAAGCTTTCCATTCATCTCATCAACCAGGTCTTCCGACACTGTTAACAGACAACACCACAGTTCTTTGATATGTGAACAAGCAGGGGGTGGGGGGGCAGAGTCTTGCGTAATCTGCCATTTGGCACTTCAAGCTTGGGAGATAGCCTTACAAGCAAAGGTCACGTTGACAGCGGTTTACATTCCCTCAGCTTAAAATGTTCTAGCAGACCCATTGAGCAGGTCCATGACACAAGCCCACAAATGGATGATCCACAAGGATGTGTTTCTGCACATTCTCCACTGTTGGCAAGTTTGCCTGAAATAGATCTTTTTGCCTCCCCTTTGAACAGACAACTTCCAAAATTTTGTGCCAGAGTCCCACACCGTCTGGTATGGAAGGTGGATGCCCTTTCTTCTGGAAAGGGATGTTTCTGTACGTATCCCCCCTTTCTACTTGTTCAGAAAATCCTACTGAATATTTAGCAAGACAACCCAGAAATATTGCTGGGGACTCCCTTTGGCCAAGACAGCATTGGTTCCCCTCTTCTGCAGTTAGTCAAGGGCAATCATCACACGTTACCTCAGAGAGTGGATCTTCTCATATGACAAGGATCATTCATTCACCCACATTTAGCAACACTGAATGTGACACTGGGTGATAGACTTCGGATTCCTTTTGGACACCTTTTTTTCTGAGGACGTGCTTTTAGTCCTGCAGGAAACCCAAAACCAGGAGATTCTATCTGTCCAAATAGAAGAGGTTTTCCATCTGGTGTCTTAACAAGTGACTAGATCCATTTTCAGTGGATATTCTCCTAGTCCTGTCTTATTTGTGTGAGCATCTTAAGGCTGGATTGGCTTAATCTTCAGTTAAAGCCCACTTATCAGCCATTTCTGCATGTCTGCCTTTATCTCCTCCTTCAGCTTCTATGCTAGAAGTCCAGCTTTTCTTAAAAGGCGTCCTCCACAGCAGACCTCCCAAGAAGCCTGTTTCTCCTCCCTGGGATTTGAATTTTGTTATGGAAAAATTGACCCAGACACCCTTTGAATCTGCAGCTTCTGCTACTTTAAAATTTTGCACATGGAAAACTGTTTTAATCATAGCCATCACTTCTGTTAAGAGAGTTTCTGAACTTCAAGATTTAATGACTTCACAACCTTTTCTTTTCATACCAATCCTTCTTTCATGCCTAAAGTGGTTAATGACTTGTCACTAAACCAATCCATTCACTTGCCTACCTTTTTTCCTTCCCCCTCAAAACTCTACTGAAAGGGTGCTCCACACCTTGAATATACATAGACAACTCAAATTTTACCTGGATATGGCAAAATCCATTAGAAATTTTGAGCAATTGTTTTTCTTTTCAACCCAGGTCACTGAGTAAACCTATCTCTAAACAGACTATTTCCACTTGGATCTCTAACGCCATTTCTTTCTGCTACTTGTCCAGGGGAACTTCCTCAGTTAAGGACCATTCTACTGGGGCTGTAGCCTCCTCTGGGGCCTTCTTCAAGGGTCTGGACACTGTCTCTATCCTGGAGACAGCTACTTGATCCTCTGTTCACACCTTCAGAAAACACTCCTAGTCGGACTCTTATCTCCAGATGCAGAGCAGGTTTTGCCAGGGCATGTAACATGGGAATTGAAGGACATAGAATAGTTGTGTAAAATCCTAACCATAACCACAGATGTCCTCATCTTCAGTGTTGCAGTATTCTGTTCCACTCGCCTTCTCCCTTGGTTCATGTTTTTCTTTGGATGATATTTGGTCTACATCATATCCCTTGGTTCATGTTTTTCTTTGGATGATATTTGGTCTACATATTTTTGGACTGGTGTTCTGAATGGAGCATTCAATTCTGAGGATGGTACATGCAGACATCACTTTATGGCCTACGTCGGCTGCATCTTATGTGCAGTGTCGCACATACCTAGCAGTAGCTTAAGCCTGGTATACTGGCTGGATGTTCGGGTCACCTAGGTGGGGAATCCCTTGTGTTATGAATATTGCAACATGGAAAAGGACATCTATGGTTATGGTAAGATTTTACACAACTATTCTTTTTTGTACAAGTGCCCTTCCTGTGATCCTGCAGTGATTTCTGTATCCGCAAAACTAGTGACCACAAAAAATTGTATAAAAAACGTTTATTCTCTCTGATGTCTCGGCACCATTGCCTTCAAGGAGTTTAGTACATTCAAAAACCTAACCCTTTTTTAACAAACACAATTAGATACATACTTAATCAATTAAAACAATTAAATCGGTACTTAAAGTAAAACCCACCATTTGAGCTCTGCATTCATTCCCTTAGTATCATTGTATCAAATTTCAGTATATATACAAAGCTTCTTTGTACAGAAGCTTATTTTTAATGTTTTCATCTGTATAAATATCCATTTTTTCCAGAATGGATGCTTGTAGCCCTTCAGATTGACCATGATGTACTTTATGGAAATGTTCAGCCACTTAACTCTCTTCCCATGTCAATGTCTCGAATGTGTTTTAAAAGCCTGATTTAAAAGGCTCTTTTAGACTCACCAATGTATAATTTATTAAAAGGACAGCTCAGGGCATAAATAATGCCATCAGTATCGCATTTATAATGTCTTTTTACATTAAACCTGAAGCCATTAATTCTGTCAAAACTTGATGTAATATGTTTGCAACCCTTGCATCTACCACATGTATTAGCACCATATTGATAAATTATAGTGTTTAGATTAATGGGGGGGTGGGCGTGTTGACTTTTCCTTTAACTAGAAAGATGTTCTTCGTGTTTCACTGTTGCAGTCATCACATTTGGGGTATCTGCTTGCAGTAGCCCTCAGTCGGCCTGATTAACAAAGCCTTGGGTCCTGTGTCGGTTGCTGTCTCATCTTCCATGACATCAGGTAGTCAGGGGTATAAAGCATGCAACCGACGCCATAACATCAGTCTTTCTTGCCGTGCGGTGCCCGAAGCAGAAGTGGTTTGCAAGTTCCGGTCGGCCGACTCCTGAAATTTTCATTCTCAAGTTTCAGAATCGAAGTCTTCAACTAAGCTAAGTACCTCGTTGGGGAAACTTTTTCTTCCTCTAAACCGATGTCAGTAAAAGTTAATTGCATTTCTTGTGGAAAGCACATACCTCATAAAGATTTTCATTCGTACTGCATTCCTTGCCCAGGCCCTGACCACGACGTACCTCACTGTCGGTTTTGTGTCTTATTTATTCGTCGTCTGTTTATTTACGCTTCTTAACATTTTGGTACTGTGTTCAATTATCTAGATATGGCTTCGGTAAGCCACCCGACTACTGACATTCCAAAAAAACGCGGAGATAGACAGAGACGGACCACATAGGTCCAAAGCCGCCAACGATGCTTCTAAGCTAGTCGCCAGTTCGCCGGTACTCAGTGAGGCGCTTTTGAGCAGACCCTGATACCTGCTACTTCAGATACACAGGCCTCTACTGAGACCCATTCGGAGTCTGGTATGCCGCGAGATGCTTAAACTGTGGAACCTGCAGATGTCTCTACCTTGGATGGGTCCGGAGCCGCTGTGCAGGCACCGGCTTCTGAGGGTGTATTCAGGCCTACTGACTTGCATATTAAACCGACGGCGCCTTCTTCTTCTTCAAGGTCTAAAACTCGATCAATGCTTAGAAAACCGACTCCCAGACCGCATGGTCAGGCCTCTATGCCTAAAAAACAAATAAGAATGGCTGAAGACCTTATTACTTTAATCAGGGGAAGCCAACCTTCCCCCTCTAAGAGACATAGGACTGAGTTTGCTTACGATTTTTCTGATCAAGATTCTGAAATTTCTGTTTCCTCTGACCAGGATTTACCCTCATCTACCTATAAGGATTCTGATGCAGAGGACTCTATTCCCTCTGCTTCCCCTCCAGAAGATTTCTCTTTTGGTGAAACCTTGCGTACTCTTGGGGAGCATTTTCACTGGGAAAGCCAGGATTACTCTGACTCTAAAAAGAGCCTTAGGGATTTCTTACTCCTGCCCCAACACAGGCCTTTAGCTATCTCCTCTGCGCTGGACATTGTTGATGATGCCTTTTCGGAATCTAGCTTGGCCCCTGACTCTTTACCTTCTGCGCCCAGAAAACCTGATAGATATTACAGGGTTCCTGACTCTCTCAAGTTCCTTTTTAAAAATCCTACTTCGGATCCTGAGACCATTTCACAGGGACTCAAGGGCATTAAGGTTACTACTGCCAAAAATCCTACCCCCTCTGATGGAGATTCCAGGGCGCTGGATAGATGGGGTAAGAAGGTATACACTTCTGCAACCTTGGCCATTAGGGCCTTAAACTGCCAGTTTCATAATAAAGTATCAGCAGCATATTACTGGATTGCTTAAACAGAAAATTATGTTGATTCCTGACTGTGCTGAAAATAAAGATTTGCAGGATTTAATGCATTCTGCTGAACAAGTTGGAAAACATACTTTGCAATGTGGTTTTGATTCACTAGAACCATCTTGCAGGTCTGCTGTCACTGGGTCTGTACTTAGAAGGCATGCTTGGCTTAAGGAGCAATATTTTCCAGATCATGTTGAAGCTAAATTGCTGGATGCTCTCTTAAACAAGACTGCCTGTTTGGCAACAAAGCAGTAGTAGTACTTAAAAAGATGGAGAAAAAAGCTAAATCTATGCAAACTGTTAACGATTTCCTGCAAGTAGAGCCTCCCAGATGTAGTAGGCATTGGCCGTCTAAAAATTGGTCCTTTCCTGCCTCTTCCAGGCCTTCTCACTCCAAACCCAGAACCAGCAGAACACCCAGGCTTCAGTCCCAAGGTACTCATAGGGCTAAGCAGTGGGGGCCTCCCACTTCCAAAGCAAGGAGTGGTAAGACTCCCTCCTATGGTAAACTGTCACAATGACGTAACTTTAAATCTTCCAAGCCCTGCACAACTGACTGTTCCCTTAGAGGGAAAGATTGCCCGGCAGACAAAAAATTGGGAACTCATTACCCAGGACAAATGGGTTTTAAATATAGTTTCCCAAGGATACAGATTCCACTTTCACTCCTTACCAACCCCAAACGGTTGGCCAGACCTACCCCCAGATCAGTGGGCAGAGGTTCAAAAGCAAATTCTCACACTCTTAAGCATCAGGGCTATTCAACCTGTTCCAGAAGAGGAAAGGGGACAAGGTTTCTACTAGAGACTTTTCCTGGTGTCCAGAAAAGACAATTCCTGGCGTCCTGTACTAGACCTCTCTATCCTAAGCACATTTTTGGTGATTCCAAAATTCTAGATGCTAACTCTTCAGCTGCTTCCTATGCTAAGCAAGGATTCCTGATAGGCAACACTGGATTTAAAGAAAGCCTACCTGCACATCCCAATAAGGGAATCCTGCAGAAGATACCCAAGCTTCAAAGCAGTCTTCATGCACCATCAGTTCTCTGCACTGCCCTTTGTGAATACCCTGGGCGCAGTAGATAAGCCAAAGTGCCTTGCTCCCATCATTGCATTTTGCAGGCAAAGAAATATCCAGATATATCCATACCTGGACGATTGTCTAATTCAGGCAGAAACCCAGGACATACTATTGAATCATCTGGCATTTGTACAGAAATTGCTAACTTCTCTGGGGTACACCATAAACGAAAAGAAATCACATCTTGTACCCTGCCAACAAATTGTATTCCTGGAAGCAAGCTTGAACACAAATTCCCAGATGGCTTTTCTCACGCCAGAAAAACAAGTTAATTTGACAGCCTACTTCAAACTACTGGCCACAAAGACCCAGCTATCTGCAAAGAAAATACTGCAAGCCCTGGAGTTCATGGCCTCCTGCATTCTACTAATTCCATATGCAAGACTGAATATGAGGAAACTACAATGGTATCTAAAAAGCATATTGTGTCGTCATTCTCCAGATCTAGAAGCAATGATTCCTATCATTCCTTGTCTACAGATAGAGTTCGCCTGTCACCTAAACAAGGGACTGCCATTCACTCTTCCCCCTTGCCACCCAAACCCTAACAGATGCATCAGACTATGCATGGAGGGGCTCACTTGGCAGGGAAGTGCATCCAGGGCAAATGGAACCCAAGTTAAATGCACCTGCACATCAATCAGAATGAAATTCTTCAAGGCCTTCAAGGACCACATCCTTCCAGGGCAATTATTGGTAAAGACGGACACAACCACTGTTATGTGGTACATAAGCAGAGGGTAACCTTATACCCTCTGTGCAGACTAGCCATGGCTCTGTGGAACACAGCCTTGAGTTACCAAGTGCACCTACAGGCTCAATTCCTCCCAGGAAAGCTAAACACACTGGCAGACAACCTAAGCAGGAATTTCAATGACCTACACGAGTTGAAACTGGAACCAAAGATAGTCAACATGTTGAGAACAAATGGGGGAGTCAATATGTAGATCTGTTTGCCTCCCTCCAGAACTACCATTTGGAAAAATTCTGCACAAGGACTCCCCACAAACAAGCTTGGAATGTGGATGCCTTGTCCTTCACCTCAAAAACCCTATCAGTTTATGCCTTTCCCCCTCTGCCTCTCCTCTCCAAGGTACTACTAAAGATCAAACAGGAGAAACCTGGGATGATACTGATTGCACCAGACTGGCATTGCCAACACTGGGTACCCCCTTTTGTGCAGTGTGTCACTTCTGGCACCATGGCACCTGCCTCAGACCCCTGCCCTGCTGTCCCAGCAGGAGGGCCAGCTTCTGCACCCACAGCTTCAAACCCTGAACCTGGCAACCTGGCTTATTACCTAATCTCTCTGTTACCATCCCTCAGTAAGCAAGTGTTGTATGTCATTCTGGAGGCAAGGAGGCCTAGTACTAGAAAATCCTATGCTGAAAAATGGAAAAGATTCTGTTCCTGGAACCAAGCTCAGGGGATGGGCACAACAACGCCCAATTTACCTCAGATTCTTCAATACATAACTGAGATGCTGCACAAGGGTCTTTCCTTTTCCTCCATCAAAATTCATGCCTCAGCCATTTCAGCTCATTACAACACAGAACCACCCCTCTTCTCTCGTCCACTGCTGGAGCAGTTCCTTGGAGGGGCCAAAAACTTAAGACCTCCCAGGAGAGCCCCTACTCCAGCCTGGGACCTTAACTTTGTATTGGAAAAACTCACTCTACCTCCTTTTGAGCCAGCTGCAAATGCAGAGTTGAAATTCCTTTCTTGGAAAACAGCCTTCCTTTTAGCCATTTCAGCAAGAAGGGTGTCTGAATTACAGGCCCTCATGACAGTGGAGCCTTTCATCATTTTTCATGCACACAGGGTGTCCCTCAGAACCAATCCCTCCTTCATGCCCATGGTGGCATCCAGTGTGGCCCTTAATCAGTCCATTCATTTACCAACCTTTTCTAATCCACAGAATGCAGGAGAGAGAATACTGCACTCATTAGATGTACACAGGCAACTTAGATTTTATTTGGACAGGACTTAAACCTCTCAGGAAATCTGAACAACTGCTGGTTGCATTTGCTGCAGGGGCAGAGGGGGAAGGCCATTTCAAAGCAAACCATTTCTAAATGGATAGGCCATTACATTAATTTCTGCTATAAGCACCATGGAAAACCTATCCCACTCAGCCAGGGCTGCACCTACCTCTACAGCCTTTCTCAGAGGCATACCTAGCAGGGACAAAATAGAAGCTGCTACTTAGAGTTCTGTACATATTTTCACCAAGCATTACCATTTGCCAATTTTCTCCAAATCCAGAGCTGGCTTTACCACTGCAGTCCTGCAGGGCCTTATAGCTGGTCCTAATGCTATCTAAATTCCTCCTCCCATCCTTAGCTTTGGTTAATCTACCCAAATGTGATGACTGCAACAGTGAAACATGAAGAACATAGTACAGTTGTGTACACTTACTATAGTTGTAGATGTTTGAGTGTATTTACTGTTGCAGTCCTAGTTACCCTCCCTCCAGCCCTCTGACTTCTATTGGCTATACCTCTATTTTTGCTTACTATGTTTAAAGCTTTTTGGTGTATTTGCCTTTTTGTTGGAGGTGTAACCTTGTATATATAATTGCTTCCCATTATGGAGGCTCCTGACATCTGGGGCAAGAAAAACTGATGTAATGGCGTCTGCTGCATGCTTTATACCCCTGACTACCTGACGTCATGGAAGATGAGATGGCAAATGACGCAGGACCCAAGACTTTGTTAATCAGGCCGACAGAGGGCTACTGCAAGCAGATAACACAAATGTGATGACTATAACAGTGAATACACTCGAGCATCTACATTTATGGTAAGTGTACACAACTGTACTTTTTATATTCCTTCCAACTTTGAGATATTTTAAGCCTTCCAAGAATCCACTCTTTAGCATCTTTTAAATTAAGGAATCCCCAGTAGTACTTCACTAAATTTACCACTGTATCCACTAAAACAGCTATACATAGTGACAAATTATATATCAGATAATGTTGTCCCTATTTATGAGTTGTTGACCAATATGTTACTCGATTTCTCGTATTCCGTTCTTTTGTTAATTTTTGCCACGCATTTAGTAACCTTTTATCATACCCCCTGGACTCAGATAGCACAAGTTCTAATGATCTTTTCCTGAAGCTCATTCCCCTCACTCTATAATCTGTATAACCAAACAAATTCACCATAAGGCAAAGCCTCTATGGTGTTGGGGGGATGGCAACTAGATGCTCTCAGATATTGTATGTTACCCTCAGTTTTTCTCTCTACCCTAGTATGTAGTCTATTTCCACTTGAAATATCTAAATCAGCATCCCGAAATGAAACTTTTTTTACCTGTGTGAATTCCTTCAAATTTTAAGTTAAATCTATTTGCTTGCAAACCATCAGTAAACTTATTTACTTAATTTTCACCTCCTTGACCTAAAAAAATGAGGTCATCAATGAATCTAAGTATCTTATAATATGCTGACAGTAAAATTCAGATCTGTAAATGTACTCCAGTTCAAATAAACCCATGCTTAAGTTTCCATATGAGGGGGCAAATGCTACCCCATAGCGGTCCTTGCTTCTGGTGAAAAATTTCTCCATTAAACTCACTTTTTTGTCAAGCAAAAATATTCAATTCAATAACATATTCAGTAGCTGGACAATCACCTAAAAAGAACCTTACATTTTTCAATCCAAAAGTGTGTTCAATACTTGTGTACAAACTTTTCACATCCAGTGTGATCCAATACATTTTCTCTTTCCAAATTACATTGTCTATTTTATTTATAAAATCAAAAACATCTTTTATATATGCAAGCAATAAAATAACTTTAGGAATTAATAAATGATGCAGTAAACGTCCCAAATTAAACAAATAATTTATATTTGAAACAATATGACCACCAGGAGATTGCTGCAAGCATTTATGAATTTTGGGTAAACAGTAAAAATATGCAATACTAGTATTTGTCACATTAAATTTCTTTTTAACATCATAATGAGATAGATACCCTAATCTAACTCCTTTGCACAACAGTTCATTATATTCTTTTATGGTTACAAGATGAGCAGAAAATGAAACTTTTTCATATACATTAGTATCATGTAGATGTTCAGGTTTAGTGTAAAAGGACATTATAAATGTGATTCTGATGGCATTGTTTATGCCCTGAACTGCCCTTTAATAAGTTTTACATTGGTGAGTCTAAAAGAGACCTTAAAATAAGGCTTTTGGAACACATTTGAGACAGTGACAAGGGAAAAGAACAGGGTTCAGCTATTTATACAGATGAAAACATTAAAAATAAGCTTCTGTACAAAGAAACTTTGTATATACTGAAATTTGATACAATGATACCTGAGAATGAATGCAGAGCTCAATTGGTGGGTTTTACTTAAGTATTGATTTAATTGTTTTAATTGATTGTCACCATTTTTTATACAATTTTTTGTGGTCACTAGTTTTGTGGTTATATATCAGGTTGTTTCCTAGTGTGGTATACAGTGATTTCTGTATCTACTGATAAGCCGCCTAGGCTGTTGCCTTCTTTCAGGTAAGGACAGTAAAGCCATGTAGAGAATTGGTAAGAAGGTTTACACTTTGGCCTGCAGGGATATCAATTACCAGATGCATATGACAAGGTACATCCTGTTTCCTCTTTCCCAGATTGGGAAGATTGTTTCTGATATGCTCGACTCCGAGGGCAAGACCTTCACTCTGTCCTTCCTCAGTTCCATTTCTCAAGTTGTCCGTTATACTATTAAATGCAGCTGCTGCAGCCTCTGACTCTGTGATAAGGGGCTATTCCTGTCTCCACCTGCAAGGCTTGCTGGATATCATCAAAGCAAGAGTGCTCCCTTGGATGACCAGAATTTGTTTGGTACTGCTGTGGCTGATGTTTTCAAGACTTTACAGGATTAAGGTAAAGTTATAAAAGATTAGAATCTGATGTTTGTCTCCCCATTACCAAATTTCAAAGGAACTGTCTTAGGAGGACTGCCCCCCTTTTTTGCATAGGTTGCATAGACAGTCTTCCAAGGGTAAAAAGGCTCTTAAACGTGTTTTCTCAGATAAGCCTACTCTGACGCTTGGGGCTCAGAAGCAGTTTTCTGGGACAAATTTATAGCCATCTGCATGCTTTCCCTTCCTCTCAGAAAGGTTCCCTTGTCCCTCAGGCTCTCTCTCCCATGATCACCACAGACACTTGGGTTTTCCCCATTATCTGGCAAGGTTACTTTATGACCTGAAAGACCCTTCTCTCCTTTTCTGGTAGTCTTCAACCCTCTGCAAAACAACTTCCGCATTTTCCAGGGGTTTTGCAGGGACTGTTGGACCCAGTACCATTCAAGAGGTTCCATAGTCTGAGGAGTTTTGAGTTTTGTATTCCAAGATTTTTCTGGTCCCCAGGAAACTGGTCTTGGAGACGTGTGCTGAATCTCTCTTTCCTAAAGTCCTTTCTCATAGTGCCTTCCTTCTGGATGCTCTCTCTTGAGATTGTTTCCTCTGTTGCTTTCTCAGGCCTTTCTGGCTTCCATGGATCTGAAGGATGCTTAGCTTCACATTCCTATCCGGCCTCTATTCAAGAAATATTTGTGTCTTTTTTTTTCTCATTTCAGTTTCTCTGCTTTTGGGTTTCAACAGCCCCAAGGGTATTCACCAAATACCAGTCCCCTGTTTTCACCTTTTGCAGGCTTCAGGGCATTCAAATATTTCCTTATCTGGATGACCTCTTGCTGCAGGCTCCATCCCATTCCAGGCTGGTGCAGGATATTCATTTTACCCATGTTTTGTTTCATAGCCTGTGGTTCATGATCAACCTTCAAAAGTCAGTGTTGACTCCATCTTAGTTTGTTTTCCTAGGCTGCAGATACCAGTCTGCTCCAATGCTGGCATATCTTCCTGCCTCCAAGGTTTTCCTCACAGATTTTCTGTCCCTGCTTCCCTTTCTGTCTCTTCCAGGCATGGAGTTTCTCAGGGCTGTGGTTTTTTTGGCTTCTGCCACCCCATGCTCCCTTATGCTAGGCTTCATAAGCAGAAGTTTGTGATGCCTCAAATCAGTGTGGGTTTATCACCTCCACTCGCTGGGCCATCTGGTTCTTTTGCTCCCTTGTTTCAAACTGGAATTTCTGTTGGTTTCATCAGTTCTGTCTCAACCCCGATGTTTTTCCACCCTCCTCAGCCGTCTCAGGAACTCTTCACACACCAGAACTGGGGTGGGGAGCCACTTCAGGCACCCTGAAGGTGCAAGGCCTTTGATCACATTAACATCAAGGAAGTGCATTCTGTCATTCTGGTCCTTCAAGCTTTCCATGCACTGTGGGTCCTGGGTCCCTTGAATGTTCACACTGAACACCACAGTCATGTGGTACATCAACAAACAAGGGAGCATAAGCTGTTACCTTCTTTGCAGGTTAGCCCTTCAAGCTTAGAAAAATAGCAATCAATCTGCAGATCACCCTACAAACTGTCCATATACTCTCAGCGCGCAATCTTGTAGCAGATTTTCTCAGCAGGTCCAGGACACAGCTTCACAAATGGATGGTTCACATGGATGTGTTCCTGCATGTAGTTCATCATTGGGATATTCCTCAAGTAGATCTCTTTGCCCTCCCCTCTGATCAGGTGACTCCCTCAGTTCTGTTCCAGAGTCCCAATTCTTTTGGCTTGAAGGTGGACACCATGTCTTTCTCTTGGAAGGCAATCTTGCGGTATGCCTTTCCTCCTCTTCTAAGGGTACTTCACAAAATTGAGAAGGACTCTCCAAAAAATCTTGTTGGTAACTCACTTTTGACCCATATTGCACAGGTTCCCTCATCTAATTCCATCTGACCAGGGGCAATAAGTTACATCATTGCATGGATCTTCTCACTTAAGACAAAGGAACTCTCTCCTACCCCCTCATCTGTCTACTCTTCATTTGACACATTGAGTGATATGGTTTTGATTCTTTTCTGACCTCAGTTTTCTGAGGATGTCCTTCGGGTCCTGCGGGAGGCCAGGAAACCCAAAACCAGAAACTCGTATATGTCCAAATGGAAGTGATTTTCTGTGTGATATTTCAGACATCACCTGGATTCCTTTTCATTGGGGGGTGCCTTTGGTTCTTTCCTGTGTGTGTGTGTGTGTGTGTGTGTGTGTGTGTGTGTGTGTGTGTGTGTGTGTGTGTGTGTGTGTTATTGCATGCTGGTTTAGCATACTCTTTAGTGAAAGCCCACTTGTCAGCCATTTCTGCCAGTCTTCCACTTACTCCTCCTTTGACCTCTAGGTTTGAGGTCACCCAGGTTCTTAAAGGTGTCCTTAATATCAGACCCCATGGAAAGACCACTCCCCCCTTCCTGGGATCTTAATTTTGTCCTTGAAAAACTGACTCTGGCTCCTTTTGACTTTTATTTAGTTGCTTTAACCTCTGCCTGAAGGGTGTGGTAAATACAGACATTGATGGCGGTCTCTCCTTTTATTGGTTTTTCATTTTCTCCTTACAAATATTAACCACTTTGGGCATAAAAGTTGTGAGTTGTCACTTATTCAGTCTATCCAGCTTCCGTCTTTTTTCCTTTCTATGCAATCTGCTAATGAGAAGTTTTGTCTTGCTTTGGATTTGCATGGATAGCTCATATCATCTAGACAAAACAAAGGACTTTCATAAATCTGATTAGCTTTTCGTTCCTTTTCATACTAGAGCATTGGGTTTGGCTGTTTGTAAGCAAACAGTCTCCTTCTGTATTTCCAAGACCTTTTCTTTTTGCTGTTCTTTTTCATGGTAAGTAAGTCTCATTCCACTAGAGCAGTGGCTTCCTTGGGGGCTTTCCATCCTTGAAGCTGCTACTTGGTCTTCGGTTCACACCTTCACTAGACATTACAATTCAATGTCATTTCCAAGGGCAGGTTTTACCAAGGCCATCCTGAATGGGTTTGTGGAGGGCTCCTGTTTGCCTTCCTCCTGCCCGCATTCACTGTAGCTTTTGTACGCTCCTAGAGGTTAGGAATACTGCAACAGTGATATGGAAGGATATAGTGCCGTTGTGGAAAATCTTACAATAACAGTAGATGTCTGTCTTTTCACTGTTGCAATACTCAGTCCCTCCCTCCTGCTCCCTTTTCTCTCCCTTTTACATGGGTGGTGGTGTCATACTGGCTGAAGAGTTCCTCTCCTTCCTTTTTTGTCTATGTACATGTCCCCCTTTCCACTAGGGGTTTTCTCCTGAGGCACTTCATTTCTGATTTGCGAGCATACATTTGTTAGTCCTACATTTGTGTGGGGAGCTTATGTCTGACATATGATGCTCCCTAGGTAATAAATGCTTTGGCATACTGAGTTTGACGTTGGTCTACCTTGGCAGGAGATCCTAGAGGTTATGATTACTGTAATAGTGAAAAGGGCATTTATTGTTATGGCAAGATTTTACACAACTTTACTTTTATGTATTAAATTTATGTATACAGATACCAGCCAATTCAAAAAGATTCTTAAAATGTATCTTAATGACACTTGGCTTTGTTCCTGTACTACTCCAGGCTAACTAGTTTTAATAGCTTCTGGTCATAATTTTTCCTTCTTCCTAAACCACCTCATAATCTATGCTTTCTCTTGTGTCTAGATAATCTCTAACCTCCTCTTTTTCTATCCATTTTCCCCCTTACAACCCCCCCCCCTCTCAGTTTATTTTGAGAAACGTAATGTGTACACCACAATAAGGAATTCTATGAGATGACTGTGTAACACAAATGTCAGCTGTAATAGCATAGAATGTAATTTCTGGTGTACTGTAACTCTTCTATATTTTTGTATAAATTTTGTATAATCTCTGTATGTGGAGCTTTTTTCCCTGGCCCTCTGCTGAAAATGGGTCTTATCCCAGTCTGACTTTCCCGATAAACAAATGTAAAATAAAATAAATAAATGTACATATAATGATGCATCTGTGTTGTCTGTTTTCGTCCTTCCTAAACCGCCCCCCCCCTTTCCTCTTTCTCTGGAATAAGATATCCATATGGGTCTCCTTGTATGTCGTGAAGGTACTTTTCCTTTGGTCTTCCCTCTCTCAGCTCCAGATACGTTTCCAGTCAGGTTTCTTGGCATTTATATAATTGCTTCCTTTATATATGTTGATATTGGGGGAAAACTTGATCTGAGGTTATCTGGGGGTTGAAGGAGCATTGATGAAGAGGAAGAGCTTGATCTATAGATAGTCTGAGAAGCTGCTGAAGTTTGATACGAGACCCAAAAGTTGAGAGAGGATGAAAACAGAACACAGATGCATTATTATGGCGAGTATGTAACTTATTTTTAAGTGGTTTAATTTCTTACATTTTTACAGGTCACTACTCCTTGTTTAAAGTGTTTATATTTCTGATACTACTACAGGGCTATGGCTGCTGCTACTGTTTTGAGGAGGTTTGCCTGGCTGCATTCTTAGAACCTGACAGATGTAAAAAAAAAAAAAAAATGAGATTTCAGGTTCTGTTTTAGAGATTGTTTTTAGTCCCTTTGCTACAGAGGAAAGCATGATGAGAGAGGTAAGCCGATACAGGGAATCTAAGATTTTTAATCCCTCCTTTTCCAAACTTTGTGAGTCTCTAACCCCTCAGCCAGTTTTGGCAAGAAAATAAAATAGTCTCCGCAAAATGCTTGTAAACATGATCTGTAGTTGACTTCATTCAATATTAAACCTGTGGATTCAGATCTGAACTCTAAGCTCCTCCCCTACTCACCCTTATCCCCTCAGATCTCATTTGCCTCACCAGCTAGGACTTGGGAGTACGTCTCTGAGCTCCTCAAAGTACTCTAGTCAAGAATTTTTAAAAAATTCTTCTAATAATTTCATCTTTCTTAGAGCTTTCCCTTCTAATTAACCAAAAGATTTAGCTTTGTTTTGGGGTTTTAGACCTTTGTAGTAACCTACCCTTCTCCAACTGTAGTTGTAGGCTTAGCGCCCTTTTTCCTCTTTTCTCTTTCTCTATTCTGTATAAAAGAAAAAAATAATCCTTGCCCTTTTCTGCTTACTTACTGCATGTTTATAGAAACCTATTTTTTCATTATGACAAAATCAAAACCGTCCTGTTTCAAGAAATATTAACTTTGGACACACAATCACACTTTCAGATGCCCACTGTGTGTGTGGTATGTCCAGATCCTTCACATATAAGACTCCTCTTCCTCCATTTGTGCTGGTTCCACCAGCAGGCTTTAATAGACCAGAGGAACAAACTAATCTTAAAAGGCCTGTTTCTGTCTACTACCTCTTCCTCTGCTTCACCTTCTACTTCAGGGGCTCAGCTCCCTCCAAACAACATAAAGAAATGCAAGTGGTTACCAGAAAGGGCCACCGAAAATGTTCATCGTGTTTCACTGTTGCAGTCATTAGACTTGGGTTATCCTGCTGGCAGGCTATCCGCAGTCGGCCTGAATTCCAAAGTCCTGGTCCAGCATCGGTTGCTGTCGCCTCTTCCCTGACATCAGTGCGCCAGGGGTATAAAAGATGCAGCCGACGCCATTTCTTCAGTCTTTCTTGCCGTGCGGTGCCCAAAGCAAAAGCAGTTCGCAAGTGCCGGTCGGCCGACTCCTGAGATTTTCGAATTCGAATTTCAGATCCGAAGTCTTCATTAAAGCTAAGTACCCCGTTGGGGAAACTTTTTTCTTGCTCCAGACCGATGTCAGAAAAAGTGAACAATTGTATTTCTTGTGGGAAGCAAATACCTCATAAGGATTTTCACTCTTACTGTATTCCTTGCCTAGGCCCCGACCACGACTTTGCTTGTCGGTTTTGTGCTAGATTTAACCAACGCAGTATTAAGTGTCTGTACAATTTTGCCTTTCATTACTTAGGCCACAGGTTCAATTATGCAATGCCAGCAGAACAGCCGATGACCGGGGTCTATAAAAAACGCAAGGATAAAGACAAGGACAGGCATCCGAGGTCCAAAACCGATGAGGCTTCCTCTAAGCTAGTCGTCGGTTCTCAGTGAGGTGCTTTCGCAGCCCCTGACACCCACTACGTCAGAGCCACAGGCCGCTTCGACTCCCACGTGGAGCCGACTGGGCCTCTGGAAACTCAAGGTATTGGATCCTCAGAAAATATACCCTCAGATGGGTCTGGAGCCGCTGTGCAGGCATCGACTTCTGAGGATGTTTTCAGACCTACACAGTTATATGTAAAGCCGTCTTCAGCTTCAAAGACTAAAGCAGCTCTAAAGACAAAGAAACAAGTACAGGATTCTCCAGGACAGACTTCTATGCCTAAAAAACAGATGCTCAAAATGGCCGAAGACCTTATTACTTTGATTAGGGGTTCCCATCCCCCTCCTGATAAGAGGCCTAGGCAAGAGACAGATAATCTTCAGATCGGGTTTCCATTTCCTCTGATCAGGAATACTCTCTTCCTCCCTATGAGGATTCTGATGCTGAATAATTTATTCCTTCAGCTTCTCCTCCTGAGGATTATTCTTTTGGGGAAACCCTGCATACTATGAGGGAGCACTTTCATTGGGAGAGCCAGGATTATTCAGAATCCAAGAAAAGACTCAGAGATCTTCTTTTACTTCCTCAGCACATGCCCCTTGCTATTCCTCCTGTTCTGGACATTGTAGATGTTTTTTCAGAGTCTGGCCTGTCTCCAAACTCTATACCCCCAGCACCGGTTAAGCCAGACAGGTACTACAGGGTTCCAGACTCATAAATTTCTATATAAAAACCCTGCTGCTGACCCAGGAACTATATCTCAGGGTCCCAAAGGGGTCAAGGCTTCCACTGCAAAAAACCCTGTTCCCTCTGATAGGGATTCTAGAGCACTGGACAGATGGAGGAAAAAAGTTTACACTTCTGCTACCTTGGCTGTAAGGGCTTTAAATTGTCAGTTTCATATGCTTAAATATCAACAATACTTCATGTCACTGTTAAAACAGAAAATGTTGTCAAATTCTGAATGTGCTGAAAACAAGGAAATGCAGGAATTATTGCATGCAGCTGAACAGGTGGGAAGACGTACTTTGCAATGTGGTTTTGATTCTTTGGAGGCCTCTTGTAGGGCCGCTGTAACAGGTTCTGTTATTAGGAGGCATGCTTGGTTAACTGAACAGAATCTGCCTGATCATGTTAAAGCAAAATTATTAGATGCTCCATTACAGCATGATACTTGTTTGGTGTTAAGGCAGAAGAGGAGTTGAAGAAAATGGAGGATAAAGCGAAATCTATGCAGACAGTTAAGGATTTCTTACAGGTACAGCCACCCAGATTTAGCAGGAACTGGCCTTCAAAAAATTGGTCCTTTCCAGTGTCGGGCCACAAAGAGGCAGATGCAGGCACCATAGAGGCAGATCCCAGCCTCAAGGCTCATACAGGCCTAAACAATGGGGTGCTTCTACCTCCAAAAGCGGAGAAGACAAATCTCAACCTTATAGGAAACAGTCCCAATGACTTTCCTCTACCAGTACCAGGCACTTATCTTTTGGACGCTCCCTTAGGGGGGAAAACTAGCACTTTTTTCACAAAACTGGCACATGATCACCTAGGACAAATGGGTCTTGAATATAGTGTCTCAGGGTTACAGGTTCCACTTTCACACCCTGCCAAAGGCAAAAGACATGCCAGACCTGCACACTATCAATGGGCAGAGGCACAAAAGCATGTTTCATCCCTCATGGAAATGAGGGCCATTCAGCGAGTACCACTACAGAAGCAGGGACAAGGATTTTATTTGCGTCTTTTCTTGGTACCCAGAAAGGACAAAGCCTGGAGACCAATACTGGACCTGTCTATTCTAAACACTTTTCTGGATGTTCCAAAATTCAAAATGTTGACTCTGAAGCAGCTTCTGCCCATGCTGGGCAAGAAGGCTTGCCTTATAACCTTGGACTTAGAGGTATACCTACATGTCCCAATCAGACAGTCTTGCAGAAGATACCTCAGATTCATAGCTGGCTCAATGCACTACCAATTCTCTGCACTGCCCTTTGCCTTATCTAATGCGCCCAGGGTCTTCACAAAATGCCTGGCACCAGTAATTGCTTTTTGCAGACAAAGAGGAATTCAAATATATCCCTACTTGGACGACTGCCTTATTCAAGCAGAGAACAAGGACATTCTACTAAAGCATCTGGCGTTTGTAAAAAGATTGCCAATTTACCTAGGGTACACAGTAAATGAAAAGAAATCAAAACTAGTACCCTCTTGAGATAATATTCCTGGGTGCAAGCTTAAATACAACTGCCCAGATGGCCTATCTCACGCCAGACAAACAAAGGCAACTGACTTCTTACTTCGAAATGTTGGCAACAAAAACCCAGTTATCTGGCATTTTGGAGGCTGCAACATGGACTTTAGTGCACACTTTTACAAAGCACTACCATATACCTCTCTACTCTAAATCCAGAGTAGGCTTTGCCACTGCAGTTCTGCAGGGCCTCATAGCCACTCCAAACTCTATTTAGGCCCAGCCAACCAACCTCAGCTTTGGATGGCGTCAGCTGCATCTTATATAACCCTGGCGCACTGACGTAAGGGAAGAAGCGACAGCAATCAACACTGGACCAAGACTTTGGAACTCTGGCCGACTGTGGGACCGCCTGATGGCAGGATAACTCAAGTGTAATGACTGCAGCAGTGAATACACTCGAACATCTACATTTACGGTAGGTACAAAACTGTACTTTATCTGCAAGAAAAATTCTGCAGGCTTTGGGCTTCATGGCATCCTGTATTCTCTTAATTCCATATGCAAGACTGCATATGAGGAAGTTTCAATGGTATCTAAAAAGTGTTTGGACTCAACATTCATACAGCCTGGAAAAATTTATTACCCTCATTCACTGCCTGCAACAGGAGTTTCGATGGTGGGCACAGGCCTGTCACCACAAGGGACAGCCTTTCACTTTACCCACAGCCAGGCAGACAATAACAACAGATGCATCAGATTATGCCTGGGGTGCCCACATGGCAGGAAAATGTATTCAGGGCACATGGCCCATGAGCCAAATGCATCTTCATATCAATCTAAAAGAAATGCTGGCTGTCCAGAATGCCCTGACTGCTTTCAAGGATCTACTTCATCCAGGACAACTACTGATAAAGATGGACAATACTACAGTCATGTGGTACATAAACAAGCAAGGAGGCATGCATTCCTACCCCCTCTGCAGACAAGCCATGAATTTGTGGAACACAGCATTGACTTATCAAGTACATCTGCAAGCACAATTCCTGCCAGGAAAGACAAATACTCTGGCAGACGAACTAAGCAGGAACCTCATGGATCTTCACGAGTGGAAACTAGATCCACAAATCTTCAGCATAATAACAAGGAAGTAGGGATGCCCAGACATAGATGTATTTGCCTACCCTCACAACTGCCAACTACAGAGATTCTGTACAATGACTTATCACAAGCTAGCATGGAAAGTGGATGCTCTATCATTCAGCTGGAAAAACCTTACAGTATATGTCTTTCCTCCACTACCTCTCCTCCCCAAGGTACTCCTAAAGGTCAGACAATAGAAGCCAAAAATGATCCTGATTGCCACAGACAGGCCACGCCAGCACTGGTACCCAATCCTAAAGAGCTTGTCTCAAGGCCCAGCCTGGAAATTACTTCAAATTCCTCATTTACTGACCCAACAAAGCAATCGGATAATGCACAGCCAACTCAGAACCCTAAATCTGGCTGCATGGCGGATAATGTAACCATTCAGGACGCACCTCTCTCTAAAGCAGTTATGGATGTTATTCTGCAGGCCAAGAGGCCCAGCACCAGAAAATCATATGCAGAAAAGTGGAAGAGATTCTGTGCTTGGAACCAGGCACAAGGAATTGACATGCTTGTACCAAATATTCCTCAGATTTTACAATACCTAACAGATGCTAGACAAAGGCCTATCCTTTTCATCAATTAAGATCCATGCCTCTGCCATTTCAGCTCATTACAGTACGGACCCGCCTATTTTTTCACATCCATTACTAAGGCAGTACCTCAGAGGGGCCAAAAACATTAGACCCCCAAGAAGAGCACCAATACCTGCATGGGACCTCAACTTGGTCTTGGAAAAGCTCACACTGCCTTCTTTTGAGCCAGCCAATACAGCCGAGATAAACTTCTAATGAAAAACAGCTCTGCTCCTTCCAATAACTTCAGCAAGAAGAGTCTGAGTTACAGGCGTTAATGGTTGTGAAACCTTTTATCATTTTCCATCTGGACAGAGTTTCTCTAAGGACAAACCCAACATTTATGCCTAAGGTAGTATCCAGTGTGGCTCTTAATCAAACCATTCATTTGCCTAGATTTTATGCAAATCCCCAGAATAAAGGGGAGAGACTTCTGCGTTCTTTGGACATACACAGACAGCTACGCTTCCACTTGGACAAAACTAAAGCTTTCAGAAAGACTGAGCAACTTTTAGTGGCATATGCTGCAGGATCACAAGGAAAGGCTACCTCAAAGCAGACTATTTCAAAATGGATAGGACACTGCATTCGTTTCTGCTATTCACAACATGGCAAATCAGTGCCTAAGGGCATTAGGCCACATTCGACCAGGGCAGCAGCCACCTCAGCAGCCTTCCTCAGAGAAGTACCAACCAAGGATATTTTGGAGGCTGCAACTTGGACTTCAGTGCACACTTTTACAAAGCACTACCACTTGCCTCTTTACTCTAAATCCAGAGCAAGCTTTGCCACTGCAGTTCTGCAGGGCCTTATAGCCACTCCTAATTCTATTTAGGCCCAGCCATCCAACCTCAGCTTTGGGATTCAACCCAAGTGTAATGACTGTAACAGTGAAACACGAACCTAGTACAGTTGTGTACCTACCATAAATGTAGATGTTAGAGTGTATTCACTGTTGCAGTCCGGGTTACCCACCCACCATCCCCCTTTCTTTGCTGGGACTTATCTGTACTTCTCTATTCTATACAACCTATGTGGTGTATTTGCTTGTAGATGAAGGTAATGTTTAATCTGAAGTAGTTGCTTCATTTGCTCTGCAACCTGTGGGTATCTGATCCGATCTCTGATCCGAGCCGGCAGCTTCACAAGCTACAAGATCCGAGCTCCTAGCTCCTCCCCCTACCCGTAATCCCCTGCCACTAACTGTATTACCTCAGATCGTTTTTGCCGCAGCTATAGACAGCTACTTTTTGAAGAGCTCCTTAGCTGACTGGTGAGATTGTTCCTTTTTTTCTCAGAAAAGCCTTTTCTTAGTGTTGATTGTGGTGTGTGTGTTCAGAGACCTATAGCCAGTATAGTTTGTTAAATAGTTTCCCTTTTTTTTTTTTGTTTAGTGTTAGTTTTTCTGTGTCCCCCCTCCCCCACTTTGTGTTTGGGTGTGCGTGCATTGTGGTAGAGAATGGCTGAAGGGGCCCAAGGCCATTTTTTCAAAATGCACCGAGTGTGGCCATAAGCTTTCCCCTGTTGATGGCCACACTCAGTGCGTTTTATGCCTGGGGGTGGCTCATTTATCAACAGACTGCCAAATCTGTGCAGCCTTTAACCCCCGGGCACTTAGGGACAGGAGGAATAAGCTAATCCTGGCGGGCTTGCTTACCCAGGATTCGGCTGCTTCTTCCTCTCCCGCCAAGGCTCAGGCTGTCTCCACAGCCCCTGTGCCTTCCGTTCCCCCCACTCAACCGGGGACTCAATTTCCCGCTTCGGGCTTGAGTTCAGGGGACTCTGGTGCCTCTTCCTCTAAAGAGAAGAGGCACAAAGATAAGGAGAGACATAGGTCTCATAAAAGGCGGGCTGAGACTCAACCCTCAGACCCGCCATCTAAGCTAGCTAGCTGTCCCTCGAGGGTTTCCGGATCCTCCCCCTCTCGGCTCCGCCTCATTTTTCGCCAGAGAAGTATCAATCTCCCTTGAGGTCGTCGAGGCGACCCTCCCGGCCTGCCTCGACGACTTCCTCTAGGTCGACCAGGAGCCTCACTGAAGCCGATATGGATCGGATGATGCGACGATTCCTGCAGACCCAAATGCAGATGGGGGTGCTCTTGCCTGCCCCCCCCCCCTCAGGGGGGGGGAGTCCGGCCTCTGTCTTTGCTCCAATCACTCCTCCAACCCGTTTTCAGGTTTTGGAGTTATCGAATCCGGGCCCTTTCGGAGCCGGGGTTTCATCGGCGCCAATAGCTCCGGTCTCTTCGACACCGACCATGCCCTCGAGTGTTTCGTATCCGAGTTCTCGGGGCCGAGCGTCGGATCCGGGGGAGTTTGTGTCTTCGGCGCCGCTGAGGTCGGAGCACACTTCTCTCTCGGATCCGACCGCATCGGCTCCGACTCCGGTCCCTACCTCGGAGCCGAGGAGATTGCTCTCTGAGCCTGGGGAGAGTAGTTCTCCTTCGGCTTTTGAGGTAGTGGAGAGACTGCTTTCGAGATCCTCTAGGTCCCCGGTCCGGGCTTTGGATCCTCCCGCACCCCCGCTGCATATGGGTCTATCCTCCATCATCCGTCCATTGGGACAGCCTGGCCAAGCCCTCCAGCCCGTTCCCGTGGAGGAACAGGAAGCCGTTGACGAGCCCACCTCGGACAGTCCCACCGAGGAGGTCCCTCGTAAACGGAGGTGTAAAAGGAGGCACCTGGACTCCCCTGAGTCTGTCACCACAGACACGGATTTGGATGAAAGGGTAGGTTCCCCAAGGTCACCCCCCGAAGATGTCTCCTTTGGAGACATCATGGAGATGTTGCATATTAGAGGGGGGTGGTCTGCCCAAAAACCTTCCGTGGATGAATCCATCTTCCTGGAGGCATTCAAGGCAGGCCTGTCTACCTCCTGGGTGTCCCCTCCGGCTGACCCCGTGGTAGACCTTATTACTACCAGGGCATGGAAGGAGCCCGACACCGTGGAGCCAATCCCGAGACTGCCCGACAAAGTCCTTAGCCCCCCATCAGATAGACAGTCGTGGGCCAAGGGGTCTCCGGTCAATGCCATGTTGGTGGTGGCTGCCACGAAGAGAGAACTCTCCCAAGAGAGATCTTCGGTCCACCGCCGGATAAGGAATCTCGAGCGCTGGACCGCATTGGGAAGTGGACGTTTGCTTCAGCGACCTTCTCAGTGAGGGCGCTGAATTATATGGCACATACCATTAGGCTACAGCGAGACTTGAGTAAGGAATACGCTGCAGCCCCCCCCCCCCCCCCCCGAGTCCGTGTTGGTCGAGGACAGGCAGGTGTTTTCGACTCGTATGGCCACTCTAAAATCCATTTCTAACACGTCCATGCGGCTACTATCTCATGCAACGGAGGGAGCCGCGAGGGGCAGCAGAGCTGGGGTAGTCTTGCGGCGTCACGCCTGGCTCCGCCTTTGCAATTTCGTGGAACCCTTCAAGGTGTCCTTCGTGAATGCGCCCTTTGACTGGTCTTCGCTTTTTGGCAAGACCATTCGCGAAACACTAGTCCAAGGCGAGAAGGACGGGAAGATGCTGTCTGCTGTCAGGGTCCGCTTCTCTAATCTCCAACGATCCTTCTCAAGGAATCATAGGGGACGAAAGAAGTTGTGGTTCCGCAAGTCTCAGCAATCCCATCCAGCTTCGGGCCCCTCGTCCTCAGGAGGCAGAGGAGGACAAGGTGGACGCCGGCCCAGAGGCAGACGGGGGCAGCGTAATTTCGGGTCTAGAGAGCCTTTCTTGGACAGACCCGTGCAGCAGCCCTGAGGGCTTATCCGACTGTCCATCTCTGGAGGCAGTCTGGGGGCGGTTGACGGAGCATCTGTCAAATTGGGAGTCCATTACGACAGATCGATGGGTTCTCCGGGTCATATCCAGAGGTTACTCCATTCCCTTCCTAAGCCTTCCCCCTACAAGCAGACGCCTCCCCGATATTCCACCTGATCAGAGGGAGGGCAGTGGCTTCGGAGGTTTCGAAGCTGCTAAGAAAAAGAGCCATCCAGCCCGTCCCCCCAAATCAGTCTGGATTGGGTTATTACTCCAGGTTCTTAGTGCCAAAGAAGAAGGGGGACCTAAGACCCATCCTAGACTTGTCCGCTCTAAACCTGTTCATCCCCAAGGAAAAATTCCAGATGGTCACACTTCAATCAATTCTCCTCTTGCTGCAGGAGAACGACTGGATGTGCTCTATAGACCTCAAGGATGCGTACTACCACATATTGATGGACAGACTATCCAGAAGGTTTCTCCACTTCCGGCTGGGAGCCGGTCATTATCAGTTCAGGGTTCTTCTGTGCGGCCTCACCTCAGCCCCCAGGGTGTTCACCAAGGTCATGGCAGTGGCTGCAGCCCACCTGAGATTTCAGGGCATTCAGGTTTTCCTGTACCTAGATGACTGGCTCCTTACCGCCACCAACAGGCATCAACTCTGCGTTGCGAGAGATTACGCTGTGACTCTTGCCCAGAGTCTAGGCATCTCAGTGAATCTTCAAAAATCCTTCCTTCGCCCCGTACTAGTATTAGAGTTCATAGGGGCCAGATTGGATACCCGTACTTCTCGAGCCTTTCTGACATTGGACAGGCTGAGCAGCTTGTCGCTTCAGGTGCTTACTCTTCTTCAGAGCCAGGCTCCTGCGACAGAGTTAGTCCTGAGGGCACTAGGGTCTATGGCAGTGGCAATTGGTCTATCCCTTCATGCACGCCTGTGAATGCGGATTTTACAATGGACCCTCCAGGTTCAGTGGTCGCTATTACTCCACCCATTAGGCTCTCCGATCCCACTGAGCAGAGTTTGCAGAAACTCCCTTCTTTGGTGGCTTCACTCTCGAGAGCTGAGGCAAGGGAGACACTTTGTGATTCCCCCGCTCCAAGCCACATTGACCACGGATGCTTCTCGCCTCGGGTGAGGGGGGGGCATTGTTCGGGCAGAACCGTCCAAGGCACGTGTACTTCCCTAGAGACCGCTCTGCATATCAATGTCCTAGAGATGAGGGCGGTGCTTCCAGCGTTGCAAGCTCTCCACGACCTTCTACCTGTGGGGAATATTGCAATCCAGACAGACAATATGTCAGTAGTCTGGTACATAAACAGGGAGGAACCAGGTCTTATCCCCTTTGTCGAGAAGCTATGAGAGTGTGGGAATGGGCGATATCCACCAACCGCTTTCTAGTAGCAACGCACATTCCAGGACGGTTCAACATATTAGCAGACAAACTGAGTCTGATAATTCTCACTCCGTACGAGTGGTCTCTCAATCCATCAGTTGCGAAGCAGATCTTCCGCAAGTGGGATTGGCCTCGCTGCGATCTTTTTGCTTCTCCATTAAACACAAAATGCAGCGAGTACTTCGCAATACTTCCCCCCGAGGGGTAGACTCCCAGAGACGCTCTAGTTCGTGCTTGGCCCTCCCGGTCTTCGTTATGCTTACCCTCCCCTTCCGCTTATGACCAAGTTCATACAGAAAGCCTCTCGGTTGGGGAGCAAAGTTATCTTCATAGCCCCATTCTGGCCTCGCCAGATCTGGTTCCCATACCCTGCAGTCTCACAGTTTAACTCCCCCTTGGATACTGGAACCCATTCCAGACCTGATTTCACATCCCGCAGGATGTCAAACCCTGAACCTGGTAAACCTCAAGCTGGTGGCTTGGTTGATCCAGTTCCACTGATGGCAGGGACTCCCGGTATCTCATCACCAGTGAAGGCCATTCTGGTAGCGGCTCTTAAGCCGGCTACCAGGAAAATATATAATAGCAAGTGGAAACGCTTCTCCATCTGGGCAACAGACAAGGGCCTGGATCCTTTTACAGTTCCTATTCCGACAATCTTGGACTTCCTGTCACTGATTTTTCGGCAGGGAGCAAGTGCTTCTACGGTTAAGGTGCAGTTAGCAGCCATTTACCATTTTCATGTGGGAGATGGATTAGGGTCATTGTCATCCATAAAGTTATGCAAAACTTTCTTGCGAGGCATCTTTCTCTTGAAGCCTCCTGTGAAAACGGTGGTGCCCCCATGAGATTTCACACTAGTCTTGCAAGCCCTGACGAATCCACCCTTTGAGCCTGCAGCCTCGATTCCTTTAACATTCTTGTCCTGGAAAATGGCTTTTTTGGTAGCTATTACTTCTGCCAAGAGGGTTTCAGAACTCCAAGCACTGTGTATGAAACCCCCTTATCTCATTTTTCACAGGGATAGAGTGTCTCTCAGGACTAACCTGCCTTTCTTACCTAAGGTGGCTTCAGAATCTAATATCGATCAATCAATTTGCCCGTGTTCTTTCCAAATTTTCAGAATAAGGGGGAGTACATATTGCACAAACTGGACGTACACAGGCAACTACCTTTTTACTTGCTCAGAACTAAGGATTTTCGCAAGTCTGATCAGTTGTTTGTGTCCTTTGCAAAATCAGCCAGGGGAAGGGCCATTTCTAAAGTGACCCTAGCAAATTGGATTTGTCGATGTGTAGTTCAGGGGTATGTATCTTCAGGCAAACCAGCTCCTATGGGAATACACGCTCATTCTACCCAGTCCATCGTCACCTCAGCAGCTTTTTGGTCCAGGGTTCCTTTGGACGACATATGTTCAGCAGCTACCTGGTCCTCTTATACGTTCATTTCTCATTATAAACTGGATATGATATCGAGAAGTAGGGCTTCTTTTGGCTCCGCAGTGCTTCGAAATATCCTTCCATAAGGCCACCCAGGTTTATTGTCTAGGTAGCTGGTGACTCTCTCCCACAGGTTGCAGAGCAAATGAAGTAACTACTTCATATAAATTAGTTATGTACTCACCATAACGTTCCATCTAAGTAGGTACTTCATTTGTCTGCAACCATCCCCCCTGCCATCCTCCCTAACCTTTTCTCGAGTTTTCTTCTGGTCATCTGAAATTTTGCTGTCTGGAGGTTAGGTCTTCAGTATACCTCTGTCGAGGTTATGACTTAGATTGGGCAAAATCGATCTGAGGTAATACAGTTAGTGGCAGGGGATTATGGGCAGGGGGAGGAGCTAGGAGCTCGGATCTTGTAGCTTGTGAAGCTGCCGGCTCGGATCCGAGATCGGTTCCGATACCCACAGGTTGCAGACAAATGAAGTACCTACTCAGATGGAACGTTATGGTGAGTACATAACTTCTTTTTTTAGTGCATGCTATTTATAAGCAATGTTTTTAGCCTACCCTTTTGGGGGCACCTGACATCTGGGGCAAGAAAAACTGAAGAAAATGGCATCTGCTGCATCTTATATACCCCTGGCGCACTGACGTCAGGGAAGAGGCGACAGCAACCGACGCCAGACCCAGACTTTGGAATTCAGGCCGACTGCGGGTAGCCTGCCAGCAGGATAACCCAAGTGTAATGACTGCAACAGTGAATACCCTCGAACATCTACATTTATGGTAGGTACACAACTGTACTTTGTCAATCTTTGGATATAACTGACTCTGCTGATTTGTGATAGAGGCTTTCCCTCAGCGCCAGTCTCGAAGTTTTTCACCTGAGCCAGTTGTATCGAGGCCAAAGTCTCCAATCCTACAATTTTCCAGGCCAGGCTCTAGACCTCCATCTGTTGCATCATCCTCCAGGTCTTCCAGTAGTCTCTCCGAAGCAGAGATAAGACAGGATGTTGAAGTTTCTCCAGGCACAAATCCATCTGAAGTCTTGCCTGCTCCATCCCCCTCAGGATCTGTAAGCCATCAACCTGCCTTTGCTCCAATAATGTTCTCCAATCCGACCCTCTGGTTTGGAGATGTTCTTCATGTTTCACTGTTGCAGTCATTACATTTCGGTAATCTGCTGGCAGGTTGCCCTCAGTCGGCCTGAATTCCAAATTCTTGGGTCCTGCGTTGGTTGCTGTCTCCTCTTCCATGACGTCAGGTTGTCAGGGGTATAAAACAAGCAGCCGACGCTATTTTCTTTAGTTTTTCTTGCCGCGTGATGCCCAACGCAGAAGCATTTTGCAAGTGCCGGTCGGCCAACACCTGAAATATTCGAGTTTGAGTTTCAGAACTGAAGTCTTCACTAAAGCCAAGTACCCCATTGGGGAAACTTTTTCTTGCTCAATACCGATGTCAGAAAAAGTTAATAATTGTATTACTTGTGTGAAGCAAATACCTCATAAGGATTTTCATTTATTCTGTATTCCTTGCCTAGGCCTTGATCGCAACGTGCCTGGCTGTCGGTTTTGTGCCAGATTTAACCAACGCACTATTAAGCGTCTGTATATTTTTGCTTCAAAGTATTTTGGAAACAGATTTAACTACCCTGAAATGTCGTCTGATAGCAATCCGACTACCGGAGTACATAAGAAATGCAAAGAAAAGGACAGAGACAGACAGTCAAGGTCCAAAACCAACGAAACTTCTAAGCCAGTCGCTGGTTCGCCGATACTCAGTGAGGCACTTTCGCAGCCCCTGATACCCGCTACTTTCGAGTCGCAGACCCCTACCGAGACCCATGTGGAGTCCGGCACACCGCAAGATACTCAAAGTATTGGACCCACGGATGTATCTCCCTCAGATGGGTCTGGCGCCGCTGAGCAGGCACCTGCTTCTGAGGGTGTATTCAGGCCTCAACATTTTTACATCTAACTGACGGCAGCTGCAAAACCAAAGACAAAAGCAACGCCTAAAACTAAAAAAATGATGCATGAGCCATGTGCACAGGCCACTTATGCCTAAAAAATAGATGATCAAAATGGCTGAAAATCTTATTACCTTGATCAGGGTTTCCCATCCCCCTCCTGATAAGAGACCTAGGCAAGACACTGACTATGAATCTTCTGATCTATTCTTCCCTATGAGGACTCTGATGCAGAGGCGTCGATCCCATCTGCATCATCTCCTGAGGATTATTCATTTGGAGAAATCTTGCATACTTTGAGGGAGCATTTTCACTGGGTGAGTCAAGATTTCTCAGAATCAAAAAATAGGCTCAGGGATTTCCTTCTCCCTCAGCAGAGGCCTTTAGCCATACCCCCTGTTTGAGACATTGTGGACGATGTGTTTTCGGAGTCAAGCTTGACCCCTGACTCCTTATCTCTGGCTCCCAGCAAGCCTGACAGATATTACAGGGTCCCTGACTCTCACAAATCTTTGTTTAGAAACCCTGCTGCTGATCCTGAAACTATTTCACAGGGTCCAAAGGGAGTTGAGGCCTCAACAGCAAAAAATCCTACCCCCTCTGACAGAGATTCAAGGGCACTGGATAGATGGGGAAAGAAGGTTTATACATCTGCAACCTTGTCAATTAGGGCCTTAAACTGCCAGTTTCATATGCTCAAGTATCAACAACATGTTATGGGACTGTTGAAACAGAATTATGTTGGTTTCTGAATGTGCAGAAAATATAGAATTGCAGGAATTATTGCATACAGCTGAACAGGTTGGAAAGTGTACTTTACAATGTGGTTTTGATTCCTTAGAGGCCTCCTGCAGGGCAGCAGTTACTGGATCTGTGATTAGGAGGCATGCCTGGCTAAAACAGCAAAATTTGCCTAATCATGTTAAAGCTAAATTACTGGATGCACCTTTACAGCATGATACTTTGGTATTAAGGCAGAAGAGGTTTTAAAGAAAATGGAAAACAAAGCTTAAGTCTGTGCAAATTTTAAAAGACTTCTTACAAGTGCAGCCACCAAGATTCAGTAGACACTGGCCTACAAAAAACTGGTCCTTTCCTGTGTCAGACAGAGCTCAAAGGGGCAAATCCCTGCCCTAAGGGATCCAGATACCAAGCACAACATTTTTACAGGTCAAAGCAATGGGGTGCTTCTACCGCCAAGTCTGGAGGAGATAAAGCGCAACCGTACAGAAAACAGTCCCAGTGACTTCCCTCTGCCTTCACCAAGCACTTACCTTTTGGCAGCACCCTTAGAGGGAAAATTAGCACTTTTTGCTCAAAAACTGGCAGTTAATAACCCAGGACAAGTGGGTGCTAAACATAGTATCACAGGGATACAGATTCCATTTCCATACTCTGCCAATGGCAAACGGTTGGCCGGATCTGCCAAAAAATCAGTGGGCAGAGGCACAGAAACATGTTACGTCCCTCGTGGATATGGGGGCCATTCAGCCAGTACCAGAACAGGAAAAAGGACAAGGTTTTTACTCAAGACTGTTCTTGGTACCCAGAAAGGACAAGGCCTGGTGGCCAATACTGGATTTATCCATTCTGAACACATACCTGGACATACCAAAATTCAAAATGCTGACTTTGCAGCAGCTTCTGCCCATGCTGGGCAGATTACTTGGCTGGTGACATTAGACCTAAAAGAGGCATACCTGCATGTCCCATTAAGGGAATCCTGTAGAAGATACTTCCGATTCCTGGCTGGCTTAATGCATTACCAATTCTCTGTACTGCCCTTTGGCTTATCTACTACGCCCAGGGTATTTACAAAGTGCCTGGCACCAGTAGTTGCTTTTTGCAGACAAAGAAGCATACAGATATATCCTTACTTGGACGACTGTCTCATTCAAGCAGAGAACAAGGACATTCTTCTTCAACACCTGGCGTTTGTGAAAAGGCTTCCAACATGCCTAGGGTACACAATAAACGAAAAGAAATCACAACTGGTACCCTCTCAAAAGATAACATTCCTGGGTGCAAGCTTGAATACAAATGCCCAGATGGCTTACCTCACGCCAGACAAAGGCAACTGACTACTTTCTTCAAACTGATGGCAACAAAAACCCAGTTATCTGCAAGACAAACACTGCAGGCATTGGGCTTCATGGCATCCTGCATACTACTGGTTCCATATGAGGAAACTTCAGTGGTACCTAAAAAGTTTATGGAGTCAACATTGTCACAGTCTGGAAACAATAATTCCTCTCATTCCCTGCCTACAACAGGAGTTTCTATGGTGGGCAAAGGCATGTCACCAAAATATGGGATGGGCCTTCACCATACCCCCTGCCAGCCAAACTTTAACAACAGACGCATCAGATTATGCATGGGGGGCCCACATGGTGGGAAGATGCATTCAGGGCATATGAACCCCAAAACAAATGCATCTACATATCAACCAAAAAGAGATGCTAGCTGTTCCAAAATGCCCTGACAGCCTTCAAGGACTTGCTTCATCCAGGACAACTACTGATAAAGACGGACAACACCACAGTTATATGGTATATAAACAAGCAGGGAGGCACGCACTCATACTCCCTTTACAGATTAGCCATGGCAGTGTGGGACACAGCTTTGACTTGCCAAATATATCTTCAAGCTCAATACCTGCCAGGAAAACAAAATACTCTGGTAGACGATTTAAGCAGAAACCTTATGGACCCTCACGAGTGGAAACCAGATCCACATGTCTTCCGCATGATAGCAAGGAAATTGGGGAGCCCGGACATAGATCTATTTGCCTCTCCTCAAAATTATCAATTGAAAAGATTCTGCACAAAGATTTATCACAGACAAGCATGGAAAGTGGACGCCCTATCCTTCAGTTGGAAAAACCTATCAGTTTGCGCCTTTCCTCTTCTGCCTCTTCTTCTCAGGGTCCTACTAAAAGTCAGACAAGAGAAACCAAAGATAATACTAATTGCTCCAGACTGGCCCCGCCAATACTGGTACCCATTCCTAAGGAACTTGTCCCAATACCCAGCTTGAACCTTACCTCAAAGACCTCAACTACTGTCCCAGCAAAACAATCACATCCTGCACAATCAACTACAGACACTGATCCTGGCAGCATGGCTGATCATGTAGTTATACAAACCACGCCTCTCAGTAAAGCTGTGATGGATGTCATTTTGGAAGCCAGAAGGCCAGTACTAGAAAATATTATTCTGATAAATGGAAGAGATTCTGTGCTTGGAATCAAGCACAAGGAACTGATGCAGCAGAACCAAATATTCCTTAGATTTTACAATACTTGACAGATGCTTGACAAAGGCCTGTCTTTCTCATCAATTAAAATCCATGCCTCTGCCATTTCGGCTCATTACAATACAGAGCCACTAATCTTTGCTCATCCTTTAGTAAAGCAGTATTTTAGAGGACCCAAAAAGGCCTCCTAGAAGATCACCAATACCTGCATGGAACCTTAATCGTGTTGGAAAAGCTCACCCTGCCTCCATTTGAGCCAGCTGCTACTGCTGATATAAAGTTCTTATGGGAAACAGCTCTGCTCCTAGCAATTACTTCAGCAAGAAGAGTTTGAGCTACAGGCCCTCATGGCTGTGGAGCCCTTTATAATTTTTTACCCAGACAGGGTGTGTCTGAGGACCAATCCTTCATTTATGCCTAAGGTGATTTCCAGTGTGGCTCTTAACCAAACTATTCATCTGTCAACCTTTTATCCAAATCCGCAGAAGAAGGGGGAGAAAATTCTGCATTCCTTGGACATACACAGACAGCTAAGATTCTACTTGAAAAGGACTAGAGCTCTAAGAAAAACTGAGCAACTACTAGTGGCATATGCTGCAGGATCAGAAGGAAAGGCCATTTCAAAGCAGACTATTTCAAAGTGGATAAGCCACTGCATTTGTTTCTGCTACTTGCACCATGGCAAACCTGTGTCCAAGGGCATTGGGTCTCATTCCACCAGAGCTGCAGCTACTTCAGCAGCCTTTCTCAGAGGAGTACCAACCAAAGACATTCTAGAGGCTGCTACTTGGAGTTCTGTTCACACCTTTACAAAGCATTATCATTTACCTCTCTATTCTAAGTCCAGGGCAGGCTTTGCCACTGCAGTTCTGCAGGGCCTTATAGCTGCCCCTAATGCTGTTTAGCTCCAGCTTCCCATCCATAGCTTTGGGATTCTACCCAAATGTAATGACTGCAACAGTGAAACATGAAGAACATAGTACAGTTGTGTACACTTACCATAAATGTAGATGTTAGAGTGTATTCACTGTTGCAGTCCAGGTTACCTGCCCGCCATCCCCCTTTCATTCTGGAGTTTATCTTTCCTTCACTATTATTTTTTTTTTTTTTTTTTTTTTTTTTTGCTACCTTTTTCGGGGCACCTGACATCTGGGGCAAGAAAAACTAAAGAAAATGGCGTTTGCTGCTTGTTTTATACCCCCTGACGTCATGGAAGAGGAGACTGTAACTGACGCAGGACACAAGACTTTGGAATTCAGGCCGACTGTGGGCAATCTGCCAGCAGATTACCCAAATGTAATGACTGCAACAATGAATACATTCTAACATCTACATTTATGGTAAGTGTACACAACTGTACTTTATCGGGCCTCAAGATGCCTGGAGTCAAAACGTCAGAACTGAGAGGTAAAAGTACCTTGACCCGGACAGTTTTCCAGACTTCCACGGCTCCCACAGTTTCAGAGCTGAGCAGTCCTTGGAACCATAGTTTGTGTTGAGTCCAAGGGAATAATGTCCTATTCCAAGCTTTTGGAGCGCTGTCTTTCCTTTGGGGTGTGAGCACATGACAGCTTGGCTGTGACTTCACATTGGGATCCTGGGAGTGCCACGGATTCATGGGTCTTCTCCCTTGACCACTTCTGCTCCGGTGGGGCGTTGCTCTGTTTCTCATTCTCCCTTTGTATTTGAAGTGGTGGAGAGGGTTTTTTCTGCTTTCAGAAGAGCCTCCACTCTCTCTGCTTCGGTGCCTGGTCCCTCCTCAGCAGATATTGTGCGTGAAACATCTGTTCTGTCACCTGTGGGATAGCCTACCCAGAAAGATTTCCAGACTGTTCCCTTTTTGGAACATCCAGAGTCTTCTGACATCTCCCTGGAGCACCCAACCAAGGAGATCCCTCATAAGTGTCACTTTAAAAGGAGGCACTTGGATTCCCCATTGGAATCCCTCATGGAGGACACCGGTTTCGATGGAAGGGGAAGGGTACCCAAGGTCACCACCTGAGGATGTCTTCTTGGAGACATCATGGAATTCTTTGCCAAAAAAGGTGGCTTGTCTGTCTGTGCAAAATCCTAACCCGGAGGAATCAGAGTTTCTAAAAGCTTTTGAGTCAGGCCCGTCTACTGCTTGGGTGTCTTCTCCTGCGGATCCCCTTAATTGACATTGTTTCCCACAGGGTGTCAAAGGAGCTGGGCACCATGGAACCCATTCCTGAGCACTCTTCCAGACAGGACCCCATTGGACTAAGGGTATTCCTGTGGTTACAGCAGCCACCAAGAAGGAGCTGGCCCAACAAAGCTCCACTGTCCATCCCTCTAACAGGGAGTCTAGGGCTTTGGACAGATTTGTTAAGCAGGTGTACACCAGTGACTTTCGCATTGTGACCACTGAATTATTTGGCACATGTAACCAGACTACAGAGGGATTTGGTAAAGGGACTCTCTAGTTCTGCCCCAACTTCCATCTCTGCTGAGGAACAGAAGACCTTCTCCTTCATAATGGCCACCCTGCAGTCCATATCCAACATGTGAAAAAGGCTAATTTTTTTATGTTGCAGAAGGTACCTTAAGGGAGGCTAGGTAAGGCATTGCTATCTGATGCCATGCCTGTATGTGCCTGTGTGATTTCTTGAAACCTTTTATGGTGTCCTTCACTTAACGCCACTTTTGATGGATCATTTTTATTTCATCCATCTGTCAGAGAGACACTCCCAAAGTGAAAAGGATGGAAAGACCTTGTCTGCTGTCTGAATTTGCTTTGCTACCCCCAACGGTCCTTTTTCAGGAACCAGCGTGGAGATAAAGCTGTGGCTCCAAAATCCTCAAGGTCCTTTTCAGGATTCACAGGGAGGTTTTTCCTCCAAAGGCAGAAGTGGAAATGGTGCCAATTGCGGACGCTGCCCACATGGCAGAGAGGTTCTGATGAAACATGGGTCTCGAGATACTTCCAGCAGGCCCAGTCAGCAATCCTGAAGGGTTCCCTGACTGCTCTTCTCTGGAGGCAGTCTGGGGTCATTTATCTTTACACCCAACAGCCTGGGAAGCCATCACGAAAGATCGTTGGGTGTTAAATATATCCAGAAGCTATTCCATACCATTTTTACAAATCCCTCCCCAACCAGATATCTCCCCGATATTCCACCCAGTCAGAGGGAGGCTGCAGCCTTAGAGATTTCAAAGCTTCTCACAAAAAGTCATTCAGTGTCCCCCAAGACCATCTTGAATCGGGCATCTACTACACATTCTATTTAATGCCCAAAAAAGACTGGGGATCTCGGACCCAGTTAGGATCTCAACAACCTCAACTAATCAGTACCCAAATTGAAATTTTGAATGGTCATGATTCAGTCCATTCTGCTCTTCCTACAGAAGGATGACTGTGCTTTGTAAGTTTCCAGGAGGCGTACTGTCACATCAAGATGAACAGGTGCTCCAGGGGGTTTCTCTGCTTTCAGCTGGGAGCCAATCCATTACCAGTGCACAGAGTACTCCCCTTTGGTCTCACCAAAGCCCACAGGGTGTTTACTAAATGCATGGCAGTAGTGGCAGCTCACTTGAGACTGCAAGGATTCCATGCGTTTCCCTACCTGGATGATTGCCTCCTCACTGCTCCCACCAGGCATAGACTCCTCCAAGCCAGTGACCATCTCATTCAGCTAGCCTCAACCTTGGGTATCTCCATCAACCCGAAGAAGTCACAACTTCAACTAGTCTAACTGATGGCCTTTATCGGAGCCCGTCTGGACACAACCCGCTGGTTAGCTATCCTTTTCTCCAGACAGGATCTCCACCTTCTGACTCCGTCAAACAGATCTTGGATATTCCTACTCCTCTGGCAGGTCTTGTTTTCAGGGCCCTGGGTTCCATGGCTGCCACCATCCCTCTTGTTCCGGTAACATGGCTTCATATGAGAGTGCTTCAGTGGACTCTTGCAGTCCAGTGGTCTTTACTGTCTTACCCGCTAAGTCACCCAATCAAGTTATCTCGATTTATGCAAGGAATCCCTTCTCTGGTAGCGCCAATCGGATGATGTTAGGTAGTCCAATCTCACCTTCATTTTTACATATGGGTCTGGAGCTGATCCTTGGCTCCGACTTGGCCGATATACAAGCTCAAAGACTTCTGGTTGGCTCTTGGCTAAGCAGGTATCCCATGGTGCACCATTACAATCCCCAGATCTCGTTTGCCATGTCGATGAGTTCGGATGTGCTTCTCTTGGTTCTGGCCAAGTCATTTTCAATTCTTTTCATTCATAAGTGGATATTGCATATTTGGTGTTTAGTGTGATTATATTATAGCCCTTTGCCTATTTTGTCCTTGTGGACTTGTTTGACCTTAGTTTAGTATTCTGTGTACCAGTTAGGCGCTGTTGCGCTTTTTTGTGTAGATTGTTAATTTTGGCATTTTTTCTCTGCTCTTAATCAACAGGGGCTCCTGTTGATTTGTTTGTACTGTTAACTTGTTGATTGTTAACTTGTCTTTGGCGGGGATCCGCTAAAGTCGTATTTATAGGATTGCTGTTGTAAATTTTTCTCCTGTGTGATTGAACCTGTGTGTCTGTGTTATATACTTGGTCTGTTTGAGTTAGAAGACCTAGTTTTCTGTTACACCGGGTTAGGCCCGTTTAACTTTTAGGACCTAGTCTTCGTGTAACTGTTGTATTTGTATTTTTCACATCTAAAAATTTTCCTGTGTGACTGAATCTCTGTGTGTCTGTGTTAAATACTTCGTCTGTTTAAGTTGGAAGACCTAAGTTTCTTTTACACCGGGCTAGGCCCGTTTAACTTAGAGGACCTAGTCCTCGTGTAACTCTTCTGCAGGTCTAGGCCCGTTTTAGTTAGAGGACCTAGTCCTCATTTATTCTCTCTTTCCCTATTTCTTTGGTTTTGCGTGTGTGTCTGTAATGTCAAAGGATAGCAAGGAGCATAAACCCTCTGGGTTAAAAAAAAAATGCATGAAATGCTCCGAGAAAATGTCATTAACGGATGGCCACAGTAGCTGTCTCTACTGTTTGGGAGCCATCCATTTGCAGGAATCATGCTTGTTCTGACATGCTTTCTCTCCTAGAGTGTTGCAGGAGAGAAAGATCAAGCTGATACTCGGGGGGTCTCCTGAAACCAACCTTTGAGGAAACTTTATCTAGTTTGTCGGCTTCTTATTCCAAGTCTCGAAAATCTAGATCTGAATCCAAATCGAAATCTTCTAAAAGGCCTTCCCCGGCACCGGCTGGTGTCCCGGAGCCGCCTTCCAAATTACCAAAATCTGCCTCCTCGACTCCTCAGTCTTCAGAGCCGAAGGAGAGCACCATGGTATCAGAGTCGGTCACAGGTGCTTCTGTGCCGACATCTGAACGTTTGGAAATAGCAGCTGACTCTACTGCTTGGAGCTGGTCTGTAGAATCTCTACCGGTCTCCTTGCTAATAGTCTGCAGTGCCTCCTAGGTCGAGATCCCCTACTTTATTTCCAGATCTTCCAGGAGCCTTTCGGAAGAAGATGTGGAGAGGGTAGTACTGAGACTCCTGAAGTAGTCTGCCCTGCCTAAATTTTTGTTGGCTCTGACCCAGTCAGTTCCGGAGCCACTTGATCCAGTTTGCCTTTGTCTACTATTCCTCCTCCGAGCCTTGTTGGCCTTTCAGTGCTTGTTACCAGCGGAGGAGCCCTCTGTTCCGGCTCCTCTTGCTGCTGCATTGGAGCCGAGTTTGGCTCTGACACGCTTGGCTCTGTCCGTCGTGTCCAGGGACCGAAGCTCTTCTGTCTGCGCCGATGTGGAGGGTTTGAATCTATCTTCGGTTCCGAGCCTTCCTCTCGGTGCTTCTGCTGGGGTGAGCTTGGACCCTGCATCTATCTCTGAGCCGATGGCTCTGGCACCAACCTTTGTCTCTTCGGAGTGGGGGAGGTCCTTGGAGCCGGAGAGATCGGCTTTTGATGTGATGAGGAGCGTGCTGTCTCAATCTTCAGCCCCTGCCAGTGGTACAAGCACTATCCTCCTCCTCCCCCCCCCCCCCCGGGCACCCACTTCAGTCTCAGCACCTACTCTCTCCGAAGACAGCAGAGACCCCGCAGCCTCAGCAGCCACCGGCTAGTGGTCCCCACTCTTCTGAGGCCTCCCCAGAATGTCCCTTTGAGGACCCCCCCCCCCAAAGAGGATATGCAAGAGGAAGCATATAGACTCCCAGGATGAGTCTTTGACCTCGAGGAGTCTGAAGGGTCCCCCAAGTCGTCCTCTGTCTCCTTTGTGGACATCCTGGAGATCCTTAAACAGAGGTGCGACTGGCCCACTGTCACCCCTTCTGATGAGGAGTCGGTGTACCTTAAGGCTTTCGAGTCTCAACCCTCTGCCTCTTGGGTGTCTCCGCCTTTCAACGAACTAATGGATCTGGTTAGTCAGAAGGTGTGGGATACTCCTGATGTCGTGGAGCCAGTCCCCAGGAGACCAAATAAGTTTGTCTGCCCCTCCTGGAAAAGAGTTCTCGTCTAAGGGCGTTCCCGTAGATGCCATGGTGGTGGCGGCGGCCACGAAGAAGGAGTTGGAGACTTCTTCCTCTGTTCATCCACCAAACAAGGAGTCTCGACAGATGGATAGATTTAGGAAGCGTGTATTTAGTTCAGCGGCATTTACACTTCGATCTCTGAACTATCTTACTCACTTCACAAGGTTGCAGAGGGAGCTCCTCAAGGAGTTAGGAGATTCCATATAGGGTGCTTGTCCTGAGGAAGTCCCTGATAGGATCTCTGCTCAGTTGTCCACCCTAAATTCTGTAGTTAACTCCTCCATGCGGCTCATCTCCCATGTAGCTGATGGAGCGAGCAGAGCAGTGGGTTCAGGAGTAGCCCTTAGGTGCCACTCCTGGATGCTCGTGTGTAATTTTGCGGAGCCGTTCAAGTCCACCTTCTCCATTGCCCCATTTGAGGGTTCCTCTTTGTTTGGTCCCAAGGTGAAAGAAACACTGACTCTGTGTGAGCAGGAAGGAAAGTCTCTCTGTCGTGAGAGTCCATTTTACCAGTCCCTCTCGACCATACCCCAAAGGTCAAAGGAGAGGTAAAATGTGGCTCAAAAAGTCCCAGAGGGTCTTTCTGGAAACAGAGTGAATCCTCCTTCAGAGGCAGAGGAGGAGGAAATGGTAGACATCGCCCTAGAGGCAGGGGCGGTCTGCAATACCAGCAAGGCCGTGATTCCTTTCGAGGGCGACCTTATCAGCGCTCCTGATGTGGGGCCAGACTGTGTTTCTCTGGGGCCAGTCGGGGCTCGCATCTCTTTGTATTCAGAAGCCTGGCTAAATATATCACCCAAGACAAGTGGGTACCAAGAGTTGTTACCAGAGGCTATATTATACCCTTTTCCCTTCCACAGTTTGTTCCCAAAAAGATCCCAGATGTCCCACCCAATCACAGGGATCAGGCAACTGATCAACAAGTTGCTCTTAAAAAGAGTCGTCCAGCCCGTCCCAGCAGACCACACAGGGTCCGGAACTTACTCCAGGTTCTTTTTAGTCCCAAAACAAACCGGAGACTGGTGGCCAATTTTGAACTTCAGCAGATTAAACGAATCCGTGAAGGACAAGTTTCAGGTGGTCACACTGAAGTCTATACTCCCGTTGTTAGGGAAAGACTATTGGATGTGCTCTCTGGATCTCCAAGACACCTACTATCATATAAAAATGGACAAGGCGTCAAGGAGATGTCTGCGCTTCCGGCTGGGAGCCAGTCATTATCAGTTTTGTGCTCTGCCCTTTGGTCTCACCACAGACCCCAGGGTGTTCACCAAATGCATGGCAGCAGTGACAGCTCACTTGAGATGTCAGTGATTCCAGGTGTTTTTGTATTTGGACGACTGGCTCCTGACCTCCCCCACCAGGCATCTACTCATCCAAAACAGGGACTCCACCATTCAACTTTGTGCTCAACTAGGGATCTCCATAAACTGGGAAAAATCTGCATTACTGCCCTCGCAATCTGTGATTTTTATAGGCGCAGAGGTAGATACAGTGAATATGACAGTTCATCTCCCTGCCGAAAGAGCACAAAACTTCATCTCACAAGTTCAGCATCTTCTTCCACTTCTGAAAGTCAAAGCAAAATGGATTCTTCAACTTCTCGGTACGATGGCCTCAACCATTCTGTTAATACCTTTAGCCAGGTTGCACATGAGAGTCCTTCAATGGCTCCTGTCTTCCCAGTGGTCATTCCAATATCTGCCGCTGAGTCACCCCATCCTGCTGATGGAATCATGCAAAAAGGACCTTCTTTGGTGGTTAGCCCCCAACCAACTTGTTCTCGGGAGCTCCCTTTGTTCCTGCCCAATCCATTGCCACTGTGACCACGGATGCCTCCCAGGTCTGTTGGGGGGGCATTATCTTGGCAGGACTGTCCATGGCACATGGCAAGAACACGAGGCTCATCTGCATATCAATGTTCTGGAGATGAGGGCGGTGCTTCTGGCGTTGCAAGCACTTCAGGACCTTCTTCCTCCAGGGACGATTGCGATACAATCGGGCAACAATTTCGGTTGTGTGGTGTATCAACAAACAGGGCGGTACCAGATTTTACCCACTCTGTCGAGAGGCCATGCAAGTTTGGGAATGGGCAATTTCTTCCCAACGCTTTCTGGTGGCAATGCACGATGTTCTTCATCTCACATTGCTGCAGTCCTTACACTTGGGTAGTCCGCTGTCCTCGGTCGGCCCGAATATCAAAGTATTAGGCTGACGTCGGTCAAGGCGCTTAAAACTGACATCAGGACGTCAGGGTACAAATGCGCATGACCGACGTCATATCCTCAGTCTTTTTTGCCGCATGGTCCGATGCAGAAGTAGCGTTGCAAGTGCCGTTCGGCGTTCTGAAATTTTTCGAATTCGGAGTTTCAGACCGAGTCAAAGTGGGCTAAGTACCCGTTGGGAATATTTTAGTTTTTTCTTGCCTCAGTGGTTTACCGGATGTCAGAAAAAGTGAATAACTGTATTTCTTGTGGGAAACAGATACCGCATAGGGATTATCATACTTTGTGTATTCCTTGTTTGGGGCCTGAGCACGACGTTGTTGGGTGTCTCTTTTGTGCTAGGTTCAATAAACGCACTATTAAGCGAAGGTTAGATTGTGCCAGGTTGGTCTTCGGGAAGCGGTGCAATTATAATATGCCATCGGATGCTCCGACGCCTGCTTCTTCGAAGAAGCGCAAAGACAAAGCAGCTAAACCCAGACTAGAAGAGTCGTCCGTACCGGACGCCGGTTCTTTAGAGGCGTCAGTGGAATCGGTGGTTCCGCCGGAGGCTTCTCTGGAGTCCCAGGGGGAAACTTTGATATTGCAGGATGTGGCCTCTCAGGAGGCAGGTCAGGCTGAAGGGGCTTCTCAGGTTACTGTACTCCCCTCCCTTCCTAAGGTGGTTAGGCCCTCTCCTTCTGTTTCCAAGGCTTCTCCCAGAGGCAGGCCAGGTTTAGCTTCAGTTGGGGTCACTCCTAGCTCTTCAGGATCTGTGCCCAAGAAGCATATGCTTAAAATGGCAGAAGATTTAATTACTATGATTAGAGGTTCTTTACCCCCTCCTGATAAGAGACCTAGGGTGGAACCAGAGTTGGGGAGTTTTGAGCAGGCTTCGGATGTGTCAGAGTCTTCGGCTGAAGACTTGCAAGAGTATTCTCCTTATTCTGATTCTGATGTGGATGATTCTACTCCTTCTGCTTCTCCTCCAGAGGATTTTTCTTTTTCAGAGACTCTTCATTCCATGAGGGAGCATTTTAAGTGGGAAGGTCAGGACTTCTCTGATTCCAGGAAAAGGCTTAGGGAATTTTTGCTTTTGCCCCAGCATAGGCCTTTAGCTATACCACCTGTTCTGACTGTTGTGGAAGATGTGTTTGCAGAGGCTTCACTTAATCCTGATTCTTTGCCTCCTGCTCCTGTTAAACCGGACAGGTATTACAGGGTGCCTGAGGCTCATAAATATCTTTATAAGAGTCCTAGGGCGGACCCAGAGACTGTTAGTCAGGGGCCTAAGGGTGTTAAGGCCTCCGTGGTTAAAAATCCGGTTCCTCAGGATAAAGAGGCCAGAGCTTTGGATAGATGGGGAAAGAAAGTCTATACTTCTTCCACCTTAGCTATGAGGGCTTTGAATTGCCAGTTTCACATGTTAAAATATCAAAATTATCTTCTTTCTCAATTGAAGTCTAAGGTAGATGCTCTGGCGGAAGGCATTGAGTGTAAAGAATTACAAGATTTGGTACATGTCTCTGAACAGGTGGGCAAGCATTCGTTACAATGTGGTTTTGATGCTGTACAGGCCTCATCTAGGGTGGCTGCCACTGGATCAGTTCTTCGCAGGCACGCCTGGCTGAGGGATCAGAATTTATCTGACCATGTTAAGACAAGGATTTTGGATGCTCCTTTACAGTCTGATGTGTTGTTTGGTGCACCTGTGGAGTCAGTATTGAAGAAAATGGAAGACAAGGCTAAGTCTATGCAGGCTGTTAAAGATTTTTTGCAAGTTCAGCCTCCGAAATATAGTAGGAATTGGCCTGCTAAGGGATGGACGTACCCTTCTTATGATCAGTCTAGGGGTAGATCTAGATGTGGTAGAGGCAGAGCTCAGAGCTCCTTCAGGCCTAGAACAGGGAGTTCACCTGCACAATCTTCGGGTGAGGGCAGGGGCCAGTCCTTTCGTAAACAGGCCCAATGACCTACCTTTTCAGCTGCCAGATCCTTCTTGCCTGGCAGCACCTTTGGGAGGAAGGTTGGCACTCTTCAAGGAAAATTGGAGTCTGGTTACCCAAGACAGATGGGTATTGGATATCATACACCAAGGTTACAGGTTTTATTTCCATACCTTGCCTCCTTTCAAAGGCATGCCGGACGTTCCTCCTCAGCAAAGACTAGAAGCTCACAAACAAATTTCTCTGTTGCTTCAAATAGGGGCCATACAACCGGTCCCTCTGCCAGAAGTGGGTCTAGGATTTTATTCTCCCCTGTTCCTAGTACCAAAGAAGGGGAACACGTGGAGACCAATTTTAGATTTATCTATCCTCAACACTTATTTGGACATTCCCAAGTTCAAAATGTTGACTTTACAACAGCTTTTACCTCTGCTGGGCAAAGACCACTGGATGGTGACTCTGGATCTCAAGGAAGCTTACCTTCATGTTCCTATCAGGCTAAGTTGCAGGAAGTATCTGCGTTTTCGGGCTGGGACTTCTCATTATCAGTTCTCTGCATTGCCCTTTGGCTTATCTACTGCGCCCAGAGTGTTCACGAAGGTTCTGGCTCCAGTGATAGCTTTCTTCAGGCTAAAAGGAATACAGATCTATCCTTATTTGGACGATTGCCTGATTCTGGCCCAAGGAAGGGACGAACTTCTTCATCATTTACAGTATGTGATAGCAGTGCTAAGATGCCTGGGGTATTCTGTGAACGAAATAAAGTCCAGTCTAGTACCCTCTCAGGACATGTGCTTTCTGGGTGTGAGACTGAATACAGCATCCCAGATGGCCTTTTTGACCCCAGACAAACAAAAGAATCTTTCTCTGTACTTCCGTCAATTGTCTCATCAGTCCAGGCTGACTGCAAGGACAGTCCTTCAAGCCTTGGGGTTCATGGCATCTTGTATTCTGGTGCTTCCCAATGCCAAACTGCATATGAGGAAGCTACAATGGTATCTCAAAAATGTATGGACACAGCACTGCCAAGATCTGGACACTATCATTCAGATAATACCTTGCATTCAAAAGGAATTTTTGTGGTGGGCTCAGGAATGTCACCTAAACAAGGGACTCTCTGTGACCCGGCCAGAGGCGAGTCAGATTCTTACGACAGATGCCTCAGACAAAGCTTGGGGAGCTCATCTAAATGGAAAATTGGTACAAGACAAGTGGCCTGCCAGACTTCAACATCTACATATCAACTTGAAGGAGATGTTAGCAGTCCAATTTGCATTAATAGCTTTCAAAGATTTACTCCTTCCAGGGCAGGTGTTGGTTCTAACAGACAACACAACTGTCATGTGGTACATCAACAAGCAAGGGGGAACACATTCTTATCCTCTATGCAGACAAGCAATGATTTTGTGGGAGACTGCTCTCAGTTTACAGCTGAATCTTCAAGCAAGGTTTCTGCCGGGAGCACAGAACTCCTTAGCAGATGTGTTAAGCAGACGAATTATGGATCCCCACGAGTGGAAATTGGATCCTCATGTATTTCAGAAACTGACAGTGTTATGGGGAACTCCAGACATAGATCTGTTCGCTTCTCCACTGAACCACCAGCTGCCAAAGTTTTGCACAAAAAGGTTTCATCCCACAGCTTGGAAAGTGGATGCTCTTTCATTCAATTGGAGCAAGCTTCATGTGTATGCCTTTCCACCTCTGCCTCTCCTCCCAAAGGTACTCCTAAAGGTCAGACAGGACAAGCCAAAGATGATTCTAATAGCTCCGGATTGGCCTCGTCAGCACTGGTACCCATTACTGAGAAGTCTGGTTAGGGAACCTCCATGGCCTTTGCCTTCGATTCCACACCTATTGTCTCAGGAGGACAGTCATTTACTCAATGTCAAACTCCACTCTCTTCACCTAACAGCCTGGCATATTCTGTTTTAAACCCTGGAGGGTGTCAGCTTCCACAGCAAGTTTTGAATGTTATTTTGGAGGCCAGAAGGCCTAGTACAAGGAAAGTGTACGCAGATAAATGGAAGAGATTTTTATTTTGGAGTACAGCAAAGGAATTTGATGTTTCTAAACCTAATTTAAGTGTGGCCCTTCAATATCTTGCTGAGTTACTGGACAAAGGTTTGTCCTTCTCTTCTATTAAGGTTCATGCTGCAGCGATTTCTGCACATTATGACTGTGACCCACCTTTGTTTTCTCATCCTTTGTTTAAGCAATTCCTTAGAGGGGCAAAGAATTTAAGACCCCCACGTAGAGCTCCTACTCCTGCTTGGGATCTCAATTTTGTGTTGGAGAAACTTACTCTACAACCTTTTGAGCCTGCAGCTACTGCAGAGTTGAAATTTTTATCCTGGAAGACTGCTTTTTTGTTGGCCATTACTTCTGCGAGAAGGGTTTCTGAATTACAGGCCCTTATGGCGGTTGAGCCTTTCTTAATTTTCCATAAGGATAGGGTATCTTTACGTACTAATCCTTCCTTTATGCCTAAAGTGGTTTCTAGTGTGGCTTTAAACCAAACTATTCATTTACCTACTTTTTATGCAAACCCCCAAAACAAAGGGGAAAAGATTTTGCACACTTTGGATATACACAGGCAGTTGCGATATTATTTGAGCAGAACTAAAGGGTTCAGGCAGTCTCAGCAGTTATTTGTTTCTTTTGCTTTGGGTTCTCAGGGCAAGCCTGTGTCAAAACAAACTATTTCTAAGTGGATTGGGTTTTGTATTGCTTTCTGTTATTCCCATCATGGTAAGGAGATTCCAGCTGGGATTAGGCCTCATTCCACTAGGGCTACTGCCACTTCTACAGCTTTTTTAAGGGGGGTGGCAACTAAAGATATTTTGGAGGCAGCTACTTGGAGTTCAGTGCATACTTTCTCTAAGCATTACCACCTTCCACTTTACTCTAAATCTAGGGCTGGTTTTGCCACTGCAATTTTACAGGGCATTTTGGCAGCTCCTCCTGCTTTATAGCTTTGCCATCCTCCCTTACCTCTGCTTTGGGATTCTACCCAAGTGTAAGGACTGCAGCAATGTGAGATGAAGAACATAGTACAGTTTTGTACCTACCATAAATGTAGATGTTCGAAGATCTACATTGCTGCAGTCCAATTTACCCTCCCTCCTTCCCCTCTATGGTTAGAGGCAGTTGTGTGGTCTGGGTTGTGAATACTGTGGATATTGTATATATTGTACATATGTTTAGTGCAAGGGTGGTTGGTTGTTTTTTGCTGTCTTTTGGTTTTGACCTTTCTTTTTAGGGCCTTCTGACATCTGGGGCAAGAAAAGACTGAGGATATGACGTCGGTCATGCGCATTTGTACCCTGACGTCCTGATGTCAGTTTTAAGCGCCTTGACCGACGTCCGCCTAATACTTTGATATTCGGGCCGACCGAGGACAGCGGACTACCCAAGTGTAAGGACTGCAGCAATGTAGATCTTCGAACATCTACATTTATGGTAGGTACAAAACTGTACTTTCCGGGGATAACCAACGTGATAGCCGACAAGCTAAGCCGGGCAATCTTATTGCCTCACGAGTGGTCTCTGAAACGGGAAATAGTGGAACAGATTTTCAAGAGATGGGGACAGCCTTGCTGCGACCTTTTTGCCAGCCCAGTCAATGCCAAGTGCAGCAGCTATTTTTCCCAAATTCCCCCTCCGGGGGAAACACCCAGAGACGCTGTAGTCCACGATTGGCCCACAGGACAGTTATGCCTTTCCTCCATTCCCTCTTATCCCCAATCAGATGGGAAGCAAGTTGATCCTCATTGCTCCTTACTGGCCTCATCCGGTCTGGTTGTCCTTCCTCGAGCCTCTTCTGGACGATCCTTGGATTCTGGACCCAGTTCCAGATCTATTGACCCACATGTCGGGCTCGCTACACCCTGCTCTCCACACCCTCAAATTGACAGCATGGCTGCTCCAGTTCCATCTTTAGTCAGGCTTCATGATGTTCCTTCCTCAGTGTCACATGTTCTCTTATCCTCGCATAAACCCTCAACCAGAAGGCTCTATGAAAGTAAATGGAAGAGGTTTTCTACTTGGGTACAGAAAATGAATGTGGATCCTTACACCGTTACTATTCCCATGATTCTGGAATTCCTTTCGGAGCTTTTTCAGCAGCATCTGCCGCGGCCACCATCAAAGTTCAGTTGGCGTCAATCTCTCATTTTTATTTAGGGTCCCTGAATGCCAACCTTATGTTTCATAAACTATGCAAGACTTTCTTGAGATGGGCCACTTTATTGAGACCACCATTACAAGAACCTGTGGCTTCTTGGGACTTTAAATTTTGTGTTGTCCAAGTTGACATCCCCTCCCTTTGAACCTTCCCACTCATCTTCTTTAAAATATTTGTCTTGGAAGACTGTGTTTTTAGTAGCCATTACATCAGCCAGACGTGTATCTGAGCTATAAGCCCTGTCTATTAAGCAACCTTATTTAATCTTTCATAAAGACAGGGTATCTTTACTTACCAATCCTTCGTTTGTTTCCAAAGTTTGTTCTAATGCCACCTTAAATCAGTCCATTGAGCTTCCAGTTTTCTTTCCCAATCACTGTAATTCAGCTGAATATTGTTTCCTCCAGCTGGACATTCATAGACAGCTATGTTTTTATTTGCAACAGACCAAAGAATTTCGGAAGTCAGACTAGTTATTCATTTCTTTTTCCGACTCCAGATTGGGCTTACCAGTTTCTAAGGTGACATTGTCTATTGGATTTCTAGTTGCATAGCCTTCATCTACAATTCGGAGGGCAGACCTTTACCCACAGGATCGAGGCTCATTCTACCAGATCTCTGTCTACCTCTGCAACCTTTCAAGCCAGGGTACCACTTGATCATATTTGTGCAGCAGCTACGTGGGCTGCTCCTCACACCTTTATTACACATAAGATGGATTTGGCATCCAGGGGTAGAGCATCCTTTGGCTCCACGGTGCTCAGGAGTATTTTCCAATGAGCCACCCGAGAATAAGGTGCTAGGGACGCTGTCCCATATGTAAAAATGAAGGTGAGATTGGACTACCTAACATAAAGAAGTTATGTACTCACCATAACGTTCCATGTTGGTAGTCCATCTCTCCCTTCATTTTTACCAACCTGCCCTCCTGCCCCTTTCCTGGAAAATCTGGAAGTAATAATTTGATTGTCTTGGTTGGTGACCCTTTAGTATTGGTTTGTTGGTTAGGGGTTTTTCTGTTTCTAGCGAGCAGCAAACAAGATCTGGGGATTGCAGTGGTGCACCATGGGATACCTGCTAGCCATGAGACAGCCAGAAGTCTTCGAGCTTGTAAATCGGCCGAGTCAGAGCAGAGGATCGGCTCTGAACCCTTATGTAAAAATGAAGGGTGAGATGGACTACTAACATGGAACGTTATGGTGAGTACATAACTCCTTTTTCTCCCAAGGTCACCCTTCATCCCCTCCTGAGGCCCACAGTGACCACAGATGCTCCCCATTTCGTGTGTGTGTGGGGGGGCATTATCTGTGTCAAATAGTCCAAGGTACATGGTCCTGTTTAGAGACTGATTTGCATATAAATGTCCTGTAGATGAGAGCGGTGCTTTTGGCTTTGCAAGCTTTTCATTCCTCTGTTCCTGCCGGGACTATTGCAATTCAAACAGACAACATGTCAGTTTGGTATATCAACAAACAAGGAGTAACCAAGTCTTGCCCATTGTGTCAAGAAGCCATGACATTGTGGCATTGAGCGGTCTCTTCCAACTGCTTTCTAGTGGCAATGCACATTCTGTAAAGTCAAATATCCTGGCGGACAAGCTCAGCAAAACCATTTTGATGCCCACAAGTGGTCTCTCAATACTTCAATGGCAGACATGATATTCCAGAAATGGGGTCAACCTTGCTACGATCTCTTCCACTTTCCTTCCAACACAAAATGCAATGAGTTCTTCATCTTCATTCTTCCTCATGGACAGTCACCAAGAGATGCTGTATCCCATGCTTGGCCCCCGGTTTGTTTTAAGCTTATCCCCTTCTTCCTCTCATCCCCTGGTTTCTCCATAAAGCTTAGAGGTTGAAGCGCAAAGTAATCCTCATTTTTCCCTTTTGGCCTTGGCAAGTTTGGTTCCCCTCCCTTTGGTCTCATCTGGTTTGTCCACCTGGGACTCTGGATCTTAACCCAGATCTTCTGTCCCATCAGGACAGACTCACCCAGATCTCTCTAACCTGAAACTGACCGCGCTTGGTTGCTCCAATTTCAGTGATAGCTAGAGTTTCCGGGCTTTCATCTCCAGTGAAAAATATCTTGATTGCAGCTCAAAAACCTTCTACCAGGAAAATATATAATAGCAAATGGAAAAGATTTTCAATTTGTGCCCATCAACTCCATTTAGACCCCTTTACTGCACCTATTCTGCCATCCTGGACTTTTAGTCTCTATTTTCCGTAATGGAGCTAGTTTCACCACTGTGAAGGTTCAATTGGCGGCCGTTGTTAACTTTCACACTGGGGAAAACCCCTTCATCTTTGGCCTCTTCTAAATTGTGCAATTGTTTTCTGAAAAGTACTTTTCTGCTTTGCCCGCCAATCAAAAATCCCACTCACCCTTGGGATGTCACCATGGTTTTGCAAGCATTGGTGGTGCGTCCCTTTGAGCCTTCAGCGAAAGTTTAACAGAAGTACTTAACCTGGAAAAACGCCTTCTTAGTGGCCATCACCTCAGCTAAGAGGGTGTCTGAACTTCAAGCCTCATCATCCAAGCCACTGTATTTGATCTTTCACAAAGAGAGTTAATCTGCATACTAACCCTTTCTTACACAAGGTTGCTTCTGAAGCTAACGTCAATTAAGTCAGCAGTCTTCCATTTTTCCCCCTCAATATTCAAAACAAAGGAGACTATAAACTTCATATGCTGGATGTATATAGACAATTACATTTTTGCTTAGAACTAAACGTTTCAGAAAGTCTGATCTGTTCATATCCTTTTCAACGACAAATTTGGGTAAACCTGTCTCCAAGGTCACATTGACTGACTGGCTCTCCAACTGTATTTCTCTTGTGTATCCTTCCAAAAGATTTTCCACGTCCTCATCCTTTGTCTAAAGTTCCCATTGATGATATCTGTGCAGCTGCCAGTTGGGCAAACTCTCATACCTTTATATCTCATTACAAACAGGACATTTCCAGAAACGGGACATCCTTTGGTTTTGCAGTGCTCTGGAATATCCTTCCATGAGGGCCTCCCGAGATTGCTGTAGCTGGGGTAATTCCTCATTTATCAAACTGGACTCCTCTATTTCCTGCTGTTATTCAACATTTGTCTCAGGGAGTGATAGAGACAGGTCTTCCTTTCCAGTTCAGGAAGGTTTTTATTCAACAGGAATCGAGGATGTTTTGGGTGCCAAAGAAAGAAAATGCTTGGAGACCAATTCTGGACATTTCTTTCCTAAACCAATGTGTGATGGTGCTCAAGTTCAAAATGTCACTTCATAAATTACCTTTCTTACTCTTTCAAGTTTTCTGGTAACACTAGATTTAAAAGATATTTCTCTCATTCCTGTTCCTCCAGACTTGAGCCGTATAAGGTTTTTGGTCGGGATCACATACTCAGTTCTCTGGCTTATCTTTTGAACTCTCCAATGCACCAAGAGTTTTCTAAAAGTGTCTACTCCAGTTATAGCTTATTGTAGGCTATAGGATATCCACATTTGTCCATATTTAGACAATGTACTTACTTTTTGTGATATCTATCTCACAGCAAGAGGTTCTCCCGTTCGATTCTCGGCTGGGCTTGGGAGTGCCTTCTGTGTGGAGTCTGCATGTCCTCCCCGTAGTTGGGTAGCGTTCGAAAGACATGCATGAGTAAATGGGCATGCCTTCGTTGAAGGATGAGCGTCGAGCTGGCACCTCGGCGTTTCATAAAAATCTACTGCCGATCATTAGCGGACCGGAGTTCCGCTGTGGCGACCCCTTACCGGGAAAAGCCGAAAGACCAACAACTTACTTTTTTGTAATATAATTTTCAGTGTGTCAAGAATTTCTCACTTGTGTGAGAGATCTCTTTTACAAGTTGGGATCCCAAAAGAATATTTATTTGAAAAGTCTCCACCAGACAGGATTGGTCGTATGGTGTCTGCTAGACACCTCAGTTCATTTCAAAGAGCTTTTCTTCCACAGGAGAAATAGATCTATAACAAGTTGTAGAAATTTCCACTCAGACTTCGATCACTGTGAGGAATACCTCATGATTTTTGGTCTCCTGTGATCTATGATTCTCATGCTACCCATGGCAAGGCTTCAAATGAGAAAGATACAGTGATATCTGAAGTCTGTGTAGTCCCAACACCCATTATCTTTCAAATCCCAGTTCTGGAGTTTGTCAGAAGGGAAATTATTTGATAGCGACAGCAAATCCAGTAGCCACAACCCCTGCGCTCCAAGGTGACTAGTCACCACAGACTCCTTGGACTTTGCCTGGGAAGCAGTTTCGAGAAGGATAAAACTGCAAAGTGTTTGAGATGCCAAGTAGTGAGACAAGCACTTGAGTATAAGACAGATTGCTCTGATCAGTGCACTCAACACTCTGAAACATCTTTAACCATTGGACCTCTTCACATTGTTAGATAATACCACAGTTATGTTGTACATCAACAAGGAGGAACTAGGTCGCACCCCCTTTGCAACTAGCCGTGTTAGCTTGGGATATAGTTTTTGCAGTACAGTCTCACTTTACAAGCATCCTACATGTTTGATACTTTTTCTTTTCCTTTGACAGTAATTTTCTTGTATGCTTTTTCACCCTTTCCACTGATATCCTTGTACTTCGGAAGATTCAGAAAGACTCCGACAAGATCATTATGGTGATTCCCTTCTGGCCCAGGCAACAGTAGTTCTTCCTTTTGGAAATGGTCTGGGGAAGTTACCACAAGCTTACTCCTAGCATGTATGTACTCGCACAAGAACAGGGCTGTTTGATAGCATCACAATCCCAGTCAAATGGCTGATGGAGTCTTAATTCCCTTTAGGCACCTGTTTACTGAAGACCTGCAGCTAGAACTAGTGGAGGCATGAAATCCTGCTATGATAAAATTGTTTAGCAAGTTTATAAGGTTTTCTAGTGGGTGCCAAAAACATAACCAGAACCTGTTCAGGGCTAGTGTTTCTCTGGTTTTACAATATTTGTGCAACTTACTATTCTTTGGCATTTTTTACTCTTCCATCAAGGTTCATTTGTCAGCCATTTCAGCATGTCTGTCAATGGATTCTCCTCCTTCAATGTATTTTAATGTCAGAAATGTTTTTGAAACCACCAGGAAAACCAGTCACTCCTCTTTGGCATCTTAATTTTGTGTTCGAGAACTAACACTTATCCATTTGAATCTGTTCTTTTGCCTGGGTTAATGTTCTTAACATAGAAATCTGTTTTACTGACTGCTCTGACCTTTGCAAGAAGAGCATCTGAGTTGCAAGCTCTTAACAGTGACTCAGCCATTCTCGTTTTCCACAGAGACAGGGTTTCTTTGCAAAGTAACCCTCCTTTTGTGCTTAAAATGATATCCAGGTTTACTTAAAGCTAAAGTATCCATCTCTCTCTTTTCTTTGCTGAACCTAAAATTGAGGGTGAATGGATACTCCATACCTTGGATTTCCACTTACAATTCTACTTTTTGACGGAACAAAATATTTCAGATCTTTGGATCAGTTGTTCATTTCTTGTAAAGGTAAGATGGGACAGCTGGAGTCGCAACAGCCTATTTCCAAATGGTTGTCTCAGGCTGTTACCTTTTGTTGTTTTCACTGTGACAGAACTATTCATGAAGGTCAGAGCCCACTCTCAGGGCCTTGTTTTGATATATGGATTTTTTTTGGAAAGAGTTGAATTCCAGAAGTATTCTAGAAGCAGCAACTTGGTCCTCTGTACATACTTTTGCAAAGCACTACAAACCTAATCCCTTCCTTATGTCTACATCAGACTTGCTTGGGCCATTCTTCAGAGGATCCTGGACTTTTCCTCCTCCCAAATGCTGTAAGCTAGGGTAATCTACCCATATAGCTATGGCTACTGCAGCAGTGATCCACATGATAAACATAGTAGTTATGTAAGTAAACCTATAATACCAGTAAATGCTCGGAGTATCACAGCGGCAACCCCCTCCCCCCTTTTTTATTTTGCCAGGTTGTGTGTGTGTGTATTTATATAGATATATATATATAGATATATATATATATATATATATATATATATATATATATATATATATCTATATCTATATATATATATATATATATATATATATATATATATATATCTATATATATATATATATATATATATATATTTGTGTGTGTATGTAGATATTTTTACTCCTAGCTATGTCCGCTCAGGTCTCATCCTCCCTCTCTCATTTGGCATTAAATCTCTGAAGTGCTTTTCTCTCAAACCTGTGTTTTTAGGCAACTCTGCTTGAGCTGCCTAATGGTTTGAGCACATGGAAGCTCCCTTAATATCTTTGGAAGCTGGCTGTTTTAATCGTGGCAGAATATAACCCATATAGCTAAGGCTATTGCAACAGTGATCATTTGAACGTGTTCTGGTATGTTAAGTTTATTTACACAACTTTACTTGCAGTTGGTTGAACGCGGTGGTGTAGCAGTTTGCGTGGTCACCTCACAGCAAAAAGTTCTTCGGTTCGATTCTCGTCTGGAGCGCCTTCTGTGCGAAGGCCGCATGTTCTCCATGCGGTCAAGTGAGTTTTAAAGACATGCTGTTAAGCGTGTTTGTATGTGCCTTCTGTGAAGGTTGGGCGCTGGGCTGGCAAATCGGCACTGTAAAAATTCCACTGCCAATACGTCTGCAGACCGGTGATCCGCTGTGGCGACCTCTAACCAGTAAAAGCCAAAAGACATTTATTATTATTTTTTTTTTATTTGTAAATAGTTCCCCCTGTAGGGAACACCTTCCTTTGCACTCCACATAGTGCTTGCTTGATGTCACTGGTCATGATTGATATTTTGCTTTTACCATGTCAGTGTTGAGAGTCCACACAGAAGATCCCTCCTGTTTGCACTGAGAGGGCATTACTTTCACTACAATATTTTGCCATTTGAGCCTTCTTCAGCATCCCCTTTGTCTTCATCAAATTGTTTGCTGAAGTTTTGCAGACAGGTCTGTGTACATTCTCCTATTTGGATGACTGGCTTTAGGTAGCTCCTTCCAGAGTCACTTTGGAAACCCTGCAATAACTGCTTCTTTGGCTGCAATGTCAAGTTGTCCGTATGTCTTGGAGATTCTCTGACTACTCTAAGAGTAGCCTTTACAGCTTTGTGGTTGGAAACTATCCAGTCTTGATTCTTTATTTGAAGTGGGACAGGAATTTATGGAATTCTACACTTGGGTGAGTGTGCACGTTTGGATTGTGCTGCATCTGGGCTTAGAGGCCAGCATGATATTTATTATGCTGTTAGCCTGTAGATTCAGTTCTCACTGGAGTTTGAATTACGAGTGACTGCAGAACACCACATGTTCACAGACTATCTGATGTCAGACCTCTTGTTGCTGAGTCACACTGGTGGACCATCTTTATTAACCTGCTGTTTTGTCCCATTGGGTGGAGCAGTACATGGAATAGTTGAAAGTAGCTGCAGTTTTCCTAGTGTCACAGTCCTTGCTTACAAAGATTTTCCTTTTGGAGTCTGTTTTCATTTTATTCGAGAACCGGTGTGTCATGAGGTATGGAAATTTTATAACTCCTATGCAGGAAGGTGATTCTCATCTGGCAGTAGGCCATAGACAGCATTTTTTTATCAGATAAAAATGAAAAAAAAAATAACCTGTAAGAAAATCTAGCAGTCTGTCTTGGACATGTGCATTTAGTTCAAGTCTTCTGGAAGATGGAGACACTATACAGAATAAGCTTTTTTGTGATTTGAGAGAATTCAGTCCTTTCCCTCTTCTATTCAGTGCAGTAGAGGGGGGAGGGGTGACAGCTGAATGTACACTCTGCCTTGTAGCATGGGAAACTTTTCTATGCATTCTAATTCAATGTATTAAAACTTGTTTTTATTATCCTTTAGTGACTGAGGAGGAAGAGGGTTTTCTGCAGTGTTATCCATGGTAATGCAGGAAATGCTCGGTCCTTGGTAGGGATTCATAGGTAGGTACTAGGCTATCGGCCCTGGGGCCTATACAAGCCCAGTCAGAAAGGTACCCTGGCTTTTGCCACCCAAGAAAATTATTTTCCTGTGCCACTGTTGAGCAGAGCCACAGGGGTGATCCCCGGGGTGAATTTCCTGTTTCCTATCCAGTCATCAAGATTTTTCTTGGAGTGCTAATGAGGAGCTTTGTTTGATATAGATAGGTAGTTTATTCCAGAGTATGGGAAGTCTCTGGGACAGGACTCTATCCCTCTGGCATGTTCTGTTTATTGTGGTGACAAGGTTTGGGTCCCTAGAGCGTGTAGCTCGGAGGGATTGGGATTTCTTTAAGTGGAGCATGTCCAACAGCTCTGGGTTTGACATAGCTTTGTATGTTAGGCAGAGATCACCTCTGAGTAGGCGATATGCGACGAAGTAAAGTTGGAGTTTTTTGAGACGGTCTGCGTAGGGTATCTGTTTGAGGCCGGTAATCCTCTTTGTGAGGTATTTCTGTGGACTTTCCAGTTGATGTCTTGTGAGGTACATACCAAAAGGGGCGTTGTACTCTATAATAGGTCTGAGTGATGAGTAGAGGGGCACAATGACCTCTTTTTTTCTGGATGAGAAACCTTTTGTGATGAGGTGTGCTACGTAGAAGGATTTCCTGACTAATGTGGCAATGTAATTATCAAAGGAGAGACTACTGTCCACCTGTGTCTCAAGGTCTCTTATCACACTTTTGGTGTTAAGTATACTACCGCCTATGTTGTAGTTCATGGGTACAGAGTTTTTACCAAAGGGGATGACGATGCACTTTTTAGCATTGAGCTTGAGGCCATGGCTTTGACACCAGGCATCTGTCTCAGTAAGGCCCTTTTGTAGGATGTGCACATTGTTAGGAGTTTTGATTATGGCTCCTAGTTTGCAGTCATCTGCAAACTTCGTTAGCCAAAGACCTTCTGTGTTAGCCTGTACTTCAGAGAAGTAGATACCAAACAGGAGAGGACTCAGGACTAAACCCTGTGGTACTCCCACTTGCCACTGGTCTGAAGTTGGATTTGGAGTCTGCTACATTCACAGTGTGGTTTCTGTCAGTGAGCCAGTTGGCAACCCATCTTGTGACATAGGGATTTATACCTAGTTCAGTGAGTTTATCTATAATTCCAGAGTATGGGGATGGTGTCAAAAGCCTTAGCAAGATCTACATAGGCTGTGTGAACCACCTTACCATTGTCTACGGCTTTGGTGACTGCTTCAAAGAAGTCTATCAGGTTTAGGAGACGTGATCTGCCTTTTACAAACCCGAACTGGGCGGTGTCCAGAGTTTTGAGATTACCAATGTCTTTGTTTATAAGTTCCATGATATGTTCCATGGCTTTGCAGACCAGGCTCATCAGGCTAATGGAGCGGTAGTTCCCAGGGTCAGTGGTGGCTCACCCCCTTGTGGAGTGGGATAACCGTCGCTGTGCGCCATTCAGCAGGCACAAAGCCTGAGGTGAGGCTATGATTGAACATGGTACTTAGGTGGGGGGGCCAGTTCGTTTTGTAGTTCATGTAGAACACAGCCTGGGATGTTGTCTGGTCCCATGGATGTTGTGTTGTTGCCTTTGGAGAGTGTGTTTTTTACCTATGAATGAAAATCTCTCTCAGGTATTTGGTTCTTCAGTGTCTAACCGATGTCATAAAAAAATAATTGTCTTGCCTGTGGAAACCAAATACCTGAGAGAAATTTTCATTCACAGGTAAAAAACAGTGTTTCACTGTTGCAGTCATCACATTTAGGTTATCTGCCTGCAGGTAGCCCTCAGCCGGCCTGAATACCAGAGACTTTGGATTTCTGCGTCGGATGCTGTCGCTTCTTCCAGGTCCTCAGGGTTATAAAACATGCAGCCGACACCATTATATCAGTCTTTCTTGCTGTGTGGTGCCTGAAGCCAGAAGCAATTCGCAAGTGCCAGTTGGCCGACCCCTGAAATTTTCATTTTCAAGTTTTAGACCTGAAGTATTCTAAAAGATAAGTACCCCGTTGGGGATCCTTTTTTCTTGCTCTAACTGATGTCATAAAAAATTAATAATTGTCTTGCCTGTGGAAACCAAATACCTGAGAGACATTTTCATTCTTACTGCGTCACCTGTTTAGGCCCAGAGCACGACGTCCCTCGCTGTAGGTTTTGTGCCTTGTTCAATGCCTGAACTATCTGTCGTCGGGCAATTTTTGTAGCTAAATACTTTCTTTGTCTATCTCCGTACTCCAAAATGGCATCGGTAAGCCATCCGACTACTGATCTTCTGAAAAAACGTAAGGATAAAGACAGAGACAGACTGCATAGGTCCAAAACTGCCTACGATGCTACCGTTAAGGTAGTCGCCAGTCCACCGGTACTCAGTGAGGCACTTTCGCAACCCCTGATACCCGCTTCTACAGATTTTCGAGCCTCTACTGAGACCCATTCGGAGTCCGGTATGCCACGAGATGCTTCTTCAACTATGGAACCTGTGGATGTCTCTACCTTGGATGGGTCCAGAGCCGCTGTGCAGCCACCGGCTTCTGAGGGTGAATTCAGGCCTACCGATTTTCATATTAAACAGACTACTTTGTTTCAAGCCAAAAATACTGAATTTCTCAGGGCTAAAGTTCACACTACGCCTAGGAAACCGATCACCAAAGCACATTCTCAGGCCCACAGGCCTCAAAAACAAATGATTAGAATGACTGAAGACCTTATTACCTTAATTAGGAGTAGCCAGCCTTCCCTCTCAGAGACCTACAACTGATTTTCCTTCTGATTCTTCTGATCAGGAATCTGGTATCTCTGTCCCTTCAGACTACCAGGACATACCCTTATCTACCTATGAGGATTCTGATGCAGAGGATTCCATTCCAGAATATTTTTCTTTTAGTGAAACCCTGCATACCCTTAGGGAGCATTTCTGCTGGGAAAGCCAGGACTACTCCCAGCCGAAAAAGAGACTCCGAGAATTTTTAAACCTGCCTCAGCACAGGCCTCTAGCTATCCCTCCTGATGTTCTTCGTGCTTCACTGTTGCAGTCATCACATTTGGGTTATCTGTCTGCAGGTAGCCCTCAGCCGGCCTGAATACCAGAGTCTTGGATTCCTGCGTCAGATGCTGTCTCTTCTTCCATGACGTCAGGTCTTCAGGGATATAAAATATGCAGCCAACGCCATTACATCAGTCTTTCTTGCCGCACGGTGCCCGAAGCAGAAGCAGTTCGCAAGTGCCGGTCGGCCGACTCCTGAAATTTTCATTTTCGAGTTTCAGACCCGAAGACTTCAAAAAAGCTAAGTACCTCGTTTGGGATCCTTTTTCTTGCTCTTAACCAATGTCAGCAAAAGTTAACTATTGTCTTACCTGTGGAAAGCAAATATCTCAAAGATTTTCATTCGTACTGCATTCCTTGCTAAGGCCCAGACTACAGTGTCCCTCGCTGTCTGTTTTGTGCCTTGTTCAACCCCCGAACTATTCGTTGTCTGTCTATATTTGCAGCACATTATTTTGGTACTCTGTATAACTATCGAGATGTGACTTTGGTAAACCATCCGACTACCGATATTCTGAAAAAACGTAAGGATAATGACTGAGACAGACTGCATAGGTCCAAAACTGCCGGTGACACTTCCGTTAAGCTAGTCGCCAGTTCGCCGGTACTCATTGAGGCACTTTCGCATCCCCTGATACCCTTCTACTTCTGATTCGCAGGCCTCTACTGAGACCCATTCGGAGTCTGGTATGCCGCGAGATGCTTCTTCGACTATGGAACCTGCAGATGTCTCTACCTTGGATGAGTCTGGAGCCGCTGTACAGGCACCGGCTTCTGAGGGTGTATTTCAGGCCTACAGACTTGCATTTTAAACCGATGCCATCTTCTTCATCCGGGCCTAAAACTCGGCCCACGCCTAGAAAACCGACGTCAAAACGGCATGCTCAGGCCCAAATGTCTAAACAAAACAAATGCTTAGATTGGCTGAAGACCTTATTACCTTAATTAGGGGAAGCCAACCTTCCCCCTCTAAGAGACCTAGGACTGATTTTCCTTCTGACGAAGAATCTGATATTTCTGTTTCTTCTGATTACCAGGATTTGCCCTTATCTACCTCTGAGGATTCCCTCTGCTTCCCCTCCAGAAGATTTTTCTTTTGGTGAAACCTCGCACACTCTTAGGGAGCATTTCCGCTGAGAAAGCCAGGATTACTCTGACTCCAAAAAGAGGCTTAGGAAATTCCTCCCTCAACACAGGCCTTTAGTTAGCCCGCCTGTTCTGGACATTGTAGATGATGCTTTCTTGGAATCTAGCCTTTCCCCAGACACTTTACCTCCAGCTCCCAGAAAACCTGACTGGTATTACAGAGTACCTGACTCTCACAAGTTCCTCTTCAAGAATCCTACTGTGGATCCAGAGACCATTTCCCAAGGACCAAAGGGCATTAAGGCTACTGCTGCCAAAAACCATACCCCCTCTGATAGAGATTCTAGAGCCATGAACAGATAGGGTAAGAAGGTATATACTTCTTTTACTTTGGCCATTAAGGCTTTAAATTGCCAGTTTCATATGTTAAAGTACCAGCAGCATATTATGGGACTACTTAAACAGAAAATTATGTTGATTCCGGACTGTGCTGAACACCTAGAATTACAGGATTTAATGCATTCTGCAGAACAAGTTGGTAAACATGCTTTGCAATGTAGTTTTGACTCTAGAAGCATCTTGCAGGACTGCTGTCACTGGGCATGCTTGGCTTAAGGAGCAAAACTTGCCAGATCATGTTAAAGCTAAATTACTGGATGCTCCCTTAAACCAAGACCGAGAGAAACGAAAATATCCAAACCCAGAAAAAGCTGAATGGAGTAAATAACCAAGAGCACTGCAAAAATAAAAATCCAACAGTTTTATTCCACCATGATAAGAGTTTAGCGCTTTCGTCAAAAGTACATAAGACTGACTTCTTCAGAATTACATGGCACACATAATGCTGATTTAAATAGCCTGCCCTACTCAACAATTAGTCAAACAAGAAAGATGTCATTTCCTGCTAAAAAAAAGTAGGTAATTTCCTGTTAGAAAAATATATCATTCCATGCTAAAAAAAGTACCACCCCACTAAAATAATACAACTGAATTATTGATCCATTGATCCTCCAAAAATAGAACTAGTGTTAAAAACATTACATAAAAAAACGCAGCTTTTAGTTTTAACATAGAACTAATAGAAATTTTATCATTGAGCCCAGGTGGCGCACACGCATTTAACCTTATTTGCCACTTGAGCTCTAAAAATTCAAGAAAATCATCGACAGGTCCATCCCTTGTACCCAAGTCGACCTGCTCTAATACAAAAAAACTTGAAACAGTTTATGGGATATAATTTAATATGCTTAAATAAGGTGTTGGTCTCCCTATGTTTGTTGATATCATAACTGTGTTGATGGATCTATTGTCTTAAAGCTTGGACAGTCTTACCCACATAGTAACAGTCGCAACCTGTACAGGATGCAACATATACAACATATACAACTCCTTGGTGTAACAATAGTACTTTTATGTGTAGTGATTTTACCAAAATTCCTAAGTTTAATAAATTTGGCATCAATCACAAAAGAACATTGGGTGCATCTTCCACATTTGAAAGTACCACCTAGTCCAGATGCCACATTTTTTCTTTCAACTAAACCTTTGAAAGATGTACACTTTTTGTACGCCACCAGAGGTTTTTTACCTAGTTTATTAATGATATTCTCATCAATACAAAACATGTTCCAACAATCACAAATGATGCTTTTGATGTCAAAGAAATCAGTAGTGAAAGGTAACACTAATGCCCTACTATAGTTGTTCATTCTCTCAGTTGCTAGGGACCTGGTTAGACGCAGAGGGCTGTCCAATAATGTTCTATAAACCTCATTAGTTCTTTTTTGTTGAACCTCATCTATTATGTCATTAACAAATTGAGGGGGGTAACCTCTTTTCTGTAACATACCCAGTAGGCGGTCGCACTCTAAGAAAATCAATATCCTCAGATACCATTCTGGCCAATCTTAACATATTGTCCCTTCACAAGGGATTCGTCTGTTGCAAGGGGTGCCATCTCTCAAAGTGCAAAAGAGAGTTGGAGTACGTGGGTTTCCTATAATGATGTGAGGTCAATCTCCCCTTGGAACAATCCTTCCTTATGATCATGTCAAAGTAGTTCAAAATATCATGGTCCTTGGTCATGGTGAACTTCAGAAAAGTGGTGATGGTGTTAATATAAGTAAAAAATCTATCCAACTCGTCTTCACTACCATGCCAAAATAAGACCAAATCAAGGTACTGCCCATACAGTACCCACATGTCCTTGAACTCTGAGTTGACAATATACAGGTCCTCCCACTGGGCAAGTACTGTGTTGGCAAATGACTGTGCACAAGTGCCCATAGTCACCCTTTGCACTTGTTTGAATATTTGCCCCTCGAAGGAAATGAAGTTATTGTCCAGAACCATCTCCATACAGAATCTGATGGTAAGAATGGTATCCTGATTCAATGAGTACTGCTTACCTAAATAATCGTAGAACCATTCAATACCTACATCATGGGGTATTACAGAAAAGAGGTCCCTCACATCAATGGTGACCAATATAAGACATTCGTTGTACATTTCATGTTTATTCTTGGACAAGAAATCCCATGAGTCTTTAATAATTAGGTCCCTATCATCCAACACGTTTAACTGAACAGTATACGAACTTGGCCAAACTAAGTTTTTGATGCTTTTGCATCCACAATTGGCTGGGGGGGTAAGGATACTCGTGGATTTTTGGGATTCCGAAAATGGTCAGAATACTAGGATGTTTTGTCTCTAGGCATCTAAACGTCTCCAGTGTGATTTGTTCATTTAATAACAGTTGTTCTGGATCTAAATCAGTACGTCTATAAGCTATGTTAAGCTCATTAATGGAGACCTCAGTATAAGTATCGCTGTACAGCAGGTCAATCATCCTGCTGTTGTAGTCCCTAGCGTCCATAATAACTAGTCCTCCCCCCTTATCAGGCTTCATAATCCGGATGTCACTGTTCTCTAATATATCATGTAATAGCCTTTTTTCCTTTTTAGTCAAATTGCCGGTCCCATCCTGTTCCGCATAATGATTCCTGTGAGAGATTGTTTTTCTAAATTGTCTCTCACAAAAAATTCAAACACTTCCACTAACGGGTGCATAGGTGGAATGAATGCACCACCTGTTCGGCAATAAAGCAGAAGTCCTCAAAAAGATGGAGGAAAAAGCTAAATCTATGCAAACTGTTAAAGATTTCCTGTAAGTACACCCTCCCAGATTTAGTAGGCATTGGCCTTCAAAGAATTTGCCCTTTCCAACCTCTTCCAGGTCTTCGCAGTCAAAACCTAGTAACAGCAGACCACCTAGGTTAGTCTCAGGCTACGCACAGGCCTAAGCAGTGTGGGGCTCCCACTTCCAAAACAGGGATTAGTAAGACAACCGCCCCTCCAAGAAAATGGCACAATGACTTAACCTTAACCCTGCCAAGCCCTGCTCAGCTGCCTGCTCCCTTAGGAGGAAAGCTCGCCCTGCATGCAAAAAAACTGGGAACTCATTACCCAGGACAAATGGGTTTTAAATATAGTTTCACAAGGATACATATTCCACTTCCACACCCTACCAACCCCAAATGGTTGGCCAGACCTACCCCGAAATCAGTGGGCAGAGGTTCAACAGCAGGTTCTCTCATCTAAGTATCAGGGCTATTCAACCTGTCCCAGCAGAAGAAAGGGGACAAGGTTTTCATTCAAGACTTTTCCTGGTACCCAGAAAAGACCGCTCCTGGCATCCTATCCTGGACCTCTCTATTCTAAACACTTTTTTGGTAATCCAAAAATTCAAGATGCTAACACTTCAACAGCTGCTTCCTATGCTAGGCAAAGATGCCTGGTTGGCAACCTTGGACTTAAAGGAAGCTTACCTGCACATTCCAATAAGGGAATCTTGCAGGAAATATTTGAGCTTCAGGGCAGGCTCCATGCACTTTCGGTTCTCTGCACTTCCCTTTGGCTTATCTACTGCGCCCAGGATATTTACAAAGTGTCTAGCTCCAGCCATTGCATTTTGCAGGCAGAGAAATATCCAAATATACCCATACTTGGACAATTGTCTGATTCAGGCAGAAATCCTGGAATTGCTATTAAAACATCTGGCATTCATAAATAAACTTCTAAACTCCTTGGGGAACACCATAAACGAAAATAAATCTCACCTAGTACCCTGTCAACAAATTGTATTCCTGGGCGCAAGCTTGAACACAACTTCCCAGATGGCTTTCCTCACTCCAGAGAAACAAGTTTGACAACCTACTTCAAAGTATTGGCCACAAAGATCCAGCTATCTGCAAAGAAAATTCTGCAAGCCGTGGGGTTCATGGCCTCTTGCATTCTACTAATTCCATATGCAAGACTGCATATGAGGAAACTGCAATGGTATCTAAAAAGCCTATGGTGTCAACATTCTCAGGACCTGGAATCAATGATTACTATCATTGTTTATATAAAGACAGAGTTCCTTTGGTGGGCAGAGGCCTGCTTCCACAGCAAGGGGTTCCCTTTCATTCTACCTCCTGTCATCCAAACCTCAACAACAGAAGCATCAGACTATGCATGGGGGGCTCACATGGCAGGGCAGTGCATTCAGGGCAACTGGAACCCGAGACAGATGCACCTGTATATCAACCAAAAAGAAATGTTAGCTGTACAGAATTCCTTGACAGCCTTCAAGGGCCACATTCTTCCAGGACAATTATTGGTAAAGACTGACAACACCACGGTTATGTGGTACATAAACAAGCAGGGGGGAACCCACTCGTACCCTCTCTGCAGACTAGCCATGGCTCAGTGGAACACATCCTTGAGCTACCAAGTGCACCTACAAGCTCAATTCCTGCCATGCAAGTTAAATTCACTGTCAGACAACCTAAGCAGAAATCTCATGGACCCACACGAATGGAAACTGGAACCAAAAATATTCATCCTCTTGAGGAACAAATGGGGGGACTCCAGAGATAGACCTGTTTGCCTCCCCTAAGAACTACCAATTGGACAAATTCTGCACAAGGACTTCCCACAGTCAAGCTTGGAAAGTGGATGCCCTGTCCTTTACCTAGGAAAGCTTCTCTGTTTATGCCTTTTGCCTTCTGCCTCTCCTCTCGACGGTTCTGCTAAAGATCAAACGGGACAAACCAAGGACAATACTGATTGCACCAGACTGGCTGCGCCAGCACTGGTACCCCCTCTTGCGCAGCATGACACTGCTGGAACCATGGCACCTGCCCCAGACCCCTTCCCTGCTGTCCCAGCAGGCAGGCCAGATTCTGCACCCTCAGTTCAAACCCTGAACCTTGCCACCTGGCTAATTTCTTCTACTCTCCAATAGCATCCCTCAGTAAGCAGTTGCTAGATGTCATTCTGGAGGCAAGGAGGCCTAGTACTAGAAAATCCTATGATGAAAAGTGGAAAAGATACTGTTCCTGGAGCCAGACTCTGGATGGGCACAACGGTGCCCAGCTTACCTCATATTCTTCATTTCTTAACAGAAATGCTCCACAAGGGCCTATCCTTCTAGTCAATTAAAATTCATGCCTCTGCCATTTCAGTATTATAATACTTAACCACCCCTCTTCTCTCACCCCCTGCTAAAGCAATTCCTCAGAGGGGTCAAAAATTTAAGGACCCCCCCCCCCCCCCCAGGAGAACGCCTACTCCAGCCTGGGATTTTAACTTTGTATTGGAAAAGCTCACTCTTTCTCCTTTTGAGCCAGCTGCAACTGCAGAGTTGAAATTCCTTTCTTGGAAAACAACCTTTCTTCTAGCTATCACTTCAGCAAGAAGAGTGCCTGAATTACAAGCCTTCATGGCAGTACTGCGGTGGTGGTGCTGCAGTAACGTTGTCACCTCACAGTAAGACGTTGTCCTGTTCAATTCTCAGCTAAAGCGTCTTCTGTGTGGCGACATGCGTGAATGGGTGTACCTTCGTTGAAGGTTATACGTTAGGGCTGGCAACTCAGTATGTAAAAATCTACTGCCAATCATTAGCGGACCGGAGTTCTGCTGTGGTGACCCCTAACCAGGAAAAGCCGAAAGATGCAACAAATGGCAGTGGAGCCCTTCATTATCTTCCATGCAGACAGGGTTTCCCTCAGGACCAGTCTTTCCTTTATGCCCAAGTTGGTGCAGAGTGTGGCCCTAAATCAGTCCATTCATTTGCCTGCTTTTTTCCCCGAATCCATAAAACGGGAGAACGACTACTGCACTCTTTGGACGTGCACAGACAACTTAGATTTTATTTGGACAGGGCTAAGCCTCTCAGAAAATCTGAATAGCTGCTAGTTGGCTTTGCTGCAGGGACAGAGGGGAAGGCCATTTCAAAGCAAACCATTTCTAAATGGATAGCCCATTGCATTCATTTCTGCTATAAGCACCATGGAAAACCTACCCCACAGGGGGGATAAGATCACATTCCACCAGGGCTGCATCTACCTCTACAGCCTTTCTCAGAGGAGTCCCTACCAGGGACATCCTAGAAGCTGCTACCTGGAGCTCTGTACTTACCTTCACCAAGCATTACCACATGCGTATTTTTTCTAAATCCAGAGCTGGTTTTGCCACTGCAGTCTTGCAGGGCTTACTAGCTGTTCCTAATGCGTTCTAACTTCCTCCTCCCATCCTTAGCTTTGGGAATCTACCCAAATGTGATGACTGCAACAGTGAAACACGAAGAACATAGTACAGTTGTGTACACTTAGCATAAATGTAGATGTTAGAGTGTATTCACTGTTGCAGTCCTGGTTACCCTCCATCCTGCCCCCTGACTTCGCTTGGCTCTACTTCTTGTTTGATGTATTTAAGTTTTCTGGTGTATTTGCTTTTTGTTGGAGGTGTACCATAACATATAATTGCTTCCCATTGTGGGGGCACCTGACATCTGGGTCAAGAAAAACTGATGTAATGGCGTTAGCTGCATGTTTTATACCCCTGACTACCTGAAATCATGGAAGAAGAGACAGCTTCCGATGCAGGAATCCAAGACTCTGGTATTCAGGCTGGCTGAGTGCTACCTGCAGGCAGATAACCCAAAAGTGCTGACTGCAACAGTGAATACACTCGAGCATCTACATTTATGGTAAGTGTACACAACTGTACTTTCTGGAGATTGTAGGTGATGTTTTCTTGGAATCCATCCTTCCCCCAGATACTTTGCCTCCAGCTCCCAGGAAACCTGACTGGTACTATAGAGTACCTGACTCTCTCAAATTCCTTTTCAAGAATCCTCCTGTGGATCCAGTGATCATTTCCCAAGGACCAAAAGGGATTAAGGCTACTACTGCCAAGAATCCTACCCCTTCTGACAGGGATTCTAGAGCTTTAGACAGATGGGGTAAGAAGGTATACACCTCTGCTACTCTGGCCATTAGGGCTTTAAATTGCCAGTTTCATAGGTTAGATGCAGCAGCATATTATGGTGCTAATTAAACAGAAAATTATGTTGATTCCTGACTGCAGAACACACAGATTTACAAGAGTTAATGCATTATGCTGACCTAGCTGGTATGCCTACTTTGCAGTGTGGTTTTGATGCTTTAGAAGCATCTTGTAGGGCTGATGTCACTGGGTCTGTTCTTAGAAGGCATGCTTGGCTTAAGGAACAAAACTTGCCAGATATGTCATAGCAAAATTACTGGATGCACCCTTAAAATAAGAGTGCCTGTTTGGCAGTAAAGCAGAAGTTGTTCTCATAAAGATGGATGAGAAAGCTAAATCTATGCAAACTGTTAAAGATTTCTTACAAGTACAACCACCTAGATTCAGTAGGCATTGGCCTTCAAATAACTGGTCCTTTCCAGTCCCTTCCAGGCCTTTTTCAGTCCAAACCCAGGGGCAGCAGACCCCCAAGACTTCAGTCTCAGGTTATGCACATATCTAAGCAGTGGGGTGCTCCCACGTCCAAAACAGGGAGTAGTAGGTCACCACCCTGTGGTAAACTTGCACAATGACTTATCCTTAACTCCCCCAAGCCTTGCTCAAGTACTTGCACCTTTAGGAGGAAAACTCGCCCTGCTTCAAAAAACTGGGAATACATTACCCAAGACAAATGGGTTTTAAACATCGTTTCCCTAGGATACAGATTCCACTTCCACTCACTCCCGACCCTAAGTGGATGGCCAGACCTCCCCAGTAACCAGTGGGCAGAGGCCCAAAACAAGTACTTTCTCTCCTCAGCATCAAGGCTGTTCAACCTGTCCCAGCAGAACAAAGGGGACAATGCTTTTATTCAAGACGGTTCCTGGTTCCCAGAAAAGAAAACTCCTGGCATCCTATCCTGGATTTACCTATTCTCAACACCTTTCTGGTAGTTCCAAAATTCAAAATGCTAACTCTCCCAACAGCTGCTTCCTGTGCTAGCCAAGGATGGCTGGCTGGCAACCCTAGACTTAAAAGAAGCTTACCTGCACAGCCCCATAAGGGAATTTTGCAGGAAATACCTTTGCTTCAGGGCAGGCTCTATGCACTATGAGATGTTCATCGTGTTTCACTGTTGCAGTCATTACAATTGGGTTATCCTGCTGGCAGGCTACCTGCAGTCGGCCCGAATTCCAAAGTCCTGGTCCGGCGTCGGTTGCTGCCGCCTCCTCCCTGACGTCAGTGCTCCAGGGGTATAAAAGGTGCAGCCGACGCCATTTTCTTCAGTCTTTTCTTGCCGAGCGGTGCCCAAAGCAAAAGCAGTTCGCAAGTGCCGGTCGGCTGACTCCTGAGATTTTCAAGTTCGAATTTCAGATCCGAAGTCTTCATTAAAGCTGAGTACCCCATTGGGGAAACTTTTTTCTTGCTCCAGACGGATGTCAGAAAAAGTTAATAATTGTTTTTCTTGTGGGAAGCAAATTCCTCATAAGGATTTTCATTCTTACTGTATTCCTTGCCTAGGCTCTGACCACGACATTGCTAGTTGTCGGCTTTGTGCTAGATTTAACCAACGCACTATTAAGCTTCGGTATGATTTTGCATTTCATTATTTTGGTAGAAGATTTAATTATATAATGCCGTTGAAACAGCCGACTACCGGAATTTATAAAAAGCGCAAAGACAAAGAAAAGGGCAGGCATCCTAGGTCCAAAACCGACGATAAGGCTTCCGCTGGACCAGTCTCCGTTTCTCAGTGAGGCGCTTTTGCAGCCCCTGATGCCTGCTACCTGAGCCACAGGCTGCTTCTGACTCCCACGTGGAGCCGACTAGGCTGTTGGAAACTCAAGGTATTGGACCCTCGGAAACTATTCCCTCAGATGGGTCAGGAGCCGCTGAGCAGGCATAGGCTTCTGAGGGTGTTTTCAGGCCTGCACAGTTGCATGTAAAAACGACTTCAGCTTCAAAGGCAAAGACTAAAGCACCTCTAAAGACAAAGAAACAAGTACAACATTCCCCTGGACAGGCCTCCATGCCTAAAAAACAGATGCTTAAAATGGCCGAAGACCTAATTACTTTGATCAGGGGTTCCCATCCACCTCCAGATAAGAGACTTAGGCAAGAGACAGAATATGAATCTTCAGATCAGGTTTCCATTTCCTCTGATTCCTCTTCTGAACAGGGATACTCTCTTCCTCCTTATGAGGATTCGGATGCTGAAGAATCTATCCCTTCATCATCCTCTCCTCCTGAAGATTATTCTTTTGGGGAGACCCTGCATACTATGGGGGAGCATTTTCATTGGGAGAGCCAAGATTACTCAGAATCTAAGAAAAGGCTCAGAGATTTTCTTTTACTACCTCAGTACAGGCCCCTTGCTATTCCCCCTGTTTTAGACATTGTAGATGATGTATTTATAGAGTCCAGTCTCACTCCTGACTCTTTACCACCAGCTCCTGTTAAGCCAGACAGATACTACAGGGTTCCTGATTCACATAAATTTCTTTATAAAAACCCTGCTGCTGACCCAGAAACTATATCTCAGTGTCCCAAAGGGGTCAAGGCGTTCATTACAAAAAATCCTATCCCCTCTGATAAGGGATTCAAGGGCCCTGGACAGATGGGGGAAAAAGATTTACACTTCTGCTACCTTGGCTGGAAGGGCCTTAAATTGTCGGTTTCATATGCTTAAATATTAACAATATCTTATGTCACTACTAAAACAGAAAATGTTGACAAATTCTGAATGTGCAGAAAACAAAGAAATGCAGGATTTATTGCATGCAGCTGAACAAGTGGGAAAGCATACTTTGCAGTGTGGTTTTGATTCTCTGGAGGCCTCCTGCAGGGCTGCTGTTATGGGTTCTGTCATTAGGAGGCTTGCTTGGTTAAAAGAACAGAATCTGCCTGATCATGTCAAAGCAAAATTATTAGATGCTCCATTACAGCATGATACTTTGTTTGGTGTTAAAGCAGAGGAGGTATTGAAGAAAATAGAGGACAAAGCTAAATCTCTGCAAATAGTCAAGGATTTCTTACAGGTACAACCTCTCAGATTTAGCAGGAACTGGCCTGCAAAAGATTGGTCCTTTCCAGTGTCAGACGGGTCACAAAGAGGCAGATCCCAGCCCCAGGGCTCATACAGGCCTAAACAATGGGGTGCTTCTACCTCCAAAAGCGGAGAAGATGAATCACAGCCATACAGGAAACAGTCTCAATGACGTTCCCCTGCCAGCACCAAGCACTTATCTTCTGGCAGCCCCTTTAGGGGGAAAACTAGCACTTTTTTCACAAAATTGGCACATGATCACCCAGGACAAATGGGTTCTGAATATAGTTTCTCAAGGCTACAGGTTCCAATTTCACACCCTACCAAGGCCAAGTGGAATGCCAGACCTGCCGCACAATCAATGGGCAGAGGCTCAAAAACAAGTTTCAGCTCTCATGGACATGAGGGCCATTCAGCGAGTGCAAGAGCAAGGGGCTAGGATTTTACTCAAGACTCTTCTTGGTGCCCAGAAAGGACAATGCATGGAGACCAATACTGGACCTGTCTATTCTGAATCAAAATATTGACTCTGCAGCAGCTTCTGCCCATGCTGGGCAAGAAGGCATGGCTTGTGACTTTAGACCTAAAAGAGGCATACCTGCATGTCCCAATCCAACATTCATGCAGAAGATACCTCAGATTTATAGCTGTCTCAATGCACTACCAATTCTTTGCACTACCCTTTGGCGTATCTACTGTGCCCAGGGTCTTCACAAAATGCCTGGCACCAGTAATTGCATTTTTCAGACAGAGGAATACAAATTTATCCTTACTTGGACGGTTGCCTTATGCAAAGAACAAGGACATTTTACTACAGCATCTGGCGTTTGTAAAAAGATTACTAACATGCCTAGGGTACACAGTAAATGAAAAGAAATCAAAACTAGTACCCTCACAAGAGATAATATTCCTGTGTGCAAGCTTAAATACAACTGCCCAGATGGCTTATCTCACGCCAGACAAAGACAATTGACTACTTATTTCAAAATGTTGGCAACAACGACCCAGTTATCTGCAAGAAAAATTCTGCAGGCTTTGGGCTTCATAGCATCCTGCATTCTGCTAATTCCATATGCAACACTGCATATGAGGAAATTTCAATAGTATCTAAAAAGTGTACGGGCTCAACGTTGCCACAGTCTGGAAACAATAATTTCCCTTATTCCCTGCCTGCAACAGGAGTTTCGATGGTGGACAAATGCCCATCACCATAACAAGGGACAACCTTTCACTTTACCCACAGCCAGGCAGACATTAACAACAGATGCATCAGATTATGCCTGGGGGGCCCATATGGCAGGAACATGTATTCAGGACACATGGTCCGCAAGCCAAATTCATCTACATATCAATCAAAAAGAGATGCTGGCTGTTCAAAATGCCCTGACAGCCTTCAAGGATCTACTTCATCCAGGACAACTATTGATAAAGATGGACAATACTACAGTCATGTGGTACATAAACAAGCAGGGAGGCACACCTTCCTACCCCCTCTGTAGACTAGCCATGACTTTGTGGGACACAGCCTTGACTTACCAAGTACATCTGCAAGCACAGTACCTGCCAGGAAGGATAAAGTCTCGCAGACGAACTAAGCAGAAACCTAATGGATCCCCACAAGTGGAAATTGGATCCACAAGTCTTCAGCATGATAACAAGGAACTGGGGGTGCCCGGACATAGACCTATCTGCCTTGCCTCACAACTGCCAACTACAGAAATTCTGCACAAGCTAGCATGGAAAGTGGATGCTCTATCTTTCAGCTGGAAAAACTTAACAGTATATGCCTTTCCCCCACTGCCTCTACTTCCCAGGGTACTCCTAAAGGTCAGACAAGAAAAGCCAAAAATGATACTGATTGCCCCAGACTGGCCCTGCCAGCACTGGTACCCAATCCTAAAGAGCTTGTCTCAATGCCCAGCCTGGACATTGCCTCAAATTCCTCACTTATTGACCCAGCAAAACAGTCAGATCCTGCACAGCCATCTCGGGACCTTAAACCTGGCAGCATGGCGGATAATGTAACCATTCAAAACACGCCTCTGTCTAAAGCAGTGATGGATGTTATTTTGGAGGCCAGGAGGCCTAGCACCAGAAAATCATATGCAGAAAAATGGAAGAGATTCTGTGCTTGGAACCAGGCACAAGGAATTGGCACGATTGTACCAAATATTCCTCAGATTTTACAATACTTAACTGAGATGCTGGACAAAGGCCTATCCTTTTCCTCAATTAAGATTCATGCTTCTGCCATTTCAGCTCAGTACAGTACAGAACCACCTCTCTTTTCTCATCCATTACTAAGGCAGTACCTCAGAGGGGCCAAAAACATAAGACCTCCAAGGAGAGCACCAATACCTGAATGGGACCTAAATTATATCTTGGAAAAACTCACACTGCTTCCTTTTGAGCCAGCCTCTACAGCTGATGTGAAGTTCTTATCTTGGAAAACTGCTCTGCTCCTGGCTTTAACCTCTGCAAGACGAGTCTCAGAGTTACAGGCACTCATGGCTGTGGAACTCTTTATCATTTTCCATCAGGACAGGGTTTCTCTGAGGACAAACCCAACATTTATGCCTAAGGTAGTGTCCAGTGTGGCCCTGAATCAAACAATTAATTTGCCTACCTTTTATCCAAACCCACAGAATAAGGGTGAGAGACTTCTGCATTCTTTAGACATTCACAGGCAGCTATGCTTCTACTTGGACAGAACCAAAGCTTTCAGAAAGACTGAGCAACTTCTAGTGGCATAAAGGCTATCTCAAAGCAGACTATTTCAAAGTGGATAGGCCGCTGCATTCGTTTCTGCTATTCACAGCATGGCAAATCAGTGCCTAAGGGCATTAGGCCACATTCAACCAGAGCAGCTGCCACTTCAGCAGCCTTCCTCAGAGGAGTACCAACCAAAGACATCTTAGAGGCTGCAACTTGGAGTTCAGTGCATACTTTTACAAAGCACTATCACTTGCCTCTCTACTCTAAATCTAGAGCAGGCTTTGCCACTGCAGTTCTGCAGGGCCTCATAGCCTCTCCTAATCCTATTTAGCCCCAGCCACCCAACCTTAGCTTTGGGATTCAGCCCAATTGTAATGACTGCAACAGTGAAACACGATGAACATAGTACAATTGTGTACCTACCATAAATATAGATGTTCGAGTGTATTCACTGTTACAGTCCAGGTTACCCACCCACCATCCCCCTTTCCTTTGCTGGGCCTTATCTGTATTTCTCTAATCTATACAACCTATGTGGTGTATTTGCTTATAGATAAAGGTAGAATTTTAATTTACTGCATGCATGTTTATTGGCGTAAATTAGCCCACCCTATTGGGTGCACCTGACATCTTGGGTAAGGAAAACTGAAGAAAATGGCGTCTGCTGCATCTTTTATACCCCTGGCACACTGACATCAGGGAGAAGGCGACAGCAGCTGACGCCAGACCAGGACTTTGGAATTCAGACCGACTGCGGGTAGCCTGCCAGCAGGATAACCCAATTGTAATGACTGCAACAGTGAATACACTCAAACATCTACATTTATGGTAGGTACACAACTATACTTTCTCTACACTTCCCTTTGGCTTTTCCACTGCGCCCAGGGTATTCACAAAGTGCCTAGCTCCAGCCATTGCATTTTGCATTCAGAGAAGTATTCAGATTTACCCATAGTTGGACGATTGCCTGATTCAGGCAGAAAGTTAGGACTTGCTACTACAGCACCTGGCATTTGTAGAGAGACTTCTAACTTCACTGGGGTACACCATCAACAAAAAGAATTCACACCTAGTACCCTGTCAACAGATTGTATTCCTGGGAGCAAGCTTGAACACAACTTCACAGATGGCATTCCTCATGCCAGAGAAACAAATTTATTTGACAACTTACTTCAACCTACTGGCCACAAAAACCCAGCTATCTGCAAGGAAAATATTGCAAGATCTGGGGTTCATGGCCTCTTGCATTCTGTTAATTCCATATGCAAGACTGCATATGAGGAAACTTCAGTGGTATCTAAAAAGTCTGTGGTGTCAACATTCTCAGGACCTGGACACACTAATTCCTGTCATTTCGTGTCTAAAGGCAGAGTTCCTTTGGTGGGCAGAGGCCTGCAACCACAACAAGAGGCTATGTTTCACTCTACCTCTGATGCCGAAACCCTAACAGACACATCAGACTGTGCATGGGGGGGGCTCACATGGCAGGGCAGTGCATTCAGGGCAAATGGAACCCAAAGCAGATGCATCTGCAGATCAGTCAAAAAGAAATGTTCGCTGTACAGAATGCTCTGACAGCCTTCAAAGGCCTTATTCTTCCAGGACAGCTGTTGGTAAAGACAGACAACACCACAGTTATATGTGATACATAAACAAACAGGGGAGAACACATTCTTACCCACTCTGCAGACTAGCCATGGCTCTGTGGAACACAGCCTTGAGCAACCAAGTGCACCTACAAGCTTAATTCCTGTCAGGCAAACTAAATTCACTGGCAGACGACTTGAGCAGAAATCTCATGGACCCACATGAATGGAAACTGGAACTGAAAATATTCAAGCTTTTGGGGAACAGATGGGTGACACCAGAGATGGACCTGTTTGTTTCCCCCTTAGAACCATCAATTGAACAAATACTGCACGAGAAATAACCACAGCTAAGCTTGAAAGGTGGATGCCCTGTCCTTTTCCCGGGAAAGCCTCTCCGTCTTTGCCTTTCCCTCTTTGCCTCTCCTCTCAAAGGTTCTGCTAAAGATCAAACAGGACAAGCCAAGGACAATCCTGATTGCACCAGACTGGCCACACCAGCACTGGTATCCTCTTTTGAGCAGTCTGACAGTGCTACAACCATTGCACCTGCCTCAGACCCCTTCCCTGCTGTCCCAGCAGGGGGGCAAAATTCTGCACCCTCGGCTTCAGGCCCTTAACCTTGCAGCCTGGCTAATCCCCTGAACTCACCTCTAGCAACCTACAATAGGCAAGTGCTGGATGTCATTCTTGAGGCAAAGAGGCCTAGTACTAGAAAATCCTATTCAGAAAATTGGAAAAGATACTGTTCATAGAGCCAGTCTCAAGGGATGGGCACAACTGTGCCCAGCGTACCTCGTATACTAGATTACTTAACAGAAATGCTCCGCAAGGGCTTATCCCTTCTCTCCAATTAAGATTCATGCCTCTTCCATCTCGGCTCATTATAGTACTGAGCCCACCCCTCTTCTCTCATCCTCTGGTAAAACAGTTCCTTAGAGGGACCAAAAATGTAAGACCCTTCAGGAGAGCTCCCAAAAACGTACACCCCCCACCCCCCCTTGAACCGGCTGCTACAGCACAGTTGAAATTCCTCTCATGGAAAACAGCTTTACTTCTAGCCATCACTTCAGCAACAAGAGTGTCTGAACTGCAGGCCCTTATGGCAGTGGAACCCTTCATTATCTTCCATGCGGACAGGGTTTCCCTCAGGACTAACCCATCTTTTATGCCCAAGGTGGTGTCTAGTGTGGCTTTAAAACAGTCCATTCATTTGCCTACTTTTTTTTCCCTAATCCTCAAAATAAAGGGGAAAGGATGCTGCATTCTCTAGACGTGCACAGACAGCTTAGATTCTATTTGGACAGGACTAAGCCCCTCAGAAAATCTGACCAGCTGCTTGTCAGCTTTGCTGTGGGGTCAGAGGGGAAGGACATTTCAAAGCAAACCATATGTAAATGGATAGCACTCTGCATCCATTTCTGCTACAAGCACCATGGAAAACCTACCCTACAGGGGATAAGAATACATTCCACTAGGGATACATCTACCTCTACTGCATTTCTCAGAGGAGTCCCTACCAGGGACATCTGGAAGCTGCAACCTGGAGCTCTGTACACACACAGACACACACACCTTTTCTAAATCCAGAGCTGGATTTTCCACAGCAGCCTTACAGGGCCTGATCGCCTGGCCTAATGCTTCTTAATCTACCTCCACCCTTCCCTTAGCTTTGGAAATCAACCCAAATGTGATGACTGCAACAGTGAAATATGAAGAACATAGTACAGTTGTGTACACTTACCATAAATGTAGATGTTCCAGTGTATTCATTGCTGCAGTCCTGGTTACCCTCCCTCCAGCCCCCTGATTCTTTTCTTTCACCTGTCCTTTTTGGTTTGGCATATCTTATAGTATGTGTATTTGCCTTTTGCCAGGGGTGATGATGTTCATGCTTTACTGTTGCAGTCATCACATTTGGGTTATCTGCTTGCACTAGCCCTCAGTCGGCCTGATTAACAAAGTCTTGTGTCCTACATCAGTTGCTGTCTCTTCTTCCGTGACGTCAGGGGTATAAAACATGCAGCCGACATCATTACATCAGTTTTTTCTTGCCGTGCGGTGCCCGAAGCAGAAGCAGTTCGCAAGTGCCAGTTGGCCAACTCCTGAAATTTTTGTTTTCGAGTTTCAGAACCGAAGTCTTCAACTAAAAGCTAAGTACACTGTTGGGGAAACTTTTTCTTGTTCTAAGCCGATGTCAATAAAAGTAAATAATTGCATTTCTTGTGGAAAGAAAATACCTCATAAAGATTTTCTTCCTTGCCTAGACCCTGACCACGACGTATCTCGCTGTCGGTTTTGTGCGTTATTTAAACCATTAACTATCCATCGTCTGTATATTTGCTTTTCTAAATATTTTGGTGCTATGTTCAATTATCCTGATATGTCTTTGGTAAACCATCCAACTACTGATATTCCAAAAAAACATAAAGATAGAGACAGGCCGCCCAGGTTCAAAGTTGCCGACGACGCTTTTCCTAAGCCAGTCACCAGTTCGCCGGTACTCAGTGAGGTGCTTTCGCAGCCCCTGATACCCACTACTTCAGATTCGCAGGCCTCTACTGAGACCCATTCAGAGTCCGGCGAGATGCTTCAACTGTGGAACCTGTGGATGTCTCTACCTTGGATGGGTCTGGAGCCGCTGTGCAGGCACCGGCTTCTGAGGGTGTATTCAGGCATACTGACTTGCATATTAAACGGATGCCATCTTCTTCTTCAAGGCTTAAAACTCAATCCATGCCTAGAAAACTGACGCCCAGACCGCATGGTCAGGCCTCTATGCCTAAAAAACAAATGATAGGAATGGCTGAAGACCTTATTACTTTAATCAGGGGAAGCCAACCTTCCCCCTCTAAGAGACCTAGGATTGAGTTTGCTTATGATACTTCTGACCAGGATTCTGAAAGTTCTGTTTCCTCTGATGACCAGGATTTACCCTTATCTACCTATGAGGATTCTGATGCTGAGGACGCTCTTCCCTCTGCTTCTCTTTTCTCTTTTGGTGAAGCCTTGCATATTCTCAGGGAGTTTTTTTTGCAAGGTCAGGATTTCTCTGATTCTAAAAAGTGGCTTAGGGATTTCTTACTCCTTTTTCAGCACAGGCCTTTAGCTATACCTCCTGTACTGGACATTGTTGATGATGCCTTTTCGGAATCTAGCATGGCCCCTGACTCTTTACCTCCTGCTCCCAGAAAACCTGATAGATATTACAGGGTTCCTGACTCTCACTAGTCATTTTTTAAAAATCCTACTGCAGATCCTAAAACCATTTCACAGGGACCCAAGGGCATTAAAGCTACTACTGCCAAAAATCCTACCCCCTCTGATATTAGCTCCAGGGTGCTGGATAGGTTCATAGGTTGGTACTAGGCTATCGGCCCTAAGGCCTATGCAAGCCTAGCCATAACAATTCCCTGGAAATTTTTTCCTACAATATTTACATTTCTAGGCCCCTGTCTAGCAGGGCGACTGACATGATCCCCAGGGTGAATTTCCCATCTCCCATCCAATCATCAAGGTTCCTTTTGAAGAGAGCCAATGAGGTGCTCTGCTTGACATGTATGGGCAGTCTATTCCAGAGTATGGGGTGTCTCTGGGTCAGGAACCTATCCCTCCAGCATGTTTTGTTCATTGTGATGATAAGGTTTAGATCGCTGGAGTGTGTGGCTTTGAGGGTTTGGGATTTCTTTAAGTGGAGCATGTCCAACAGCTCAGGGTTTGACATGGCCTTGTATATTAAGCAGAGATTGCCTCTGAGTAGACGATATGCCACAGAGTATAGCTGGAGTTTTTTTAGACGGTCAGCATATGACATCTGCTTTACGCCTGTGATTCTTTTAGTGAGGTATTTCTGTGGCCTTTCCAGCTGTTGCAGATGTCTTGTGAGGTACATACCAAATGGGGCATTATACTCTATAATGGGTCTAATGAGGGATGAGTACAGTGGAACAATTACCTCCTTTTTTCTGGATGAAAAGCCCTTAGTGATGAGGTGTGCCACGTAGAAGGATTTTCCTGACTGTTGTGGCAATGTGGTTATCGAAAGTGAGACCACTGTCCACTTGTGTCCCTAAGTCTCTCATCACACTTCCAAAGTTTAGTGTCCTGCCACCTATGTGGTAGTTCATGGGTACATGTTTTTTTCCAAAGGGGATGACTATACATTTCTTGGCATTATGCTTGAGCCCATGGCTCTGGCACCAGCATCTGTTTCTGTAAGGCCCTTTTGTAGGATATCCACATCATTTGAGGATTCAATAATAGCTCCCAGTTTGCAGTCATCTGCAAACTTTGTTAGCCAGAGTCCCGTAGTGTTGGCCTGCACTTCAGAGAAGTAGATGCCAAACAAGAGTGGTCCCAGGACTGAACCCTGAGGTACTCCACTTGTCACTTGTCTGGAGCTGGATTTGGAGTCGGCTACTTTTACAGTGTAGGTTCTGTCAGTAAGCCAGTTGACAACCCATCTAGTGACGTAGGGATTTATGCCCAGCTTAGTAAGTCTATCTATGATTCCAGAGTGGGGGATGGTGTCGAAGGCTTTGGCGTGGTCCAGATAGGCTGTGTGGACCTCCTTACCCTCGTCCACAGCTCTGGAGACTGACTCGAAGAAGTCAATCAGATTCAGGAGACAAGATCGGCCCTTCACAAACCCAAACTAGGTGGGGTCCAGTGTCTGGAGGTTGCCAATGTCTTTGTTTATAAGTTCCATGCCCTTGCAGATCAGGCTTGTCAGACTGATGGGACGGTAGTTCCCGGGATCCAAGGTGGATCCTCCCTTGTGGAGTGGGATAACTGTAGCTGTGCACCACTCATTGGGCACGAAACCTGAGGTGAGGCTATGATTAAACATGACACTTAGGTGGTGTGCCAGTTCATGTAGTACACAGCCTGGGATGTCATTTGATCCCATGGATGCTGTATTCTTAGCTTTGGAGAGTGCTGTTTCTACCTGTGTGGCTGTGATTATCGTAATTTGGCAATCTTTTGGTATTGAGATGGGCCCTTTATGGGGTGAGAGGGGAGTGAAGTTGGTACTAAATCGATCTGCCAGGATATTGCCAATATCCTTGGGATAAGTATATTTAATGCCATTCTGTTGTAGTTCAGAGCAGATCTGAGCATTTCCATTTAGATTCTTGACATAACTATAGAATGCCTTGTGGTTGTCTTTGGAATCTTTGGCAATTTTATTTTCGTAACTAGCTTCTGAGGAGTTTGAGGGATCTCAGCTTCTTACTGAGGCGGGTGAGGGAGTTTTTTGCATCCTGGGATTTTCCTCTTTTTCTGCAACAGTTTCTTCCTTCTGTTGTATAGTTTGTTTATAGCAGGGGGCCACCAGATTGTCTTCCTTTTTTTGGAGAAGAGCATCTTGGTTCTATTTGGGATGGCATGATTCATGCACGAGTGAATGTGCTCGTACAGTGCCTTAGTGTAAGATTCTGCAGTCGAACTTCCAGATCCCGTCTGCGTGGGTGTTGTGAAGTTTGTTACTTCTGACTTCAGTAGCATGAAGTTGGCTTTGGAGAAGTTTTTTAAGGAGGTTTCCTTACTAGGGGGTGGGGGTGGGATGTAGATGTCAAGGGTGATTTGCTTATGGTCAGACCTGACCAATGAGGGGGTGACCACTGGTGTGGAGCATCTATCTCCCATGTTGGTAATGACCAGGTCTAGGATATTGGAGCCCCTGGTGGGACAATGGATTAGTTGATCTAGGGCGTTGGAATTTATGAATTTTAAGAACCGTTGGGAAAAGGAGTCGGTACCCGAGTAGTTTTCCCAATTAATGGCAGGGTAGTTGAAATCACCTAGTATTAGGGTGTTTGGTTGTATCTTAATATTTTCCAGTATGTTTAGGAAGGTGTAGTGAGAATCTTGGGGTATGGTGGGGGATCTGTAGCAAGCTACAATTTGGATTGCAGTCTTACCTGGTGTTAGTTGCACCTGGAGAATTTCAGATGCATTGTGTTGGGCAACTAGCCTGGAGGTGTGAATATCCTTGGTGAATATGGACACTCCTCCACCTTTAGTGTTTCGGTCTTGGTTTTGTGGCTGAAAAGTGTGGTAAGAATTGTAGCCTGGTATTGCAGGGGTGCTCTCTGGAGCCTTGAACCAGGTCTCATTCACTGCACAGATATAGATGTTCTCCATTTTTAGGAGTGCCTCAAGAGAGTGCATTTTGAGGTTTAGACTTCTAGCATCGAGTAGCATTACCTTCAGATTTTGCATGCTTGTATCTGTTACGGTGGTGGTTTTATCCTTTGAACCTTGCCTAAAAAAGGCACTATAGGGGTGGCAAGAGCTGTAGCCAGGATAGATGGGGTAAAAAGGTATACACTTCTGCAACTTTGTCCATTAGGGCCTTGAATTGCTACTTTCATATGTTGAAGTATCAGCAGCATATTATTGGATTGCTTAAACAGAAAATGATGATTCCTGATTGTGCTGAAAATAAGGATTTACAGGATTTAATGCATTCTGCTGTACAGGTTGGTAAATACACATTGCAATGTGGTTTTGATTCACTAGAGGCATCTTGCAAGGCTGTTGTAACTGGGTCTGTACTTAGAAGGCATGCTTGGCTTAAGGAGCAATCCTTGCCAGATCATGTTAAAGCAAAATTACTGGATGCTCTCTTAAATCAGGACTGTCTGTTTGGCAACAAGGCAGAAGTTCTTAAAAAGATGGAGGAAAAAGCTAAATCTATGCAAACTGTTAAGATTTTTTACAAGTACAACCTCCAAGATTTAGTAGGCATTGGCATTCTAAGAACTGGTCCTTTCCTACCTCTTCCAGACCTTCAGTCCAAACCCAGATCCAGCAGAGCACCCAGGCTTCAGTCCCAGGAGATGCACAGGACTAAGCAGTGGGGGGCCTCCACTCACAAATCTGGGAGTAATAAAACTCCCCCCTATGGTGAACTGTTTCAAGTGCTTCTTTTTAAAATTTCCAAGCACTTCTCAACTAACTGCCCCTTTGGGGGGAAAGATTGCACTTCATGCAAAGAACTGGGGACTCATTACCCAGGACCAATGGGTTTTAAATAGTGCCCCAAGAATACAGATTTCACTTCCACACGTTACCAACTCCAAGCGGTTGGTCGGGTCTACCTCCAAATCAGTGGGCATAGGCCCAAAAGCAAGTACACTCTCTCTCTTAAGCATAGGGGCTATTCAATTGATATCAGAAGAGGAAAAGGGGCAAGGTTTCTACTCAAGACTTTTCCTGGCACCCAGAAAACAATTCATGGTGTCCTATCCTGGACCTGTCTACTCTAAACACCTTTTTGGTGATTCCAAAATTCAAGATGCTGACTCTTCACCAGTTGCTTCCTATGCTAGGCAAATATGTCTGGTTGGCAACACTAGATTTAAAGGAAGCATACCTGCGCATCCCAATCAGGGAATCTTGCAGACGATACCTATGCTTCAAAGCAGGCTACACGCACTGTCAGTTCTCTGCACTGCCCTTTGGCTTATCTACTGCGCCCAGGGTATTCACAAAGTGCCTAGCTCCAGTCATTGCATTTTGCAGGCAAAGAAATATTCAGATATACCCATACCTGGACGATTGTCTAATTCAGGCAGAAAACCAGGACATACTATTGAATCATCTGGCTTTTGTACAAAGGGTGCTAACTTGTCTGGGGTACACCATAAAAAAAGAAGTCACACCTGGTACCCTGTCACAAAATTATATTACTGGGAGCAAGCTTGAATACAACTTCCCAGATGGCTTTCCTCACGCCAGCGAAACAAATTCACATGGCAACTTACTTCAAACAAGTGGCCACAAAAACCCTGCTATCTGCAAGGGAAATAATACAAGCCTTGGGGTTCATGGCCTCCTGCATTCTTCTAATTCCATATGCAAGACTACATATGAGGAAACTACAATGGTATCTAAAAAGCCTATGGTGTCAACATTCTCAGGTTCTAGAAGCAATGATTCCTGTCATACCTTCCCTACGCCTAGAGTTCCTTTGGTGGGCAGAGGCCTGCCACCAAAACCAGGGACCACCATTCACATTACTCCCTGCTGCCCATACCCTAACAGACGCATCAGACTATGTATGAGGGGCGCACCTGGCAGGGAAATGCATTTAGGGCAAATGGAACCCAAGTCAGATGCACCTGCACATCAATCAAAAAGAAATGTTAGCTGTACAGAATGCTCTGACAGCCTTCAAGGACCACATTCTTCCAGGACAATTAATGGTAAAGACTGACAACACCACTGTTATGTGGTACATAAGCAGGGGGGGTACATATTCTTACCCCCTCTGCAGACTAGCCATGGCATTGTGGAACACAGCCTTGGGCTACCAAGTGCCTCTACAAGCACAATTCCTGCCAGGACAACTAAATATGTTGGCAGACGGACTAAGCAGAAATTTCATGGACCCACATGAGTGGAAACTGGAACCAAGGATTTTCAGCATGTTGACAAGCAAATGGGGGGAGCCCAGATATAGACCTGTTTGCCTCCCTCCAGAACTATCAATTGGAAAGATTTTACACAAGGACTCCCCACAGACAAGCTTGAAAAGTTGATGCTCTGTCCACCTATCAGTTTATGCCTTTCCTCCCATGCCTCTGCTCTCCAAAGTACTACTAAAGATCAAACAAGACAAACCAAGGACGATTTAATTGCAACAGACTGGCCACGCCAACACTGGTACCCCCTCCTGCGCAGTGTGTCACTTCTGGCCCCATGGCACCTGCTTCGGACCCCCTTCCCTATTGTCTCAGCAGGAGAACCAGATTCTGCACCCCCAGCTTCAAACACTGAACATAGCAGCCTGGCTAATTACCTAAGCTCTCCTTTACCATCCCTCAGTAAACCAGTGATGGATATCATTTTAGAGGCAAAGGAGGCCTAGTACTAGAAAATCTTATGCTGAAAAATGGAAAAGATTCTGTGCCTGGAACCAGTCTCGAGGGATGAGCACAGCAGTGCCCAATTTACCTCAGATTTTACAATACTTAACTGAGATGCTTCACAAGGGCCTGTCTTTTTCCTCAATAAAAATTAACTTTGTATTGGAGAAACTCACCCTTCCTCCTTTCGAGCCAGCTGCTACTTCAGATTTAAAATTCCTTTCTTGAAAAACAGCTTTTCAGTTCAGCAAGAAGGGTTATCTGAATTACAGGCCCTTATGGCAGTGGAGCCTTTCATCATCTTTCATGCGGACAGGGTGTCCCTCAGGACCAATCCCTCTTTCATGCCAAAGATTGTATCCAGTGTGGCCCTTAATCAGTCCATTCATTTGCCAACCTTCTTTCCTAATCCACAGAAAAAAGGGGAACGGATACTGCACTCCTTAGATGTGCACAGATAACTTGGACAGGACTAAACTTCAAAGGAAATCTGAGCAACTGCTGGTGGCATTTGCTGTAGGGACAGAGGGGAAGGCTATTTCAAAGCAGACCATATCCAAATGGATAGGCCATTGCATTCTTTTCTGCTATAAGCACCATGGAAATCCTGTCTCACTCAACCAGGGCTGCATCTGCCTCTACTGCCTTTCTCAGAGGTGTACCTACCAGGGACATCCTAGAAGCTGCTACCTGGAGTTCTGTACATTCTTTCACCAAGCATTACCATTTGCCAATGTTCTCTAAATCCACAGCTGGCTTTGCCACTGCAGTTTTGCAGGGCCTTATAGCTGGTCCTAATGCTGTCTAAATTCCTCCTCCCATCCTTAGCTTTGGGAATCTACCCAAGTATGATGACTGCAACAGTGAAACGCAAAGAACATAGTACAGTTGTGTACACTTACCATACTCTTCTCTCCTGTACAATGCTTAAAAGCTTTTTAGTGTATTAGCTTTTTTGTTGGAGGTATAAACTTGTAAATTTATAGATTTAATTGCTTCCCATTGGGGGGCACCTGACATTTGGGGCAAGAAATACTGATGTAATGACATCGGCTGCATGTTTTATACCCCTGACGATCTGACGTCATGGAAGAAGAGACAGCAACCGATGTAGGACCCAAGACTTTGTTAATCAGGCCGACTGAGGGCTACTGCAAGAAGATAACCCAAATGTGATGACTGCAACAGTGAATTCACTCGAACATCTACATTTATGGTAAGTGTACACAGCTGTACTTTCTCTCTACAGAGGCGTAGTTAGCTATTTCTGCATCTGGTGCTGTCCCCAGTCTGACCTCTCTACCTGTTTACTTTGCATGGAAAGGCAAAAAAAAAGTACACACTAAACTGTAGCAAACAGTTGTTAATGATAGTACTCCACTGGGAGCACTAAAGTGTTTGGAATACCTGATTTATTTGTGAATGCCAATAATGCACCTGAAGACCAATGGAAATCTTCTGATCAAGCCCAAGGCATCTGCCCCCTTCATCCCACCCTACCTATGTCTCCGCTGCCTCAGTTGTTGCAAGAGCTAGCTCAGTGTCAGTCTGGATTCTGCTATAGATTCCTGGATTCAACTTGAATCTGGTTGCTGGGATCTTTGAGGTTTACTGCAGCTGCTCAGAACCCTTCAGTTTAGCAAGACTGCCTTCAAGTAGAAACATTTCTCAATTTGGATAGTTTAGTACTACAGTATCCCCAGTTACCAGCTTACAGACAATGATCAACATGTGATACCTATTTTTGGTGGCATCTTAATCCACAGTCAAGGTGCATTTCTCTCCTACTATGCATCATAATTCCTGGGAGGTGGGTTTATAGACCAGCAGCAGCTAGTCGACCGTTAATGTTGCATCTTCATCCTTGCTGCTCGAACTGCCTGACAGGACCTGTGTATGGTGCCCTGAAGCTTTAGAAGCTGGCCAGCTGTTATATCCTTGGCAGGATTTAACCCATATAGGTATGGCTACTGCAGCAGTGATCATTCGAATGTCTGCTGCTATGGTTACTTTACTTACTTGACTGTACTTTCTTGTTTTAGTGCACTTAGCTTTGTGCAGCTTTGGTCTCCCCATCTGGGGCAGCTGTTCCCATGGTATGGGCCAAACCAGATCTTTGTATTCTGGTTACCAGGGCTTTCAGTACTGTCATGCAACTTGGAGTCCTCTAACATTGGGATATTATTTTACTAAGCTCCCTACTTATCGAATTTGCTACATATCTATCTTAGCAATTCCCAAATCCTTACTGGTTTTAAGCAGACTCTGAAAATTTAAGTTCGCATATAATTCACTTATTGATATTTCCATGTGGTCCAACTTATATAAAGTAGAGGGGTCTGTTAGCAATCTTTAACTGGGTTCTTTCTAGCTACTGTTTCTAGTATTATTCTGTAATCATTTTGTTCATGTTTCCTTCAGATGTTGCAATTTCTTATCCTCCTTTTGTTTAATTCTGTCTTTTTTTATGCAGTGCTTGATCCCAGACACTTGGAGCTAAATCTGGTGGCTTGTAGAATCCATCCTCTGAACTCAGCCTTTGTATGGTCCTCAGACTGTCCATCCTGGTTATTACTCTGTGGGATTTGGCCATGCCAGTGTCCATCATGGTGCATCATTGGTGCTGGATATAATCTTGAGTGTATAAACTTAGCTACAAGATTTATCCTCCATAACAAGTTAGGTATTCTTTGTCTCTCTCCCCATCCCGGTGTATACAAGCATATCAACCCAATCTCCAGTGCTTTACTTGTGTTAGTCAGCCAAGTATATATTGCTGTATTTAATAGAGGTAGCACAGTGGCTTGGTGATTAAAATCTCTACCTCACAGCTTCAGACCCATGGTTCAAGCCTGACTTCCAGTGACTGTGTGGAGTCTGCAAGTTCTTCACAGCTAAATAGGGTTATCTCTGGATACCCCAATTTTTAATTATACCTTCCACAACAAGCTGCCTGATATGGCTTCACTAAACTCTCAGCAGTACTGTGGCTGAGTGATATCTCTGCTTCACAGCTCCATGAATCTAGGATGTTCTTCGTGTTTCACTGTTGCAGTCATTACATTTGGCTTATCCTGCTGGCAGGTTGCCCTCAGTATGCCTGAATTCCAAAGTCTTGGGTCCCGCGTCGGTTGCTATCGCCTCCTCCCTGACGTCAGGTCGTCAGAGGTGTAAAAGATGCAGCTGACGCCATTTTATTCACTCTTTCTTGCCGCGCAGTGCCCGAAGCAGAAGCCGTTCGCAAGTGCCGGTCGGCCGACTCCAGAGATTTTCGTGTTCGAGTTTCAGATCCAAAGTCTTCATTAAAAGCTAAGTACCCCATTGGGGAATCTTTCTTGCTCCAGACCGATGTCAGAAAAAGTTAATAATTGTATTTCTTGTGGGAAGCAATTACCTCATAAGGACTTTCATTCTTGCTGTATTCCTTGCCTAGGCCCTTACCACGATGTTGCTAGTTGTCGGTTTTGTGCTAGATTTAACCAGCACACTATTAAGCGTCGGTACAATTTTGCATTAAGCTATTTTGGGTGAAGATTTAATTATACAATGTCGTCAGATAGCCATCCGACTACCGGAGTTCACAAAACACGCAAACAAAAAGAAAAAGACAGGCAACCGAGGTCCAAAACCGACAATGAAGCTTCTCCTAAGCAAGTTGCTGGTTCGCCGGTCCTCAGTGAGGTGCTTTCGCAGCCCCTGATGCCTGCTACTTTAGAGTCTCAGGCCGCTACCGACTCCCTCGTGGAGTTGGCCAGGCCGCTGGAAACTCAAGGTACTGGAGCCTCAGAGATTATTCCCTCAGATGGGTCTGGAGCCGCTGAGCAGGCATCGGCTTCTGAGGGTGTATTCAGACCTAAACAATTATATATTAAACCAACTTCAAAGACAAAGGCTAAAACACTTTTAAAGGCAAAGAAACAAGTTCACCAGCCCCAAGGACAGGCCTCCATGCCCAAACAACAGATGCTCAAAATGGCCGAAGACTTAATTACCTTGATCAGGGGTTCCCAACCCCCTCCTGATAAGAGGCCTAGGTAAGAGACAGCCTGTGAATCTTCAGATCAGGTTTCCATTTCTTCTCATTCCTCTTCTGATCAGGAATATCCCCCCATACCCCCCCCCCCCCCCATGAGGATTCTGATGCTGAAGAATCAATTCCTTCAGCTTCTCCTACTGAGGACTACTCTTTTGGGGAAACCTTGCATACCATGAGGGAGCACTTCCACTGGGAGAGCCAAGATTTTTCAGAATCTAAGAAAAGGCTCAGAGACTTCCTTTTACTACCTCAACATAGGCCTCTAGCTATTCCACCTGTTAGACATTGTAGATGATGTGTTCTCGGAGTCTAGTCTGACCCCTGACTCTCTACCTCCAGCTCCTGTTAAGCCGGACAGATACTACAGTGTCCCTGACTCTCATAAATTCCTTTTCAAAAACCCTACTGCAGACCCAGAAACAATTTCTCAGGGTCCCAAAGGGGTCAAGGCTTCTACTGCTAAAAACCCTAACCCCTCTGACAGGGATTCTAGGGCACTGGATAGATGGGGTAAAAAGATTTACACATCTGCTACTTTGGCTATAAGGGCCTTACATTGCCGGTTTCATATGCTCAAATATCAGCAATGTATCATGACACTGCTTAAACAGAAAATTATGGCAAATTCTGAATGTAAAGAAAACAAAGAAATACGGGATTTATTGCATGCAGCTGAACAAGTTGGAAAGCATACTTTGCAATGTGGGTTTGATTCTCTGGAGGCCTCCTGCAGGGCCGCTGTTACGGGTTCTGTCATTAGGAGACATGCTTGGTTAAAGGAACAAAATCTGCCTGACCATGTTAAAGCAAAATTGTTAGATGCTCCTTTACAACATGATACCTTGTTTATTGTTAAGGCAGAAGAGGTGTTAAAGAAAATGGAGGGCAAAGCTTAAATCTATGCAAACGGTCAAGGATTTCTTACAGGTACATCCACCTAGATTTAGCAGACACTGGCCTACAAATAATTGGTCCTTTCCAGTCTCAGGCAGACCTCAAAGGGGCAGAAACAGACACCCTAGAGGCAGATCACATCCGCAAGGTTCCTACAGGTCTAAGCAGTGGAGTGCTTCTACCTCCACAGGTGGAGAAGACAAATCACAACCATACAGAAAACAGTCCCAATGACTTTCCCCTGCCTGCACCAAGCATTTATCTTCTGGCAGCACCCTTAGGGGGAAAACTAGCACTTTTTTCTCAAAATTGGCACATTATAACCAAGGACAAATGGGTTCTAGACATAGTGTCACAAGACTACAAGTTTCATTGCCATACCCTGCCAAGGGGAAACGGTTGGCCAGACCTGCCAAAAAATCAATGGGCAGAGGCTCAAAAACAAGTCGCAGCTCTCATGGACATGAGGGCTATTCAACAAGTGCCACAGCAAGAGCAGGGACAAGGATTTTACTCAAGACTGTTCTTGGTACCCAGAAAGGACAAAGCATGGAGACCAATACTGGACCTATCTATTGTAAACACTTTCCTGGATATACCAAAATTCAAGATCTTGACCTTACAGCAGCTTCTGCCCATGATGGGCAGCAAGGCTTGGCTCGTGACTTTAGACCTAAGAGGCATACTTGCATGTCCCAATCAGACAATCATGCAGAAGAATCCTCAGATTCCAGGCTGGCTCAAAGCATTACCAATTCTCTACACTGCCCTTTAGCTTATCTACTGCACCCAGGGTCTTCACAAAGTGCCCGGCACCAGTTATTGCTTACTGCAGACAGAGGAATACAGATATATCCTTACTTGGACGACTGCCTCATACAAGCAGAGAACAAGGACATTCTACTACAGCATCTGACATTTGTGAGAAGACTTTTAACATGCCTAGGGTACATAGTCAACAAAAAGAAATCAAAACTAGTACCCTCTCAAGAGATAATATTCATGGGTGCAAGCTTAAATACAACTGCCCAGATGGCTTATCTCCCTCCAGACAAACAAAGGCAACTGACTACCTATTTCAAGGAAATGGCAACAAAGGCCCAGTTATCTGCAAGAAAAATACTGCAGGCTTTGGGCTTCATGGCATCCTGCATCTTACTAATTCCATATGCAAGACTGCATATGAGGAAAATTCAATGGTACCTAAAAAGTGTCTGGACACAACATTGCCACAGTCTGGAAACCATGATTACTCTAATTCCCTGCCTGCAACAGGAATTTTGATGGTGGGCAAAGGCTTGTCACCAAAACAAGGGACAGCCATTCTCACTACCCCCAGCCAGGCAGAGCCTAACGACGGATGCATTAGATTATGCCTGGGGGGGGGGGCACACATGGCAGGAAGAGGCATTCAGGGCACCTGGTCCACAAACCAAAAGTGTCTACAGATCAATCAAAAAGAGATGCTAGCTGTTCAAAATGCCCTGACAGCCTTCAAGGACATACTTCATCCGGGACAACTACTGCTAGACAGACAACACCACGGTCATGTGGTACATAAACAAGCAGGGGGGCACTCATTCTTATCCCCTGTGCAGACCAGCCATGGCTTTATGGAACACAGCATTGACTTACCAAGTTCATCTGCAGGCACAATTCCTGCCAGGAAAGGAAAATACTCTGGCAGACTAACTAAGCAGAAACCTCATGGATCCCCACGAGTGGCACCTGGATCCACAAGTCTTCAGCATAATAACAAAGAAATGGGGATGTCCGGACATAGATCTATTTGCCTCCCCTCAAAACAATCAACTACAAAGATTCTGCACAAGGACTTATCACAGACAAGCTTGGAAAGTGGACGCCTTTTCTTTCAACTGGACAATCCTATCCGTATATGCCTTTCCTCCACTGCCTCTCTTCCCCAAGGTACTCCTAATGGTCAGGCAGGAGAAACCAAAAATGATTCTGATTGCCCCAGACTGGCCACGCCAGTACTGGTATCCGATCTTAAGGAACTTGTCCCAATGCCAGCCTGGACCTTACCTCAAATACATCATCTACTGTCCCAGCAAAACAATCAGATTCTGCACAGCCAACTCAGGACCCTAAACCTGGCAGCATGGCAGATAATGTAGCCATACAAACCACACCTCTCAGTAAAGCTGTGATGGATGTCATTTTAGAAGCCAGAAGGCTTAGTACTAGAAAATCCTATGCTGGGAAATGGAAAAGATTTTGCGCTTGGAACCAAGCTCAAGGAACTGTTACAGCTGTCCCAAATATTCCTCAGATTTTGCAATACTGAACTGAGATGCTGGACAAAGGCCTATCTTTTTCATCAATTAAAATCCATGCCTCTGCCATTTCGGCTCATTACAATACGGAGCCACCACTCTTTTCTCTTCCTTTATTAAGGCAGTACCTCAGAGGAGCCAAAAACTTAAGGCCTCCAAGGAGAACGTTAATACCTGCATGGAGACCTCAATTATGTCTTGGAAAAACTCACCTTACCTCCTTTTGAGCCAGCTGCTACTGCAGACATAAAGTTCTTATCTTGGAAAACAGTTCTGCTCCTAGCAATAACGTCTGCAAGATGAGTTTCAGAGCTACAGGCTCTCGTGGCTGTGGAACCCTTTATCACTTTCTATCCAGACAGGGTCTCTGAGAACAAACCCTACATTTATGCCCAAGGTGGTATCCAGTGTAGCCCTTAACCAAACAATTCATTTGCCAACTTTTTATCCAAATCCACAGAACAAGGGGGAGAAAATTCTGCATTTTTTGGACGTACTCAGACAACTTAGATTCTATTTGGACAAAACTAAAGTTTTCAGAAAGAGCAATTACTAGTGGCATATGCCACAGCATCACAAGGAAAGGCGATCTCCAAGCAGACTATTTCAAAGTGGATAGGTCACTGCATTCAGTTCTGCTACTCACAGCATGGCAAACCAGTGCCTAAGGGCATTAGGCCACATTCAGCCAGAGCTGCAGCCTTTCTCAGGGGAGTACCAACCAAAGACATTTTAGAGGCTGCTACTTGGAGTTCAGTGCACCTTTACAAAACATTACAATCTGCCTCTTTACTCTAAATCCAGGGCAGGCTTTGCCACTGCAGTTCTGCAGGGCCTCAGTCGCTCCTAATGCTGTTTAGCTCCAGCCCCCCCAACCATAGCTTTGGGACTCAACCCAAATGTAATGACTGCAGCAGTGAAACACGATGAACATAGTACGGTTGTGTGTACACTTACCATAAATGTAGATGTTCGAGTGTATTCACTGTTGCAGTCCAGGTTATCCACCCGCCATCCCCCTTATTTTTGCTGGAACTTATCTTTACTTCTCTAATCTATACAACCTAGGTGATGTATTTGCTTATAGATGAAGGTAAAGCTTATTTTGGTGCATGTATGATGTTCTTCATCTCACATTGCTGCAGTCCTAACACTTGGGTTGTCCGCTGTCCCAGTCGACCCGAATACCAAAGTATAAGGCTGACGTCGGTCAAGGCGCATTAGTCTGACGTCAGGACGTCAGGGTACAAATGCGCATGACCGACGTCATTTCCCCAGTCTTTTTTGCCGCATGGTCCGATGCAGAAGCAGCGTTGCAAGTGCAGGTTGGCGTTCTGAGATTTTCCGAAGTCGGAGTTTCAGACCGAATCCAAGTTGGCTAAGTACCCCGTTGGGGAATATTTTGGTTTTTTCTTGCCTCAGTATTTTACCGGATGTCAGAAAAAGTGAATAACTGTATTTCTTGTGGGAAACAGATACCTCATAGGGATTACCATACTTTGTGTATACCTTGCTTAGGGCCTGAGCACGACGTGGTTGGCTGTCGCTCTTGTGCTAGATTTAACAAACGCACTATAAAGAGAAGATTAGATTGTGCCAGGTTAGTTTTTGGGAAGCGGTGTAATTATAAAATGCCGTCGGATGCTCCGAAAAGCGCAAGGACAAAACAGCAAAGCCTAGGCTGGAAGAACCATCAGTACCGGACGTCGGTTCTTTAGAGGGCTCGGTGGGGCCAGAGGTTCAGCCAGAAGTTTCTTTGGAGTCCCAGGGAGACTTTGTTACTGCAAGATGTGACCTCTCAGGAGGTAGGCCAGGCTGAAGGGGCTTCTCAGGTAGCTGTTCTTCCCTCCCTTCCTAAGGTGGTTAGGCCCTCCTTCTGTTTCCAAGGCTTCTCCCAGGGGCAGGCCAGGTTCTGTTTCAGGGGTACCCTAGTTCTTCAGGGTCTGTGCCTAAGAAACATATGCTTAAGATGGCAGAAGATTTGATTACAATGATTAGAGGTTCTATGCCCCCTCCTGATAAGAGGCCTAGGGTGGAACCTGAGCTTGGGAGTTTTGAGCAGGGTTCGGATGATTCTGAGTCTTGACTGAAGGCGTGCAGGAGTATTCTCCTTACTCTGATTCTGGCGTGGATGATTCTACTCCTTCTGCTTCTCCTCCTGAGGATTTTTCTTTTCAGAGTCCCTTCATTCCATGCGGGCGCACTTTAAATGGGAAGGTCAGGATTTCTCTGATTCCAGGAAAAGACTTAGGGAATTTCTGTTTCTACCCCAGCATAGGCCTTTAGCTATACCTCCTGTTCTGGATGTGGTGGAAGATGTTTTTGCAGAGGCTTCTCTGAACCCTGATTCTTTGCCCCCTGCTCCAGTTAAACCGGATAGATATTATAGGGTGCCTGAAGCTCATAAGTATCTTTTTAAGAGTCCCAGGGCAGACCCAGAAACTGTTTCTCACGGGCCTAAAGGTGTTAAGGCTTCTGTTGTTAAAAATCCTGTCCCTCCAGATAAAGAGGCAAGGGCTTTGGATAGATGGGGAAAGAAAGTGTATACTTCTTCCACTTTAGCCATGAGGGCTTTGAATTGCCAGTTTCACATGTTGAAATACCAAAATTATCTCCTTTCACAATTAAAGTCTAAGGTAGATGCTTTGGCGGAAGGTATTGAGTGTAAAGAGTTGCAGGACTTAGTTCATGTTTCTGAACAGGTGGGTAAGCATTCTTTGCAATGTGGTTTTGATGCTGTACAGGCCTCTGAGGGTGGCTGCCACTGGTTCGGTCCTTCGCAGGCACGCCTGGCTGAGGGATCAGAATTTAGCTGAGCATGTTAAGACAAGGATTTTAGATGCTCCTTTACAATCTGATGTGTTGTTTGGTTCGCCTGTGGAAGCAGTTTTGAAGAAAATGGAAGACAAGGCTAAGTCTATGCAGACTGTTAAAGATTTTTGCAGGTTCAGCCTCCAAGTTTAGTAGAAATTGGCCTACCAAGGGGTGGACATATCCTGCTTATGATTCCCAGTCTAGGGGTAGGTCTAGGCGTGGTAGGGGCAGAGCTCAAGGTTCTTTTAGGCCTAGAACAGGAGTTCACCTGCTCAGTCTTCTGGTGAGGGCAGGGGTCAGTCCTTTCGTAAACAAACCCAATGACCTGCCTTTTCAGCTGCCAGAATCTTCTCATCTGGCAGCACCTTTGGGAGGAAGGTTGGCACTTTTCAAAGAAAACTGGAGTTTAATTACCCAAGACAGATGGGTATTGGATATCATTCACCACGGTTACAGGTTTTATTTCCATACCTTGCCTCCTTTCAAAGGCATGCCAGACATTCCTCCTCAACAAAGAAAAGAGGCTCACAAGCAAATTTCTCTGTTACTCCAAATAGGGGCCATTCAGCCGGTTCCTTTGCCAGAAAGGGGCCTAGGATTTTATTCACGCCTGTTCCTAGTACCAAACAAGGGGAACACATGGAGACCAATTTTGGATTTATCTATCCTCAACACTTATCTGGACATTCCCAAGTTCAAAATGTTGACGTTACAACAGCTTTTACCTCTACTGGGCAAAGATCACTGGATGGTAACTTTGGATCTCAAGGAGGCTTACCTTCATGTTCCTATCAGACTGATTTGCAGGAAGTATCTGCGTTTTCGAGCTGGGAATTCTCATTATCAGTTCTCTGCATTGCCCTTTGGCTTATCTACTGCGCCTAGAGTATTCACAAAAGTTCTGGCTCCAGTGATAGCTTTCTTCAGGCTAAAGGAATACAAATCTATCCTTATTTGGACGACTGCCTGATTCTGGCTCAAGGAAAGGACGTGCTTCTTCAGCATTTGGAATATGTGATAGCAGTGCTAAGATGCCTAGGGTATTCTGTGAACGAAATAAAGTCCAGTCTAGTACCCTCTCAAGACATGTGCTTTCTGGGTGTGAGACTGAATACAGCAACCCAGATGGCCTTTTTAACCCCGGACAAACAAAAGAATCTTTCTCTTTACTTCCATCAACTATCTCATCAGTCCGGGCTGACTGCAAGGACAGTCCTTCAAGCCTTAGGGTTCATGGCATCTTGTATTCTGGTGCTTCCCAATGCCAAACTGCATATGAGGAAGCTGCAATGGTATCTCAAAAATGTATGGACACAGCACTGCCAGGATTTGGACACTGTCATTCAAATAATACCTTGCATTCAAAAGGAATTTTTGTGGTGGGCTCAGGAATGTCACCTAAACATGGGACTCTGTGACCCGGCCAGAGGCGAGTCAGATTCTAACGACAGATGCCTCAGACACAGCTTGGGGAGCTCATCTGAATGGAAAGTGGATACAAGACAAGTGGCCTGCCAGACTGCAGCATCTACATATCAACATGAAGGAGATGTTAGCTGTCCAGTTTGCATTAATGGCTTTCAAGGATTTACTTCTTCCAGGACAGGTGTTGATTCTAACAGACAACACAACTGTCATGTGGTACATCAACAAACAAGGGGGAACACATTCATATCCTCTATGCAGGCAGGCAATGATTTTGTGGGAGACTGCTAAGCTTGCAGCTGAATCTTCAAGCAAGGTTTCTGCCGAGCACAGAACTCCTTAGTAGATGTGTTAAGCAGGCAAATCATGGATCCCCACAGTGGAAACTGGATCTTCATGTATTTCAAAATTGACAGTGTCATGGGGAACTCCAGACATAGATCGGTTCGCTTCTCCACTAAACCACCAGCTGCCAAAGTTTTGCACGAAAAGGTTTCATTACACAGCTTGGAGAGTGGATGCTCTTTCTTTCAGTTGGAAAAATCTTCATGTGTATGCCTTTCCACCTCTGCCTCTCCTCCCAAAGGTACTCCTAAAGGTCAGACAAGACAAGCCAAGGATGATTTTAATAGCTCCAGATTGGCCTCGGCAGCACTGGTACCCCTTGCTGAGGAGTCTGGTAAGGAAGCGTCTCAGAAGGACGGGCATCTTCTCAATGTCAAGCTTCACTCGCTTCATCTAACAGCCTGGCATATTCTGTTTTGAACCATAGCAGGTCTCAGCTTCCTCAACAAGTTTTGAATGTGATTATGGAAGCCAGAAGACCTAGTACAAGGAAAGTGAAAATGGAAGAGATTTTTATTTTGGAGTGCAGCAAAGGATTTGGATGTTTCAGAGCCTAATTTGAGTGTGGCTCTTCAATATCTTACTGAGTTATTGGACAAAGGTTTGTCTTTCTCTTCCATTAAGATTCATGCTGCAGCAATTTCAGCTCACTATGATTGTGATCCACCATTGTTTTCTCATCCTTTGTTCAAGCAGTTTCTTAGAGGGGCAAAGAATATAAGACCCCCAGAGCTCCTACTCCTGCTTGGGACCTCAATTTTGTGTTGGAGAAACTCACTCTACAACCTTTTGAGCCTGCAGCTACTGCTGAATTGAAATATTTGTCATGGAAGACTGCTTTTTTGTTAGCCATTACCTCTGCAAGACGGGTGTCTGAATTGCAGGCCCTTATGGCGGTTGAGCCTTTCTTGATTTTTCATAACGATAGGGTATCTTTACATACTAATCCTTCCTTTATGCCTAAAGTGGTTTCTAGTGTGGCTTTAAACCAAACTATTCATTTGCCTACTTTTTATGCAAATCCCCAAAATAAGGGGGAAAAGATTTTGCACACTTTAGATGTACACAGGCAGTTGTGTTATTATTTAAGCAGGACTAAGGATTTTAGGCTGTCTCAGCAGTTGTTTGTTTCCTTTGCTTTGAGTTCTCAGGGCAAGCCTGTGTCAAAACAAACTATTTCTAAGTGGATTGGGTTTTGCATTTCTTTCTGTTACTCCCATCATGGCAAAGAGATTCCAGCTGGGATTAGACCTCATTCCACTAGGGCTACTGCCACTTCAACAGCATTTCTAAGGGGGGTGGCAACTAAGGATATTTTGGAGGCAGCTACTTGGAGTTCAGTACATACTTTCTCTAAGCATTACCACCTTCCTCTCTACTCTAAATCTAGGGCTGGTTTTGCCACTGCTATTTTACAGGGCATGTTAGCAGCTCCTGCTTCTTTGTGATTTGCCATCCTCCCTTACCTCTGCTTTGGGATTCTACCCAAGTGTTAGGACTGCAGCAATGTGAGATGAAGAACATAGTACAGTTTTGTACCTACCATAAATGTAGATGTTCAAGATCCACATTGCTGCAGTCTCCTTCCCTCTGTGTTTAGGGGTGGTTGTGTAGGTGGGTTTGTACTTTTCTGACTTTGTATATATTGTACATATTTTGGTACAGGTGTTTGGTGTGTTGTTGTTTTTGGTTTGGCCTTATCTTTTAGGGTCTTCTGACATCTGGGGCAAGAAAAGACTGAGGAAATGGCGTCGGTCATGCGCATTTGTAGCCGACTGGGACAGCGGACTACCCAAGTGTTAGGACTGCAGCAATGTGGATCTTCGAACATCTACATTTATGGTAGGTACAAAACTGTACTTTTTATTTACATAATTTTAGCCTACCCTTTTGGGGGCACCTGACATCTGGGGCAAGAAAAACTGAATAAAATGGCGTTGGCTGCATCTTTTATACCCCTGACGACTTGACGTCAGGGAGGAGGTGACATCAACCGATGCAGGACCCAAGACTTTGGAATTCAGGCCAACTGAGGGCAACCTGCCAGCAGGATAACCCAAATGTAATGACTGCAACAGTGAATACACTCGAACATCTACATTTATGGTAAGTGTACACAACTGTACTTTTCTTTCCTCATTTCTGGTTACTGCATATCTAAAGTCTGCATGTTTTCTAGGTGTTTGTGGGTTTTCTTTGAGTGCTCCATTTTCCAGGTATTTGGCAAATGACATGTTGATGCTTCTCCTAACTGTGTGTAGGGAGATGTCTTGGATAGTGGCTGACATTCCTTGGATCAGCCCATTTACATGTAAGAAGATAATGAATAATTTGCGACTGTATTGTATTTTATATATTGTTTGCTGTTTTTTATTTTACATTTGTTGACTGGGATTGTCTGACTGAGCTGAAGAGCCTTTTTTCAGTGGAAGCCCAGGTAGAAACGCTCCAACATGTATTATACTAATTTCATTAGAAATTAACATTAAACAGCAGTGTTACAGGATTATTACAAGGCATTAAGTAGCAATACAGTGTTATGCAGTGTCAATGAAAGATGTATAAAAAGAAATACGTCATTAAGATGAGTATAGTTTTTGGGGTAAGTGGTTACAAAAACCCAGTTTTATCATGGTGTAGTTGCATGAAGGCAAAACAATTGCTATAGAATGTTTCTCTGAATCAATTTGTTTAATAAATTTTAGAAAAATCTAGATTTTTATAAATAGAAACATTTTGGAAGAAGCTACCCATTATTTTCTATAAGAAGTGAACTGACAAGCTTGGAGGGAGGGAGGTGCTATTGTATATGGGACATTACTTCATTACATGCATTTTAAGAGATGGTCATATGTCAGTGAGAATGGACTTTGTCAGGCACTGGCTGGTGGAAAGAAGTCCAGTCTTGGACCAATTTATGATGTCTCCTCTTTTAAGATGAATTTGTACTGTAACAATGTGTTAAGTGATTACTTCAGAATCAATGAAAGCGATTGAAAAATCATACTAAATTAGGTCTCTCACTGGCCTTTTTTCCTTTCTTACTTCTTGTCCATGCTGGCTTGGGCAGCCCATGTGTAAGGCAGTCAGTCTTGCAGAGAGAGAGAATCTGATGATGGGCATGCATGTATTTAGCTGAATGGTACACAGAAAAGGGATATTTTCCTTTGTGTATGAGAGAATACTTGGAGGTCTAGTGATTATGGCATAAAGAGTTAAATGTAGATAAGTGAGAACCGTTTTCATTTATACTAAACCTAACATTTTTGCAAACTGATGAATTTGGCAAAAAATGTTTGCTATAATTTTTCCCATGCTGCAGTTTTTTATTATTGTAAATGTTACAATCTAAGTGAAGGAATGTCTTCATTACTACTTTGTAGCTATTGTTAGATTATCCATGGAAGCTGTAAAATGCTAAGACCTAATGGGCAATGTTTGTTTTTCCTTCTTAGAGGTGAAAAGGTTACAGAATCTGGTGGAGCCACATCCTTCAACCAAGTCTTTTACAGTGGACGTGGACAAAAAACTGCAAGAAGGACAAAAGGTAATACAGCTGTTCTTAGTTTGTGCCTTCCTCAAATATTACTGCTACTTAGAAACAGCTTCTGAGGATATCAGTGGTACATAACTAAATTTATAGCTGCATATGTAATGATACAGAATCTGTTACCTCTATATAGAGATGGCAGGGACAGAAATTAGCCTGAATTGGTGATACATTTGTTTGCTTTAATGCCAGGCTTAGACTTAATGAGCACTACCTCTGTTTCCAAGTGGAGATATCTGAGAAGATGGCTTCCTCCTTGTATTGGAAGAATTATTTTCTGTATCAAACTGACTGGACAAGCTTTTGGGTGGTTGACTACCAGCGTAATCTGGGGTGCCTTTCTACCCATAGTGCAGTGATGATTCCCCTGAGGAGTATGAGCCTTCTTGCAGTCTGTACTATGTTGTACAACATGCTGGATATGTTCTTGTAGTTCAGCTATAAAATTGTTTGATTGGTCGTGATGCTAGTTTCAGGGAGATTGTGATCATGATTTAGTTTCCTTGATTACAGGCATGGGTCTTTTACCTGTATCTTGGATCCATGCTCCCCGGGACTGTTTGCCAGTCCAGAAGGGCTTGGACCATTGTTTTTCCAGCTTGCGTCTCTTCGTATTACTGGGGGTTTTTCAGCCCTTATTGAGGAATGCCTTGGTAAACCCCAGTGTTGAAACATTCTCTTGATTTCTGATAACCTCAATAATTACTGCCCTGTTTTCTTCCTTGTTTTTGTACACAACTTGAATAATTTCTGTCCAAACATTGTATTTATGATCCTTTCCATTTTTTTGCATGAGACACAGTCCTTAGACTTATCCCTATTATTATTTTGAATGATCTGCTAGTGGTGAGAAAGACTATTCTTTACCGATCCTCTTTGGTCTGTTATCAGCATTTTACACAATAGACCATAACAATTTACTTGAGTGCCTTCATATCTACTGTGGAGCCAAAAGCACTGTCTTTTGATGATTTACTCCCTACCTCGGAGTTCAGATTCAATGAATTGTATCAGGTTAACATTCTTCATTTGTTTACCCTTGTGACACCCCTGCACTGGCCCAGTAATCAAGGAGTCGCAATCCTCACCACTGGAAACAGCGAGGAACGTACACAACGGGAGGATGACATGTACACACACAGTAAAGTACAATTTCTCTTAAGACCACACAGAGATCACATTCAGTCTGGGGATGGTTTCTCCCTATTTCTCCAGATCCCCAATAAAACTCCCCACTGGCACAGCTTGTAGGGTCATGATCTCAGCTGAGGGGTCAAGCTAAGACCTCCAGCACCCTCTGTCAAACCAGTGGTTCGTGACCCTGCCCAAGTATCTGACACATACACACTTTGAAATTTGATTTATATTCAAACAGACACTCCTGGGGAAGGGTGGCACAAGTTTGCTAGCTATGCCCCCTTCTGCCCGGACTATAAAGTAGTTATCACTGGTACCAACCCCTACTTATCAGCTACTATAATGCCCTTACAAAGGGTGACAAATCCTACTGTGTAATGTTACTATTATCCAAATGGTAAGTGTGACCAAGAGTGTCACCAAATACATATGCAATACTCTAAAAGCTTAAATGTGTCTCTCAAATATCAGCCACAAAGATACGTTTAAATATATTTAATAATAAAATAAGACAATACTCAGTCAACACAGTTACTTCAGAGTTCAGAATCACAAGAAATATTTTAAAACAACATTGCAGGACGGTCTCAAATACAGAAAACATCTAAACTAATCTTTAATATATTCCTAGCTATATCTAAAAGAAATTACTGTACCCTAGTTGCTTACTTGTTAGTAAGCCAAGTGCAGATTGTGATGAGTGGATGTTCTTAAGTCCAAGACAGAATACAACATGCCTAGTTTCTCTGAGAGAGTTCTTAAGTTAATATTAAATATAACTTATTTAATTATTTTTAGCATCCCTCTGTGAAAAATACACATCTTTTAGAACTGTGCAGCTGCTAGGAAGTCACATAGCAATAAAACACTTTACATTTTAAACTTGGTAATTTTCTCACAAGACAATAGAAAAAACTTCTAGCTTTAGACTTCCTGTCTTCTTGCTGCATTGAAGCTAACTTTTATAGCACATCATTTTGTAACTTAATCTTCTATGTTCCAGCAGGGTATGCTGTGGTTACATTCTTGAAGCTTAGTACGTAACATACAGTTCTGCATAAATCATAGTAATGGTCACAAATTACATAGAATTATTTACAGAATTCCAGATAGCTGGCTTGGCAGTGTCACATTTCTCTCCTCCCCAAAATCTCAAGTAGTTTTTCAAGTGACCCTTGAGAAATGTTGCTTGAAAGGGTTGAGCCTATATGGGTATACCTTCCTCCATTCCCTGTCTTGAGAGCCCATCTGCATTGGCATTGCTAACCCCACTGAGGTGCTGCACAGTCGTATCATATGCTTGCAACCCTAGGCTCCACCTTAGTAACTTGGCATTTTGCTGGCTGGCTCGATGTAGCCATGTTAAGGGATTGTGGTCTGTAACTACAGTGAATTTACTTCCATACAGATGAGGCTGAAGTTTCTGCAGTGCCCACTCTATGGCTAGGCATTCCTTTTCTACAGCTGCATAGCATTCCTCCGTGGGTTGGAGCCTACGACTAAGATATATATCACTGGGTGCTCTTCTCCCTCTGAGGAAACCTGGCTAAGTACAGCCATCTCCCCATGGTTTAAAGCATCCACCTGCACCACAAATTCTTTGCTGTAATCTAGACTGGCTAACACAGCCCCCCCCCCCTCCAAAAAGGTCCACACTACATTATCTGGCATATTTTTCCTTGTCATGTCTGTGAGGGGAGCAGCTATGGTACTATAATTGAGGACAAACTTTATGTAGTACCCCGCTGTCCCTAAGAATGCCCTCACCTGCTTTTTGGTAACCGGTGCAGGCCATGCCTGAATGGCTTCCACTTCGGCAGGTTCTGGCCTAATCTTACCACTCCCCACTCTATGTTCCAGGTAGGAGACCTCTACCATACCCACCTGACATTTGCTGGGCTTAATGGTCAACCCTGCCCTCTGCACCTCCCTGACATGCTGAAGGTGCTCTTGCTAGTAATGGCTGTAGATGGCAATATCATCTAGGTAAGCAAGGGCAAAATCTCTTTCTAATGCTAAGTTACAATCTACCAGCCTCTGGAACGTTAGCTGGAGCATTTTTCATCCCAAATGGATCTTTGTGAACTCATACAAGCTAAAAGGAGTCACAAAGGCTGACCTCCCTCTAGCACTGGGAGTTAAGGGCACCTGCCAGTAATCCTTGGTAAGATCAGTGGTGGTAAGATACTTAGCCCCACCCAGCTGCTCTAGGGCTTCATCTGTCCTAGGCTTGGGATAAGCCTCTCACTCTGTGACTATTTAATTTCCTGTAGTCCACACAGAACCTGGTGCTGCCATCCTTGTTTGGTACGAGCACCACTGGGGAGGTTCAGGGAAGGCTGGACTCCTGAATTACTCCTAGTTCCAACATTTCCTGTATCTTCTCCCTCAGAGTCTGTTTATCTCTCTCAGGTACCCTATAAAGGAGCCTGCTTAATGTGCCTTTGGGGTCTTGTATCCACATGGTGCTGCACCAGGTGGGTGCACCCTGGTTTCCCAGTGAACATGTCCCCAAACTCCTGTAACATTGCTCAGATTTCTCAAACCTAGGTAGTGGATTGCTGCTGGGGACATGGCTACTGCTGCCACTGAGGTGCCAGTTCGAGCCTCACTTAGATCAGTCACCAGATTCCCTCGGACTCCTCTTGCCATCCACTGCAAATACTCCGCACAAGGGTCCTCCCTATCATGGTAAGGTTTCTTCATGTTAACATGGTACAATTTGTGCCCCTGCCTAGCAGTTTTATCATGTAGTTGACATTGTTGACCTTTCTTACCACCTTGTAGGGTCCCTCCCAAGCTGCCTGCAGCTTGCTGTGTCTGACAGGAATGAGAACCTTTACCTGCTGCTGTACTGCATACTCTGTCTAGCTCGAGCCCTCCTGTCATACCAGACCTTTTTCTGCTGTTGGGCTTCTGCCAGGTTCTCCTGGGCCAAGCCCATGAGTTCCCTGACCCTTGTCCTGAGGTTTTGGACATATACCACAAAAGAGACTCCTTGTGAAATTCTCACTCGCCCTCCCACTCATCTCTAATCATATCTAGAGGTCCCCTCACCCTATGCCCATACAACAACTCAAAGGGTGAAAAACCTGTGGATTCCTGGGGCACCTCTCTGTAAGCAAAGAGTTGGGACAAATATTTTTCCTACTCCCTTTTAAACTGGCCTGTAAGTGTCCATACCTTCGTCTTGAGTGTAGAGTTTAACCTCGCAACAAGACCATTAGTCTGGGCATGGGTAGGGGTGGTCTTCAGGTGCTTCACCCCGCAGTACTTCCACAGACAAGCCAGCAGGTCTGACATGAAATTGGTACCTCTGTCCGTCAGTATTTCTTTTGGGAAACCTAACCTTCTGAAAATCTCTAACAAAGCATTTGCCACCTTTTCTACCTCAATGGAGGACAGAGGCACTGCCTCAGGGTATCTGGTAGCATAATCTACTACCACTAGGATATACGTTTCTCCCTGTGGAACTTTGGGTACTCAGAGGCCCCAGAATATCCATAGCTACCCTCTGAAATGGCTCTTCAGTCACAAGCAAAAGCATCAAAGGAGCTTTCACCTTGTCTCCTGCCTTGCCTACCTGTTGGCACTGCTCACAGGTCTGCAATACCCAGTTACATCTCCGGACATCCCAGCCTAATAGAAGTTCTGCATGATACGTCTCTTCATACATTTTATGCCCATATGACCTGCAAAGGGAATATCATGGGCTATGGCTAGAAGTGCCAGACAGTAGGCTCTGGGCACTACCAACTGCTGTATTCTCTCACCTACTAGCTCTCCCTCGAGTCCAGTCTCTATACAGTAACCCTTTGTCTCAGTATACAGATTCCCCCTTCCCTTGAGAATCAGTTGCCTCACTAGCTACCTCCCTCAGGCCTTGTAATGTAGGGTCTGAGAGCTGACCCTGTCTCAACTCTGCCTTTGTAACCCTTCCCAGCTCCCCTTCCACAGGAAGTCTGGTATCCTCTGACAACGGTGCTTCACTGTCAGCCACTCACCTTTGCCCTTGCAGTCACTCTATCCAAGGGAACATCAGTACCCACAAGCAGCTATGGCTCACCTTCAGTCTCACTGCTACTGGGTAGCTCCCTCCCTGATGTAACCCCCTCACTATTCCTGGCTGCAAGTGTGCAGTCTGTCTAGGTCTCCCCAGGCTATCGGACTCATTTGCTTGTCTCCAAGCCTGACTGCATGTAACTGCATGCACACAGGGTGATGCATTATCAAAATCATTCCCTATCAGGACATCTGCAGGGGGATATCCTCAAACGCACCTAATTGCTCCCTTTTCCACTCTCCCAGTCAGGGTGAACCTTAGCCGAAGGTATTTGGAATGGGGTGTTCCTCCTAAAGCTCTGACTGGAGTAGTCTGCCCAATCAAGTAGTGCTCCTTTGTAACCATTGCAAGCTTCACAATATTTAAGTTGGGCGGCACAGTGGTGCAGTGGTTAACATTGTCACCTCACAGCAAGAGGTTCTCTGGTTCGATTCTCAGCTGGGGTGCCTTCTGTGTGGAGTTTGCATGTTCTCCCTGTGTTCGCGTGGGTTTCCTCCCACATTCCAAAGACATGCATCTGGAGCATTTCTCCCCGGGCCTCCGCTGAAAACAGGCTCTGTGGAACCTAGTCGGACATTCCCGGTCAACAAATGTTAAATAAATAAATAAATAAATAAAATAAGTCAGAGGCTCTCTCTCTCTCTTAGCAGTGGCCTCTTTTCCCTCCACTAAGATAGGATGTAACGTCTTGAGAGTTTGGTACCCTTGTTGTCTTGAGACAACTTACTGCTGGCATTTTGTCATTCCCACTTACTTGCTCTCCCACCTGTTGATGTTCTTCTTGTTTCACTGTTGCAGTCATCACACTTGGGTTATCTGCCTTCAGTTAGCCCTCAGCCGGCCGGAATACCAGAGACTTAGTATTTCTGTGTCGGTTGCTGTCACTCCACGATTGACGTCAGGGGTATGAAAACAGGCAGCCGACGCCATTACATCAGTCTTTCTTGCCAAGGAGCCCGAAGCAGAAGCAGTTCGCATGAGTGCTGGTCGGCTGCTGCCTGAGTTTTCATTTCCGAATTGAATTATCCTTAAGTCTTCTAAAGCCAAGTACACCGTTGGGTATCATTTTTTTATTGCTCTAACCAATGTCAGAAAAAGTTAACAGTTGTCTTGCTTGTGGAAAGCAAATACCACTGAGATTTCCATTCTTACTGCATCACCTGTTTAGGCCTAGACCACGACGTACCTCGCTGTCTGTTTTGTGCCTTGTTCAACGGCTGTACTATTTGTCGTGGTGGCCTTTTTGTCACTAAATACTTTTGTTCTCTAGCTCTGTATTCCGAAATGGCTTCGGTAAGCCATCCGACTACCGATCTTCCGAAAAAACTTAAAGATAAAGACAGAGACAGACCGCACAGGTCCAAAGCTGCCGACTGCACTTTCGTTAAACTAGTCGCCAGTTTGCCGGTACTCAGGTGCTTTTGCAGCCCCTGATCCCTGCTTCATTGGATTCGCAGGCCTCTACCGAGACCCGTTTGGAGTCCAGTATGCCGCAAGACTCTTCAACTACGGAACCTGCGGATGTTTCTACCTTAGATGGGTCCGGAGCCGCCAAGCAGGCACCGGCTTCTGAGGAAGTTCTTCGCACTACCGATGTTCGACACAGACGACCTCTTTCACGTCTTCAGTTCTGTCTAAAACTACCGAATTTCTAAAGCCAAGAGTACGTGCTACGCCTAACAACATGACCTAAAGCTCATGCACCTGCTACATTGCCACAACATCAAATGCTTAAAATGGCAGAAGACCTTATTATGCTGATTAGGGGAAGTCAACCTTCCCCTGCTAAGAGAAAGAAACATGTCCCCAGCAGCTTCAACAGACCAAGAGTCCGACTACTCTGAGATATCTAATTATGAAGACATGCCCTTATCTGCTTATGAGGATTCAGGTGCAGAGGAATCCATTCCCTCTGCCTCTCCTCCAAAGTATTTTTCTTTTGGTGAAACCTTACATACTTTGAGAGCATTTCCACTGAGAATGCCAAGACTATCCTCAGTCCAAAAAGTGACTCAGAATTTCTAGATTTGCCACAACGTAGGCCTTTAGCAAATCCCCCAGTCCTGGAGGTTGTGGATGATGTCTTTATGGAATCCAGTTTAACTCCTGAAACTTTAACCCCTGCTCCTGGGAAACCAGGCAGGTACTACAGAGTACCTGAGTCTCACAAATTCCTTTTCAAAAATCCTACTGCTGACCCAGAGATGATCTCCCAGGGGCCTAAAAGTATCAAAGCAACTTACAGCTAAGAATCCCACCTCTTCAGACAGGGATTCTAGAGCTTTGGACAGATGGGGTAAGAAAGTATGTACCTCTGCAACACTCACCATTAGGGCTTTGAATTGTCAGTTTTACATGCTGAAGTTACCAACAACATATTATGGAACTTAAGGAAAAAATAGCTACCTTTACAGACTGTGCAGAAAATAAAGCATTGCAAGAGCTTATGCATTCTGCAAACCAAATCAGCAAGCATACATTGCACTGTGGCTTTGATGCCCTAGAAGCATCTTGCAGGGCAGCAGTCACTAGTTTTGTACTGAGAAAGCATGCTTGGCTTAAGGAGCAGACCTTGCTAGACCTTGTCAAATCAAAGTTATTAGATGCTCCTTTGAACAAGGACAATCTGTTTGGCACCAAAGCAGAAGAGGTTCTTAAAAAGATGAAGAAAAAGCCAAATCTATGCAGACAGTCAAAGAATTCTTGTAAGTACAGTCTCCTAGCTTCAGTAGGCATTGCCCCTCGAAACATTGGTCCTTTCCAGCCCCCTCAAGGCCATCTCAAACTAGACCCAGGGGAAACAGACCCCCCCACAAGACTACAGTCTCAGGGTATGCAGCGATCTAAGCAGTGGAGTACTAAGCCACTCCTTTACGGAAATAATTCCCAGTGCCTTCTCAACTCCACTCCCCACCTCTGCCCCACTGCTTGTGCCCCTGGGAGGAAAACTTGCCCTTCATGCAAAAAACTGGATTTCCATCACCAAAGACCGATGGGTCCTCAACATTGTATCCCAGGGGTACAAATTTTACTTCCACTCACTGTCAACGCCAAAAGGGTTCCTAGATGTTCCTCCAAACCAGTGGGCAGAGGCACAAAACCAAGTTCAATCCCTGCTCTCTCTAATGGCAATTCACTCTGTTCCTACGGAACAGATAGGTCAAGGTTTCTATTCCAGACTTTTCCTGGTACTCAGAAAAGAGGGCTGTTGGTGCCCAATCCTAGATCTTTCACTTTTCAAAACCTTCCTGGTGGTACCAAAATTCAAAATGCTCACCCTACAGCAGCTTCTACCTATGCTAGCCAAAGATGCCTGGTTAGTCACGCTAGACTTAAAAGAAGCTTATCTACACATCCCCTATAAGGGAGTCATGTAGGAAATATCTACACTTCAGGGCAGGATCTGTGCATTATCAGATCTCTGCACTTCCCTTTGGCTTATCCACTGCTCCCAGCGTTTTCACAAAATGCCTGGCTCCAGCCATTGCTTACTGCAGACAGAGAAATGTCCATATTTACCCGTACTTGGACGACTGCCTGATTCAGGCAGTCAGGAAATGCTGTTGCAGCACCTGATATTTGTAAAAACTTTCTAACCTCCTTGGGGTACACCTCCAACAAAAAGAAATCAAAACTAGTCCCCAGTCAAAAGATTGTATTCCTGGGAGCAAGCTTGGACACAGCATTCCATATGGCATTCCTCACTCCAGAAAAACAAGCCTATCTGACAGACTATTTTACTCAAATGGCCACCAGAACCCAGCTATCCGCAAGGAAAATCCTGCAGGTCCTAGGGTTCATGGCTTCATGCATCCTACTAATTCCATATGCCAGATTGCATATGAGGAAACTTTAGTGGTACTTAAAAAGTCTTTGGTGTCAACATTCTCAATACCTGGAAACCGTCATTCCTATCATACCCTGACTAAGGGCAGAGTTTTTTTGGTGGGCAGCAGCATGCAACCACAACAAGGGACTGCCCTTTACTCAACCCCATGCCACCCAGACCCTAACCACAGACGCATCAGACTATGACTGGGGGGAACACATGGGATGGCAAGTGCATTCAGGGCTACTGGAGCTCAAGTCAAATTCATCTGCACATCAACCAAAAAGAGATGTTAGCTGTGCAGGATGCTCTGACAGCTTTCAGATCTGTACTCTCACCAGGACACCTGCTAATAAAAACAGACACCACGGTTATGTGGTACATCAACAAGCAGGGGGACCCCACACTTACCAACTCTGCAGGCTAGCCATTCCCCTGTGGAACACTGCCTTGGACATGCAGGTGCATCTGCAAGCTCAGTTCCTGCCAGGCAAACAAAACTCACTGGCAGACAACTTAAACAGAAATCTCCTAGATCCATAAGAGTGGTAATTAGAACCCAGCACCTTCAACCTTCTGATTCAGAAATGGGGGACCCCAGAGGTGGATCTCTTTGCCTCCCCTTGCAATCACCAGCTCAGCAAATTCTGCACCAGGACTCCTTACAGCAGGGCCTGGGAAAGTGGATGCCCTATCTTTCCAGTGGGTAAATCTCTGTCTATGCCTTTCCCCCTCTGCTCCTTCTCTCAAGAGTATTGCTCAAGATAAGACAGGACGGGGGGGGGGGCGATCTTCCATCTGCAACTGCAAACCCTAAACCTTGCAGCCTGGCTTATTCCTTGAATTCTCCCACAGTAACCAGCCTAAGCAAGCAGGTGCTGGACATCATTCTTGAGGCCAGAGGACCCACTGCAAGGAAATCCTATGCTGATAAGTGGAAAATGTACTGTTTCTGTATTCAATCTAAAAGAGAGGACACAACTCTGCCCTCCCTGCCTCTAATCCTGGATTTACTTAGCTGATTGACTCCACAGAGGCCTATCTTTCTCCATTAAGATCCATGCCTCTGCCATTTCGGCTCATAACACTTGAGCCCAACTCTATTTTCTCACCCTCTCATCAAGCAGTTCCTGAGAGGGGCCAACAACTTAAGGCCGCCAAGGAGATCACCCACCCCTGCTTGGGACCTTAACATTGTATTGGAAAAGCTCATACTTCCCCCCTTTTGAACCAGTTGCTTCAGCAGAGTTAAAATTCCTCTCTTGGAAAACAGCCTTGCTTCTAGCCATCACTTCAGCTAGAAGAGTGTCTGAGCTACAGGCACTGATGGTGGTGGAACCAGTTATCTTCCATGCTGACAGGGTTTCCCCTCAGGACTAACCCATCCTTTATGCCTAAGGTGGTGCCTAGTGTGGCCCTAAAAAAATCCATCCATTTGCCAACCTTCTTCCCTAACCCTCAGAATGAAGGGGAAAGGATCCTGCACTCTTTGGACGTGCACAGACAGCTCAGGTTCTACGTCGATAGGACAAAGGCTTTCAGAAAATCTGACCAACTGCCAGTCAGCTTTGCAACAGAGGCAGAGGGCAAGGCCATTTCTAAACAAACCATTTTCAAATGGATAGCACACTGCATTCATTTCTGCTACAAGCACCATGGGAAACCAACCCCTCAGGGGGTCAAAACTCATTCCACTAGGGCTACTTCTACCTCTACAGCATTTCTCAGGGGAGTCCCTACCAGGGACATTCTGGAAGCTGCAACCTGGAGTCGCCAAGCAATACCACTTACCTATCTTTTCCAAATCCAGGGCAGGATTTTCTACAGCAGTCTTGCAGGGCCTACTAGCTATCCCTAACTCTTCTTGACTGCCTCCACCCTTCCTCAGCGTTGGGAATCAACCCAAGTGTGATGACTGCAACAGTGAAACACGAAGAACATAGTACATTTTGTGTGCACTTACCATAAATGTAGATGTTCGAGTGTATTCACTGTTGCAGTCCTGGTTTTCCAGCCTCCTGGTCTTTATTTCTATCTCTCCTCTCTATGGCTATTCCTAATGGTATTGGTATTTACTTTTTACTGGTGGTGGTTTCCACACCATATACTAGCTCCCTATTTGGGGCTTCAGTTTTTCTTGTCCCAAATCTCGGAAGTAATGGCATCGGCTGCCTGTTTTTATACCCCTGACAACCTGATGTCATGGAAGAAGCGACAGTATCCGAAGCAGAAATACTAAGACTCTCTGGTATTCGGGCCAACTGAGGGCTACCTGTAGGCAGATAACCCAAGTGTGATGACTGCAATAGTGAATACACTCGAACAGCTACATTTATGGTAAGTGTACACAACTGTACTTTCTGCTTGCAGCTGCCATAGATGGACCCCTTCATTTGTCTTTGTTAGGAATTTTGAAGTTTTGAGTTTTTAGACATCCGACCCCCTTATCTCTGGAATGTCCTGTCAACAATGTCTGTTTTTAAAAGATTCCACAAAGCACAGCTTTTTCAGTTAACATTCTACTGCTAATTACTTATTTAGAATGGTTTTATTTGTAACCCAAATTTAACAAATGTATTTATCCAAGTAGACTAATTGAGTCTTGCAGAATCTTTAGTCTTTAATATGTTTTCCTACTATTATACCTGATGCATAGCGTTTCATTTCATTTTATTTTATGCTTTGTGCTGTTTTTTTATTGTTTACTGTGAACTGTTATGGTTCCTGGTAGGCACACACTAAAATTTGAACTTGAACAGATGACTTGAAGCTTGACTGTGTGCAATTTATGACTGCCTTTATAACAGTTCCCTTACTATCTGTATTATCTGTGGCAATCTCATTTCAGCTGAGGAATACTGAGGCCTTTTTGAAAAGTCCTGCTTTTTGACTTTCGTGATTTTTCCTCAAGGTGGCATTGTATCAGCAAACTCAGTTCAGCACGCCACTCAAATGTGAACTGCTTATCTGGCATACTTTTCTGTAAAATGGTGTATGTATGCCAACTTACTTGCTGTTCGTTTCCTCCTGATTTTTGAGAAGACTTTTTAAATCTCCCTGTCAGACTGCTAGTGATCCAAATATGTGTTTTTTTTTCACCATTTCTGCTAGGATTCCTATATTATAAGAAGTTGAATTTCCTTTTTTTTTTTTTATTAGATTAGGGCTTACAACTTCTTGGTGGATGCATGTCTGAAAGATGTTAGTGTACAAAGTAACTTCATTCAACACAATTCAGTAGAGTAGAATCATTTCCTTTACTGTAAAAGAACACTTGTATGTGGAAGACTAAGCAGTCAAGGTCTTGTCTCCTTGAACAATTAAACTGCAATCATTTTACACAGTAAAAGCTTATGAGCAAACATTTTCTCTATCAGACTATAATCCCTGACCAATTAAAACTGAACGTATTTGTTTAGCTTGCTAAGAATCTATAGACTCCTTATCTGTACTGCTTTCCATTTAGGATTAGGAATGTTTTCCAGAACAGACCTGCCTTTCCAGCACTCGGCAGTAACTCGTGTACTGCTACGGATTTGTTATACAAATGTTAACCACTTTCCCCAACAATGTCTGTGTGCCATCTGCTATGAAAGACATCTTTGGGGAGTTTCTTCTGTCCAGTCCATTTCTGTGCAATGGCCTCATTTCAATTGATATCCAGCAGCTGAACTAAGTAGAAAGTCCTTGCCCATTTCTTTGCATTATAATGCAGTGTACTTAACGGATGCTTGCTGTAGGAAAAAGTTATCTGAATGTCTTTTTTTTCTGGTGTGAAGAGTTTATTTCACCTATTATTTAAGGTTGTGTTATAATTTGCCTGTCTCGTCAGCCCCTTTAGTGAATTCAGCATTTTCCTCTATCCTTTTTTCACCTGTCCTTTAAATTCTGTAAAACCTTTGTAGGTTTCACTCTATCTTCCACTTTGAAAGTTGTAGGCCCATGGAATAAGCTACCAATGTAAATAATTTTGTAGATCCCTGGAGTAGTTGGTCCTGCACTCTGTTACCTGTTGTCATGTCCTTCGTTTTTCTTGTCTGGACTGATCCCTTCATGTCTTTGCTTTCCTGAGAAGGGATCCACTTCCTTCAGCTTCTGGTCATACCTTTTCTCCCTCCATCTTGCACATGCTATGGACTTCTAGTAGCTTGTTCTCCTTGTTTGGTCTGCATAAGTGGAGAATGCATAAAGTGAAGCCTGATCCTGTGCCCAGCAGAGTGAGAGCGATACTTTTGCTTGTGGAATCTACCCCTTCAGAGAATACTATCCCAGCATTCTATTTCGCAGTGCAGAAACCCTTTTGGATTTGGTTCATCCCTTTCACTTTTATCCTGGTATCCCTATCCCCAGTGTGATGAATGGCTCAGATCGTCCTTTGGGAACTTCACTGTAACAGTACATCATTGCATTTGAGATTGATGAGCAGCACTGCTGCTGTGATCCAGCCATTTCTTTATAACACTTCACTTCCTTGTTAAAGCTAATATTGGTCATTTTTCCTATGGTCAGTTGAAACATGAGCCACCAAAAAGCAGTTCCTTGATCAGAACTAATAAACCTAAACCAGGAATTTCCAACCTGTTTGGCTGGGGGGGGGGGGCATATTGGATTTTGCAAGGTTTCGGAGACATTTGTTTTGTATGGGTACCTGTTAATACTTCATGAACTGAAATTGCTGTCCTCAGGATAATTGGACTAAAATTGAGGCTAACCAAAATATACTGTAAATTGAAGACTGCAGTATTTCAGATGTTCTTCGTGTTTCACTGTTGCAGTCATCACATTTGGGTTTTCTGCCTGCAGGTAGCCCTCAGCCGGCCTGAAAACCAGAGTCTTTGGATTTCTGCATGGGAAGCTTTCGCTTCTTCCATGACGTCAGGTCATCAGGGGTATAAAACATGCAGCCGACGCCATTATATCAGTTTTCTTGCCGTGCGGTGCCCGAAGCAGAAGCAGGTTGTCAAGTGCCGGTTGGCCGACTCCTGAAATTTTCATTTTTGAGTTTCAGACCCGAAGTCTTCAAAAAAGATAAGTACCCTGTTGGGGATCCTTTTTTCTTGCTCTAACTGATCTCAGAAAAAATTAACAATAGCCTTGCCTGTGGAAAGTAAATACCTCAAAGAAATTTTCATTCTTTCTGCGTCACCTGTTTAGGCCCAGACCACGACATCCCTTGCTGTCGGTTTTGTGCCTTGTTCAACACCCAAACTATTTGTCGTCTGGCTATTTTTGTAGCTAAATACTTTCGTTCTTGATCTCCATACTCCGAAATGGCTTTAAGCCATCCGACTACTGATGTTCTGAAAAAATGTAAGGATAAAGACAGACACCGCATAGGTCCAAAACTGCCAACAAAACTACTGTTAAGCTAGTCGCCAGTCCGCCTGTACTCAGTGAGGTGCTTTCGCAGCCCCTGATACCCACTACTACAGATTTGGAGGCCTCCACTGCGACCCATTTGGTGGCCGGTATGCCACGAGATGCTTCTTCGACTATGGAACCTGCGGTGTCTCTAGCTTGAATGGGTCTGGAGCCGCTGTACAGGCACCGGCTTCTGTGTGTGTATCAGGCCCACAGACTTTCATATTAAACTGATGGCATCATTTCCATCTAGAAGTACCGAATTCCTCAGGCCTAAAACTCGCACTACGCCTAGAAAACAGACTACCAAACCGCCGACTCAGGCCCATATGCCTAAAAAACAAATACTCAGAATGGCTGAAGATCTTATTACCTTATTTAGGGGAAGCCAGCCTTCCCCCTCTGAGAGACCTAGAACCGATTTTCTTTCTGATTCTTCTGATCAGAAATCTGATATCTCTGCTCATTCTGATGCAGAGGATTCCATTCCCTCTGCTTCCCCTCCAGAAGATTTTTCTTTTGGTGAAACCTTGCATACCCTTAGGGAGCATTTCCACTGGGAAAGCCAGGACTATTCTGAGTCCAAAAAGAGATTTGGGGAATTCTTACTCATGCCTCAACACAGGCCTCTAGCTATCCCTCCTGTTCTGGCTATTATAGATGATGTTTTCTTGGAATCTAGCCATACCCCAGACACTTTACCTCCAGCTCCCAGAAAACCTGATCGGTACTACAGAGTACCTGACTCTCAAGTTCCTCTTCAAGAATCCTACTGCGGATCCAGAGATCATTTCCCAAGGACCAAAAGGCATTAAGGCTACTGCTGCCAAAAATCCTACCACTTCTGATAGAGATTCTAGAGCCTTAAACAGATAGGGTAAGAAGGTATACACTTCTGCTACTTTGGCCATTAGGGCTTTAAATTGCCAGTTTCATATGTTAAAGTATCAGCAGCGTATTATGGGACTACTTAAACAGAAAATGATGTTGATTCCTGACTGTGCTGAACACATAGACTTGCAAGATGTAATGCATTCTGTAGAACAAGTTGGTAAACATACTTTGCATTGTGGTTTTGATGCTTTCGAAGCATCTTGCAGGGCTGCTGTTGCTGGGTCTGTAGTTAGAAGGCATGCTTGGCTTATGGAACAAAACTTGCCAGATCATGTTAAAGCTAAATTACTGGATGCACCCTTAAACCAAGATGGCTTTTTTGGCAACAAAGCAGAAGTCCTCAAAAGGATGGAGGAAAAAGCTAAATCTATGTAAACTGTTAAAGATTTTCTACAAGTACAGTCTCCCAGATTCAGTAGGCATTGGCCTTCAAAGAACTGGTCCTTTCCAGTCCCTTCCAGGCCTTCTCAGTCCAAACCCAGGAACAGCCGACCACCAAGACTTCAGTCTCAGGCTGCGCACAGATCTAAAGCAGTGAGAGGCTCCCACTTCCAAAGCAGGGAGTAGTAAGCCACCCCCCCTATGGAAAAATGGCACAATGACTTAACCTTAACCCTTCCAAGCCCTGCTCAACTACTTGCTTCCTTAGGAGGACAGCTCGCCCTGCATGCAAAAAACTGGGAACTCATTATGTTCAAATCCCATTTATCCTGGGTAGTTTCCCGAGGATACAGATTCCACTTCCACACACTACCAACCCCAAATGGGGTTGGCCAGACCTCCCCCAAATCAATGGGCGGAAGCCGAATAGCAGGTTCTCTCTCTCCTCAGTTTAAGGGCTATTCAACCTGTCCCAGCAGAACTAAGGGGATAACATTTTTATTCAAGACTTTTGGCACCCTATCCTGGACCTCTCTATTCTCAACACCTTACCAGTGGTTCCAAAATTCTAACTCTTCAACAGCTTCTTCCTGTGCTAGCCAAGGATGCCTGGCTGGCAACCCTAGACTTAAAGAAGCTTACCTGCACATACCAATAAGAGAATCCTGCAGACAATACCTACGTTTCAGGGCGGGCTCCATTATTTTCAGTTCTCTGCACTTCCCTTTGGCTTATCTACCGCACCCAGGGTGTTCACAAAGTATTTAGCTCCAGCCATTGCATTTCACAGACAGAGAAATATTCAGATTTACCCATACCTGGACGATTGTCTGATTCAGGCAGAAAGCCTGGACTTGCTATTACAACACCTGGCATTTGTAAAGAAACTTCTAACCTCACCGGGGTACACCATCAACGAAAATAAATCTCACCTAATTCCCTGCTAACAGATTGTATTCCTGGGAGCAAGCTTGAACACAACTTCCCAAATGGCATTCCTCACTCCAGAGAAACAAGTTTATTTGACAACCTACTTCAAACTATTGGCCATTAACACCCAGTTATCTGCAAGGAAAATACTGCAAACTCTGGGGTTCATGGCCTCTTGCATTCTGCTAATTCCAGATGCAAGGCTGCATATGAGAAAACTCCAATGGTAACTAAAAAGTATATGGTGTCAACATTCTCAGGACCTGGAAACAATGATTCCTATCATTTCTTGTCTAAGGACAGAGTTCTTTTGGTGGGCAGAGGCCTGCTACCACAACAAGGGACTCCCTTTCACTCTACCCTCTGCCGCCCAAACCCTAACAGATGCATCAGACTATAATTGGGGGGCTCACATGGAAAGGCAGTGCATTCAGGGCAAATGGAACCCGCGACAGATGCCCCTACATATCAATCAAAAAGAAATGTTAGCTGTACAGAATGCTCTGACAGCCTTCAAAGACCTTATTCTTCCAGGACAACTATTGGTAAAGACAGACGACACCACAGTTATGTGGTACATAAATAAGCAGGAGGGAACCCACTCCTCTACCCGCTCTGCAGACTAGTCATGGCTCTGTGTGCTCAGCCTTGAGTTACCAAGTGCACCTACAAGCTCAATTCTTGCCAGGCAAATTAAATTCACTGGCAGACTTAAGCAGAAATCTCATGGACCCACCCGAAACTAGAACCCAAAATATTCAACCTCTTGAGGAGCAAATGGGGGGCCCCAGAGGTAGACCTGTTTGCCTCCCCTCAAAACTACCAATTGAACAAATTCTGCACCAGAACTCACCACAGTCAAGCTTGGAAAATTGATGCCCTGTTCTTTACCTGAGAAAGCCTCTCTGTTTATGCCTGTCCCCCTTTGCCTCTCCTCTCGAAGGTTCTACTAAAGATCAAACAGGACAAACCAAGAACAATACTGATTTCACCAGACTGGCCATGCCAGCACTGGTACCCCCTCTTGCGCAGTCTGACATAGCTGTACCCATGGCACCTGCCTCAGACCCCTTCCATGCTGTCACAGTAGGCGGGCCAGATTCTGTACCCTCAACTTCAAACCCTGAACCTTGCAGCCTGGCTAATTCCATGAGCTCTCCTCTAGCATCCCTCAGTAAGCAGGTGCAGGATGTCATCCTGGAGGCAAGGAGGCCTAGTACCAGAAAATCCTATACTGAAAAGTGGAAAAGATACTGTTCCTGGAGCCAGGCTCAGGGGATGGGCACAACGATGCCCAGATTACCTCATATTTTAGAGTACTTAACAGAAATGCTCCACAAGGGCCTATCCTTCTCATCAGTTAAGATTCATGCCTCTGCCGTTTCAGCACATTATAGTACTGAGCCACCCCTCTTCTCTCACCCCTTGCTAAAACAATTCCTTAGAGGGGCCAAAAGTTTGACCCCCCCAGGAGAGCTCCCACTCCAGCCTGGGACCTTAACTTTGTATTGGAAAAGCTCACCCCCCCCCCTCCTTTGAGCCAGCTGCAACAGCAGAGTTGAAATTCCTTTCTTGGAAAACAGCCTTACTTCTAGCCATCACTTCAGCAAGAAGAGTATCTGAATTGCAGGCCCTCATGGCAGTGGAACCATTCATTATCTTCCAGGGTTTCCCTCAGGACTAATCATTCCTTTATGCACAAGGTGGTGTCTAGTGTAGCTCTAAACCAGTCCTTTCATTTGCCTACTTGTTTCTCTAATCCGCAAAACAAAGGGGAATGGATACTGCACTCTCTGGACGTGCACAGACAACTTAGATTCTATTTGGACAGGGCTAAGCCTCAGAAAATCTGACCAGCTGCTAGTTGCCTTTGCTGCAGGGGCAGAGGGGAAGGCCATTTCAAAGCAAACCATTTCCAAATGGATAGCCCATTGCATTAATTTCTGCTACAAGCACCATGGAAAACCTACCCCACAGGGGATAAGATCACATTCCACCAGTGCTGCATCTACCTCTTCGGCATTTCTCAGAGGAGTCCCTACCAGGGACATCCTGGAAGCTGCTACCTGGAGCTCTGTACACACCTTCACCAAGCATTACCACCTGCCTATCTTTTTTAAATCTAGAGCTGGATTTGCCACAGCAGTCTTGCAGGGCTTAATAGCTTGCCCTAATGCTCTTTAACTACCTCCTTCCTTTCTTTGCTTTGAGAATCATCCCAAATGTGATGACTGCAGCAGTGAAACACGAAGAACATAGTACGGTTGTGTACACTTACCATAAATGTAGATGTTAGAGTGTATTCACTGTTGCAGTCCTGGTTACCCTCCCTCCAGTCCCCTGATTTCGCTTGGCTCTACCTTTCCTTCTTGTTTGGTATATATACATTTTTGCATGTGTATTTGCTTTTTGATGGGGTTGTACCATACCATATAATTGCTTCCTATTGTGGGGGCACCTGACATCTGGAGCATGAAAAACTGATGTAATGGCGTCAGCTGCATGTTTTATACCCTTGTCGTCATGGAAGAAGTGACAGCATCCGATGTAGAAATCCAAAGACACTGGTATTCAGGCCGGCTGAGGGCTACCTGCAGGCAGATAATCCAAATGTGATGACTGCAACAGTGAATACACTTGAACATCTACATTTATGGTAAGTGTACACAGCTGTACTTTTTCTCTATAATCCAAGTGCAGTGATATTGGAACTTTAATATATTTCAGCAGCAGAGATTTGTATGCGACACTGGATGCCAGAGAGCCAGGGAAGCTAAAATTGACTGAAAAAAATGTGAGTTTCAGATGTTGAAACTGCTCCCTATTGAAATGTAGGCACTCTAAATGCCTTGTGCCGACAGGAAGGAAAGAAATAAGAGCTGCACACCTATCAAAAGTTAATTCCGAGATCACCATACCTTGGAGAAAAGGAAATATTCCGTGAACTGTTATCTTGGTCTTTATATGCAAGTCCGTTCTTTTGGTCATTCAGTCTCCTTGTTTTGGGACTCACTCTAGTGGGTCCTGACATTTCAAATGGTTACCTGTTGAAACCGCCAGTCTCTTAAATTATGGAGCATGTGTTTGTATGACTACCACAGAGTCAAATTATTGTACTACCTGAGTTCAGGAACAAAAACAGATTACTAACCACTTTGATAGGTATGCTATAAAGCTTGACTGCAATCAAATAGATTAGATAGCAGCCAGAGTAATGTATTTAGCTTGCTTTTAAGCACAAACACTGCAGCACCCCTGACAAGCCATATCAATAGTGATTATGCAGTTGCCTCTGACTTCACATTCAGGCTGCCTACCCCCACAATCCCCCCTTAAAGACAAAAACATCATAATACTTCTGTACACCATCTGATGTGATTTGTCAGTCAGTCTCAAACAACACCTCCGTTTCAGCTTGCTGCTCTGACATGCACTGGGATCCCCCTGACAAGTCATACCAATGATAATTTTAATAGAGATAATGTAACTGGCTTGGTTTTATTTATTTTTTGTAACCCACAACATTACCTACCCCCACCCCACCCAAACCAAAATATCTACACTTCCTGTACATCTCTGTGATGAACATGAAATAATTTACAACCACTGTAATGAATTTAAAAATTGCTGCTTAACAGGTGTATATGCTGCAGCTCCCTTCCCCCAACAAAGCACATCTGTGATCAAGGACTAACAAGATGACTGCACGTAAAGCAGTAGGTTGATTAGAGCTTACCCATACGAAAATGAGAAATTGTTCTAAAATTAAAAACGCCTATAAAAGTTATTAATTTGGGTGAAATCCAGTTTACTATAAAGTAAGAGAATATGAGCCAGAAAAAGAGAAGAAAAATACTTTGGCTGAGAAGAATCTTGCAGCTGTTCAGAAAGCTGCAGTTCAGGTTTTAGTTCTAGTACAGGATTGTGGCTTCCATTAATTAAGGAAAAATAGGTTGCACTCCAGAGGTGTTTAAAATAAGTGAGGAAGTCAAATGATAAAAGGCTGGAAAAGAATACAAGCTTTAAGTAACTATACAGATGAGCTGATAAAACAGCAGAAAACAGAAGTTTAAATGAAAGGAAAACTTGACTGAAATGAGGTTCCTCAAGAAGAATGGTTTCAAAAAATAAAAGTAGAAGACAAAGCACTCTGAGAAATGGATTTTCTGCTATACCAGAGGAAAAAATGTAGCCAAATGCATTATTTCAATTAAAGTACAAATAAACCACTAGTGTTCCACAACGGGTCTATATCATATGAGCGAATAGCACAAATTGCAAACGCTCATAATATTGAATGTACCAGACCTTGAACTTCCTATTAGAGATCACACTACAGTGAGGAAAGGGCAAATATCCCATTCTTCACTGTACTGCGATCTCAGAAAAAGCACTTTGAGTCAATGTTCAATGATTTGAGCATTCGCAATTTGTGCAATTCGCTGTATGTTCAATGATTTGAGTATTCGCAATTTGTGCAATTCGCTTACATGATATAGACCCTTCCACAACAGGATTTGTTAATTGAGAGAGATCATTTTATGAGTACTCCAAAACTGGGCACAAGAAAGCAACCAAGATTGACATTAGTAAAGATGAAACCATACGAGCGGACAGAGCTGTTCATTGCTATATCCAACATATTTCAGATCTTTTTTTTTTTTGCTGGAGGAGCAACAATAGAAACAGGCTGGGGGGGGGGGGGCTAGCCAACAAAGACTGAACTGGCCTTCTGAAAGGGAGGGCTCTGCTTTTAATTGTCCTGACAGTAATAGAGCCCACAGGGAGAGTTTGCCAGTGAAACATTTTCTGTTTTTGTTTTTTTCTCTCTCTAAAGATAAATTATTGAGCGGTAGGAAGAACGTTCAGAAGTTGACTAGAAGAATCAGCAGTAACTTTACCAGAAACCAGTGCTGGCAGGTATAAAAAAAAATTCTCATTAGATGTAGTTTAGACACGCGAACAAACATAATGATCATTTGCATTGTTATACCATTTAGTCAGTTTGTTTCATGAGCAGTGGTTCCATTCAGGTATCTTTGACATCAGTTACATCATTTACAAACCATTTTGCTTACAGTTGTATGGGTTGCAAATGAATAACTTTGTAAATACAGGGAGATCTATGCAGTGCAGTATCAGCATGCATAGGTTTTAGGAAAGACTATTTGTTACTGTAAAGACAAACTGAAAAAAAAGAGCCAGCACAAATCCTGTTGGAAAATAAGTGTATTAAAAAATACACATAGTATACACCATAATAACAGACTGCATATTACATATGCAAAGAAACCAATTACACAGACCGGTTTCGGCTAAACAGCCTTCCTCAGATCAACAAAAAAAAAAAATAAAGACCATTGCATTCAGAAGCAGCCCATAAATATATAGGCGTACAATTAGGACAGAAACCAATGAAAATAATACACAAATTAGATAATCAAAACTGTTCATTTAAACCTGGAGGGAAAATCCACCCAGTTTAACAATCCACTGTAAAGACTTGTTCAAAATCTAGCTCTTAAGAAGACAAGATAAAGTTAGAGCAGCCCAAAGAAAGGAAGGAGTTGAGATGGTGAAAAGAAGATAAGATGAGATGATCGAAGGAGGGTATAGTTGTGATAATAGTGCAATAGGTTCTGTGCAACATAGTTATGGCACACATTCATATAGCTATTTTAGTACCAGTTTTACCAGGGGTGGTGCAGTTGTTGCTTCATTTGGTGTTTAAACTGGAGTGGGATGGTATTCCAGCTATTAATGCAGGATTACTCCTTGTATTCAGACTGCATTATTGTTTTTAGGTGTAGTTATGGAGTAATGATATGTCAGCAGAGCATAGATGTCTCTTAGTTGTAAGGTTGAGGGATTGAAACATTGAGAATTGTTTAGGGCAGTGAAGTAGTTTGAAAGTTGTAATTGTGAGCACAATAAAGAACTATTTAGTTGTTTTAGAGAGGCAGTAACTTGATTTATATTACTGGTTAGTTATGAATTTTGTTACTTATAACTTATTTATAAAGAAGGCGAGATTGGTTAGGATAGGGATGACTTGTAATAAGGTGGGGAACTGAAAAGAATTGGCTATGTTTTATCTAGCAGAGTCTGAAGTAGTGTTTTATCCAATATAAGCAGTCTAGCTTTTTGGGTGTTGTCTTTATGGTTTGCTGATGGAGATCAAATTTTAGGTGATAGTTTATAATCGCACCTAGTAGTTTTTGTGTGGGGTACTAGTTCTGTATTGGTCTTGTTGGATGACAGTACATTAAAGGTAATTTTCTGGGGGAGGGGAGAGTTGGGTATTGGAATAAACAGTGTCTTTTTTTTTTCCAAAGTTGTCACACCAGTCCTTTTCATGGAGAAGGATTTCTGTGTGAGTGAGTGGCGCATGGGTAGTGTCCTAGCAGCACATACTGGAGTGGAATAGTTGGCGTATTGTACTGTGGTGGCTTCTTTGGCCGTTGTGTTTAGGTTGTCATCCTAGGAGGGAGCCTTGTGGGGCTCAGATGTATATAGGAAGGAAAGGAAAGAAATCATATTGCCATTTCATTGCTGGGGCCTATAAATGAGGTAACTAAGAAACTAAAGTGAGGAGAGTGATGGCCCATACAGAGTTTAGTTAGGAGAATTTGATGACTGACTGTGTCATCCCTTGGATAGCTCCAGAAATATGGCCAGGATTAGAAGACCTTAATTTCTGTTGTGGTTTATTATATCTATGAACCTTAGAAGGGGATGTGGTTGTACTGTGATTGGATCTGAAAGCACGCTGTGAGGTAGACTGGAAGTTATGAGAAGTAATATATGTATTACGTTGAGAGTGAATATATCTTTCTATGATTTTGGGTGAGGTGAGAGAATAGTAATTAATCTCTAGTTTGTGAGCTCTGTTGATGAGTTGCCTTTATGGAGGGTATTCTATAGGATATTTGCATAATGTGGGGACATATTGTTTTTCTTGGATAGTGGTTTATTAACCTTGCATATTCTGTCTCAATTCTATCTGCAGGGAGTTTGAGGTATTCAGATGAAAGTTGGTCAGGGGCAGTGGTTGTAGTATGGTTGTGCAAGTATTTTTAATTGTAGATGTTGGCACTGGAGTGAGTGTGAAGATCTATTGTGGTTGAAATGACTGGGGTGGGGATGGCAGGATTTGTAGTAGTTTAGCTTTGTAGGATGGAGGTTACTGTATCTGTAAACTTAGATTTAAAATTTTTACTGCATGTTTTGATTCTGTTCATCCTGTCTGTCCAGTCCAACATATGGAGTCCTTGAGCTGCTTGTTAGATCCAAGATGGCAAAACTAGTGCTCCAGCTTCAAACTTCTTTAAATTTTCCCCTCTCATAATGCATCAAGATGTGAAGGTCCTCCAGATCTATCAGCCTAAGAACTTGTAAGATTAGGCAGATTTTGATTTGGATGAACATTCCCTGGCATACTCATCCCAGGTTCATTCCCCAGACCAAAAGGCTTTTGATGAGGATACTTTATCCCCCAATTCACCTGTAGAGAAAATCTCCTTTAGGGAAACAATTTGTAAAATCATACAATATTTTGAGTGGGGATCCAGACACACAAGTGACATAGAGAAATGATTTATGGTTTACTAGAGGTTAGCTCCCCTACACCTGCATCTGTCCCTCCATTTTTTGAAGCTTTTCTAGGTGCTTTTACATCCACTTGCATCCACTTCTGCTACACCTGGATCTCAACCTCCAGTGCCTAAGAGACCTGATAGGTTCTATAAAGTGCATGAAGAACTAAAATTGGTATATAAAATTTCCTTAGCAGACCCTCTGTTTAATTTCCACTGACAAGCCATCTTAACTTTTGCCTGCTGCTAGTGCCCTGTCATAAGAGAGTAGGGCAATGGGTAAACTGTAACTAACAACTGTCAGATATATCTGTTTTTTCCTTTATGTACACCTTCAAAATGAGAATGCTACTCCACTAGTCTGATAAATGAAGTTTATTTTGTGGTTATGTAGTGAGTAAATGTACAAGATCCAAACAAATCTTGTATTACTGAAACTATCTCAAATAACAGTGTTGAATCAAACTGTAACCAGGCTGCAAACTGAATACTCAGGACTTCTGTAGCTCTCAAAAATAAATTATTCGTTTTCTATGTAATGACAGAACTAAGAAAAACTGCACTTTTCTGTAGTTTCTGGAATTTTGAGTATTTAAACTGTTAGACATGGGAACCCACTTCTGTCTGTCTTCTGAGTATCCGAACTAACTTCTGTCTTTCAAGCATTCGTCTTAATCCTTAAACCCTGTAAATTTCCTACAAGTTTACATGCCTCCTTAACCTTGGTTTGCAAGCCTTGTACCATCCAAATAAGATTTTATTGCAAGTACCCGTTTCTGATCTGTTGTACCAAATGATGTCCTCCTGTTCACTTGCTGAAATATTCTTAACCTGAGGGATCTCCTGCCTGAAGGCAACTCTACGTCTGCCAGTAAACAAAAGTCTTGTACTGCTGTAAGGTACGTGGAATGTCGCGCTTAGGCTGCTGGTGGATGTAGGCCATAAAAGCAATATACGCACGTACCATCCTCAGAACTTTTCTGCCACCAGTCAGAATACCATTACAACCATTGCTCTGATCGTTTCAGTGTTTGTGACCACATGTCCCATTGGGGAATCTTTTCACTTACTACTGTTTTGGTTATGTGATCTAAGAAGGGCAAATGCCAATGTGCAAGACAAATTCCAAATAAGGACTGCTATTCTGAGCGTCTTTTGTTTAGGCTCTAAGCATGACCACATGTCCTGTAGCATTTCCCAGTCCTTCGTTCCAAAGAACCTTGGCAGCAGGCTTTTCTCTCTTGCTATATATTTAGAGAGCCATCAGCTTAAGTTGCTAGCTAAGCGTATGGAGTGTACCCCAGGGTCTGATGCCAAGCAGATGAAGCACGAGGCCAAGCAACCTTGACCTGCAGCTTCTGCTGTACCTCAGTCAGACATTTCTCCTGAGGTGCTTGTCAACCTGGAGGTTCGTCCAACTTCAGGCATGGATTTCCAGGCCAATCCCAGTTCTGAGGCAGCCTTGACGTTGGCTTCGAGTACGTTTGTGGAGATCAAACAAACTTCCAATCAGGATGTTGTGGGAGAGCCTAGGCTCAAAAGTACGCAGGGTCCTAGGGGGGTGCCTCACACCCAAGCAAGAAAGGAGATAGTCAGATACATTTGAATGTAGACCTTCGTCTGGTACACCAACAAAGCATAGAATCATTTCTCCTGCAGAGAAAAAAGAAAACTAAGCATGTGTCCCCTACCAGAGAGGGCCCTACAGATTGGCAGGCCTTTTCTGAAAGTTTGTTTCAGGCCTGCTTTGACATTCAAGCCACCTTCCTCTTAGCCTACTCCTGCAGCTAATTTCCAACCTTCTCAAAAAAGGATTAGGGACAATGACTCGTCTGATGAATTTTTCTCTGAAGAGGACTCTGGATTGTTCCACACAAATATCTTCCGCCAGGAATGTTTACTTTGAAGAGGAGTCAAATCAGTGCTTACTTTCCTGTGGAAGTGGTATCCTTTGGTCAAACTCTCCTGAAAGGGGAGAACACTTCAAATGGGATGCTTCCCAAATTTCTGAAGTCCAGAAAAGATGGGATCAACATCTACAAGTTAATGTCCGTGGCTCTTCTGCAGGTTCCTCTCTGCATCCTGCATTTCTGGATACTTCTCACAATACTTCATAAACCCCAGACTCCCATACCCTGGTCCTCAAGAAGCCAGGCCACTTCTACAAGTTCCCCAAGGATTGTAAATTACTCTCTAAGTGCCCTGCTGCAGACCCATCATTATTTTATTTATTTATTTATTTATTTTTTGTAGCTACATACAAACCTCGGATGCTTCCCTCTTCTAACCTTCTCCCATCAGAGAAAGAGAGTCGAACCCTTGAAAGACTGGGTAAAAAGGCCTATACGTCAGCCACCATGGTTTTCAGGGCCATTAATTATCCGACACGTATGACAAAGTACCCCTTAGAGCTTTTGTCTCTGGCATCTAGTGCCATTGCAGATCTTCAGCTTCAGAAGGAAAAGCCTTGGCGCACACTTTCCTGGGAGCTTCCTCCCAGGTGGCAAAACATTCCATTAAATGCAGCTTTGATGCTACGCAGACTTGTTCTAGGACAGCTGCTACTGCTTCACTTCTTAGAAGATTTTCCTGGCTCAGTCGGCAACCTCTCCAGGATGAGTTCAAATCTAAATTAATGGATGCACCACTAGACAATTCAACTTTATTTGGTAAGGCAGCAGCCTCTCAAGTACAGGGAAAAAAAGGAACTCAAGGAGCTGAAACGCATCCTGGTTTCTCCTATGCCCAGGCTTCACGGGAATTTCCTTTCTAAGACTGTTTTTGTCCATAGCTGCACTCAGCACCCCTCTGGTAAATCTTCAGAGGAGGCAAGAGACAACAAAAGCTGATGAGCTCTCAGCCATCCTCACATTAAAGGCAGTCTTTTCCTGATGAAGCAGGGTGTCTGTGACTACCCTGCAGATGTCTACCTTTCCCCTTTTTTCCTTTGCCTGTCAAATGCTTACAGGGTCTGAATTGCTCTCTGCTGGCTTGGCATACTCTGTCAAAGCCCAAATGTCAGCAATTTTTGATTGTCTGCTTTTTTCTCCCCCTCTAGCATCCAGATTTGAGGTGAAAAAATTCCTTAAGGGTGTCCTTCACATTAAGTCTCCCAGGAAACCTATTCCTCCTCCTCCTTCTTGGGATCTTAATTTTGTTCTAGAAAAACTGACCTTGGCCCCTTTTGAGCCCGCATCCTCAGCCTCCCTCAAACATTGCTCTTGGAAAACTGTTTTACTAGTGGCCTTGACCTCATCCAGAAGGGTGTCTGAGCTTCAAGCCCTTATGGCTGTGCCTCCCTTCTTGGTATTTTATAAGGCTAGGGTATCCTTGAGAACAAATCCACAGTGAGAAGGTACTACACTCCTTAGATGTACACAGAAAACATAGGTTTTACTTGGACAAGACTAAAGCTCTCAGGAAATCTGATCAGCTGTTTGTGAACTTTCATCACAGTTGTTCTGTAGGACAAATTCGCCAATTTAGTAATGGCTGACAGGGAACATGAATTTGTCCTACAGAACAACTGGGTCCAAGACAAGGTACACTACTACACTAGATTCTTGGATGACATCTTCATGGTGATAAGGGGTGACAACGACACGGCTAATGCAAATGTCAGTTACTTTAATGAGACAGCTGACTTTGCAGTTTACATCACAATTTGGTGCAAATTCTATATCATACTTGTATGCTCTGATTTGTAAAGATACAACCAGTGAATGCTACAACGCAGGTATATATAGAAAAGAAACTTATTCTAATAGTTTCTTGCACTTTTCTAGCTGTCACCCCTATCACCAGAAGTCAGTAGTAAAAGGACAGTTGGTCAGGGCAGTCAGGATGACCTCCCTAGATAGAGACTTCTACTTAGAATGTAACAACTTGAAGGAAATTTTCACTAGGAGGGTTTACCCTATACAGATGCTGAATCTGCTTACTGAAGAGGTGATTCACAAGTGTACGAACGGAGTGTACAAACCTATTTTAAATAAAAATCGAATTGATATGCCCACTGATACTATAGGTATATATATTGAAAGGAACACTGACAGCAATGTACTCCAGAATTTTAGTAATTTTAACAATTTAATTCAGTGTAGATGCTCTTGACTTGTGTGGGATCATCAGGAAGAACTGGGACCTACTACGGTCAGACACTTTTATAAGTAAGAAAGTGGTTCACACACCTAGAATTACCTTCAAAAGAGGCGATAATTAAAAAAAATCTAGTTGAAAGAAACTCTGATACACTAGTCAGTAGATGTGGGATGTATAAATGTGGTATGTGTTAGTACTGTAAACATATGGATGTGGGTCAGAAGTTCAAGATCAAAGGCACTTAATACACCACCAGATTTAGATTAAACTGCCAGTCTAAAGGGGTCATATACCTAGCCCAATGCCAAATGTGTCCCGCATTCTGTATAGGGAAAACAGGAAATTGCGGAAAATAATATATGAACATCTATACAACATTGGCAAACTGAGTAAAGACAGTGCCCTAGCTAATCAAATCCGCGAGTACATGGATCACAGGTTTTTGTTCAGGGCAATAGACCAAATTGTACCCGATAACATGGGGGGTCCAGTTTCACTGGAGTTAGAACGTTTAGAATTAATATGGCAGTTGAACACCAATGCAGGGCAGTATCCAGGTTTAAGTGAAAGCTGTTCTGTTGTATGTATTCTGAAATTAAAAAGCCTTACTAGATAGTGTTTTATGTGTAGAATTTATGTAAAGTATGTATTAAGTGTACATAAGATCTTAAAAATCAACAATAGGAGCGAGCATGGGTTTACCATTTTAGATATTTCGTACTTATAAAGTACAAAAACCTTTGTAGGTGTTTTGTTATATAAGAACATTTAGCATTGTTTCTTCTGTAGGATTAGGGTTTGAGTTTTGCATGTGGAGGTGTCTAAATGTGTTTGGCACTTTTGGAGTCTTTAGAAACTGTAGTTTCTATGAGTACTAGTTTTCAATTTGTTGTCAAGAAGAATGAAATTAACTGATTAGCTAATATTGGTTAATTACCTAACTAACTACTGCTTACTGACTACTTAAGAGCATGCTCTCAATGTTGTCTTTATCTGAAGAAGTCACAGTATTTTCTGTGACAAAAGCGCTTCATTTTGGATTAAACTGCTTGTTCTTACGTTTTGTGTTTGGTGCCTTCCTTCCTGCAACCACTTTTCAGTTTTGTCTCTAATTGCCAGACTCATTCCTCTCCTGTCAGCTCTCAAGCTAGCAATTTATCACTGTTATTTTTACTTTTTCAAATTCTTATCCAAGTAATTGTTTCTCTAAAATCTTTATCCAGCCCCCTTCTTTTAACTTTGCTGGTGTATTTTTTTCCTCCAGTTTAATATCATTAGTATACCTCAATCCCTTTTCTTACCATTACAGTAATATTCCCATACCGTTGTTGGTACTTATCTCTCTATTCTTTTACCGCTTCAGTAAATGTGCCGTACCTTTGTTGGTACATTTTTCCATTAAAAAAAAAGCTTCCTCTTTTGTGTGTGTGTGTGTGTGTGTGTGTGTGTGTGTGTGTGTGTGTGTGTGTGTGTGTGTGTGTGTGTGTGTGTGTGTGTGTGTGTGTGTGCGCTTTCTTTTGATATGGGTGAAAAGACTAAAAGGACTTCTGGCTTAAAGAGATGCCAGAAGTGTGACCGTAAACTACCAAACACTGATGGACATGATTTGTGTGTTTACTGCTTGGACCCAGTGCACTTTCAAGTAGACTCTGCCATCTGTCATGGCTTTAGTCACCAGGCCCTCGTAGAGAGGAAAAACAAGTTATTCTTGAAAGGTCTGATAAAATCCAGCTTTGATGAGGCCATATCTGTGACTTCTAAGACTGATTTTTGCTTCTTTGCTCCCTTCTTCCTCCTCTTCCTCCAGGCATAATGGTTCTAAGAAGAAGAGCCATTCGGTTCCAACATTTTCAGTGGAACTGCCTCTTAAAAAGACTAAGCTTTCTCCGGCTTCCACAGTTTTGGCCGAACCAGATGGAAATCTGCTGCCATCATCAGTGTCGGTGCCAATCTCTGCACTGACAATTCTGGCACCCACTACTATCTTGATTCAGACTTTCACCCACCTGTGTTCACCAGTCTCTGAACCGAAGGAGTTTTCTTTCAAGGATTTCCCTCACACAAGGTGCTCCCCGAAAATTGCCCCCTTTGTAGACTGACCTCCAAACCCATTCTTGGATAGACCCTGGCCCCAGTCAGTCTATTTGATTTGTACCACCAAGAGCCTGGTTGAGTTTGATGTTCTGAGGCTGGCGGTGAGGGTATTAGCCACTTCTTTGGTTTCTAGCACTTCTGGCTTTAGAACTTTACATGTCTCTAACCAGATTCCCGTTACTCCTCTTGACTCCACCTGAGCATTAGGAGTTCCAGGATGTTCTTCGTGTTTTACTGTTGCAGTCATCACATTTTGGTTATCTGCCTGCAGGTAGCCCTCGGCTGGTCTGAATACCAGAGTCTGCGGATTTCTGCATCTGATGCTGTTGACGTCAGGGGTATAAAACATGCAGCCGACGCCATTACATTAGTCTTTCTTGCCATGTGGTAACAGAAGCAGTTCGAATGTGCCGGTCGCCGACTCCTGAAATCTTCGATCTGAAGTAGTTACTTCATTTGATCTGCAACCTGTGGGTGTCTGATCCGACCTCAGATCCGATCCGGCAGCTTTCCAAGCTCCAAGAGCCGAGCTCCTAGCTCCTCCCCCCTACCCATAATCCCCTACTACCAACCACATTACCTCAGATCGTTTTTTGCCGCGGCTGAAGAAGCTTCCCTGTGAAGAGCTCCTGGCTGGGTGAGATCATTGCTGGTTTTAAACCAACTTTTTTCAAACAAAGTTGTCGTTGTGTGTGTGTTAGCCCCTTTTTCTACTTCTTGTGCTAGTTTTTGGTCCCTTTTTGTTAATTTTATCACTAGCTTATCTTCACTCCCCTCCCCCTCTTAGTGTTTGGGTGTGTGTGTGAATAATGTCTGAAGGGCCTAAGGCCGTTTTTTCTAAATGTACTGAGTGTGGCCACAAGCTTTCCCCAGCTGATGGCCACACTCAGTGCGTTTTGTGCCTGGGGGCAACCCATTTATCAGAGGCCTGCCAGATCTGCATGGCCTTTAACCCCCGGGCACTTCAGGATAGGAAGAACAAGCTGATCCTGGCGGGAAAGCTCCCCCAGGAGTCAGCTTCTTCTTCTTCCTCTCCCGTTCGGGCTCCAGCTGCTTCGGCAGCTTCGGCGCCGTCTATCCCCTTAGCTCTACCCGGGACTCAACCTCCCTCATCGGGTTTGAGCTCTGGGGGAAACTAGTGCCTCTTCCCTTAGAGAGAAGAGGCACAAGGATAAGGAAGGACATAAGTCCCACAAAAGGCGGGCCGAACCTCATCCTTCGGCTCCTCCAGTGAAACTGCTTAAGTCTCCCTCGAGGGTCTCCGGATCCCCCTCCTCTCGGCGCCGTTCGCCCTGTTTCGAGCCGGAGGAGGAGGATCCAGGTCGACCCGAAGCATCTCCGAAGCGGATATGGATCGGATGATGCGTTGGTTCTTGCAGACCCAAATGCAGATGGGGATGCTCTTGCCCCCCCCCCCTCTGGTGGGGAGTGCTGCCCCCATATTTGCCCCGATCACTCCTTCTCCGACTCATTTTTGGGTCTCTGAGTCATCGGATCCAGGCCCTTTCGGACCCAGGGAATTGTCGGCGCCGATAGCTGTGGTCTCTTCGCTGACTATACCTTCGAGCTTGTCAGACCCGAGCTCTCGGGGCCGAGGGCTGAGCGTCGGATCCGAGGGAGTTACTGTGTCTTCGGCGCTGTTGGTGTCTGAGCACACCTCTGCCTCTGCGCCGACTGCATCGGCTCCGACCCCGATCCCTTCATCTGATCCGAGGAGATTGCTCTCAGATGCTGGCAAGAATGGCTCTCCTTCGGCTTTTGAGGTAGTAGAGAGGGTACTGTCGGTCCTCCAGATCCCCGACTCGGGCTTCGGATCCACCCGTACCCCCACTGTATGAGGGTCTGTCTTCAATCATCTGTCCATCGGGACAGCTTGCCCAAGCCCTCCAGCTAGTTCCCGTGGAGGAACAACAACCCGTGGACGAGCCCTCTTCGGACAGTCCCACTGAGGAGGTCCCTCGGAAACATTGGTGCAAAAGGAGGCACCTGGACTCCCCCCGAGTCTGTTACCACAGACACAGACTTAGATGATACGGAGGGTTCCCCAAGGTCACCCCCTGAAGATGTCTCCTTTGGAGACATCATGGAAATGTTGCGTATCAGAGGGGGGTGTTCAGCCCAAAAGCCCTCCCTTGAGTCCGTGTTCCTGGAGGCCTTTGAGGCAGGCCCATCTACCTCCTGGGTGTCCCCTCCGGCCGACCCCCTGGTGGACTTAATTACCACCGGGGCGTGGAAGGAGCCCGACACCGTGGAGCCAATCCCTAGGCGCCCCGATAAAGTCCTCAGCCCACCCACAGATAGGCCGTCTTGGGCCAAAGGAACCCCCGTTGATGCTATGTTGGTGGCGGCGACCACCAAGAAAGAACTCGTGCAGGAGAGTTCTTCGGTTCACCCGCCGGATAAGGAATCTCGAGCGCTTGACCGGATTGGGAAGTGGATGTTTGCTTCAGCGACCTTTTCCATAAGGGCGCTGAACTATATGGCACATACCATTAGGCTACAGCGAGACTTGATTAAGGAATACGCTGCAGCCCCCCCGGAGTCCATGTCGGTCCCAGACAAGAATATTTGTGAGACTCGAATGGCCACTCTAAAATCCATCTCCAATACATCTATGCAGCTTCTCTCCCATGCAATAAAGGGAGCCACTAGAGCTAGCGGAGCCGGGGTAGTCTTGCGACGTCTCTCCTGATCCCGTCTTTGCGACTTCACGAAGGACGCCTTGAAGGGATCTGTGAACACCCCTTTTGACGGTTCTGCCTTGTTTGGCAAAACTGTTCGCGACACGCTGGTCCAAAGCGAAAAGGACGGGAAGACGCTGTTTGCCGTCGGAGTCCGCTTCTCTAATCCCCAAAGATCCTTCTCCAGGAATCAGAGGGGACAAAAGAAGCTGTGGTTCCGTAAGTCTCAGCAATCCCATCCTGCTGCGGACCACTCGTCCTCTCGAGGCAGAGGAGGGCAAGGTGGACGCCGGCCCAGAGGCAGAGGGGGGCCGCGTAATTTCGGGTCTAGAGAACCTTTCTTGGACAGACCCGCGCAACAGCCCTGAGGGCTTGCCCAACTGTCCCTCTCTGGAGGCAGTCGGGGGGCAGTTGTCGGAGCACCTGTCAAACTGGGAGTCCCTTACAACAGATCAATGGGTGCTCCGGATCATATCCAGAGGATACTCCATTCCATTCATAAACCTTCCCCCCAAACCCAGATGTCTCCCCGATGTCCCACCCGATCAGAGGGAGGCAGCGGCTTTGGAGATTTCAAAGCTGCTAAGAAAAAGAGCCATCCAGCCCGTTCCCCCCAGATCAGTCCGGATTGGGTTATTACTCCAGGTTCTTTTTGGTGCCAAAGAAAACGGGGGACCTCAGACCCATCTTAGACCTTTCCGCTCTGAACCTGTTCATACCCAAGGAAAAGTTCCGGATGGTCACTCTCCAATCAATTCTCCCCCTTCTGCGGGAGAACGACTGGATGTGCTCGTTAGACCTCAAGGATGCGTATTACCACATCTTAATGGACAGACGATCCAGGAGGTTCCTCTGCTTCCGGCTCGGAGCCAGTCATTATCAATTCAGGGTTCTTCCATTCGGCCTCACCTCAGCCCCCAGAGTGTTCACCAAGGTCATGGCAGTGGTTGCAGCCCACCTGAGACTCCAGGGCATTCAGGTCTTCCCCTACCTAGACGACTGGCTCCTCACTGCGACCAACAGGCATCAGCTCTGTGTGGCGAGAGATTATGCTCCGTCTCTGGCCCACAACCTAGGCATCTCAGTGACCGAGCAGAAATCCTGCCTGTGCCCCACTCAAGCTCTAGAATTTAGGGGCCAGGCTAGATACACGAATCTCCCGAGTTGTTCTAACGTCAGTCAGGCTGAACAGCTTGTCGTATCAGATGTTAGCCCTTCTTCTGAGCCCTGCTCCTCTGGCAGAGTTAGTCCTGAGGGCACTGGGATCTATGTCAGCAGCGATCGGTCTCTCTCTTCATGCCCGTCTGCGAATGCGCATATTACTATGGACCCTTCAAGTCCAATGGTCCCTGTCGATCCACCCGTTAAGCGCACCAATACCCCTGAGCAGGGTGTGCAGGGACTCCCTTCTGTGGTGGTTACAGGCACAGGAACTCAGAGAAGGGAGGCCCTTTGTGATCCCCCCCGGTCGAAGCCACGTTGACCACGGACGCTTCTCGCCTCGGGTGTGGGGGGGCATTGTTCAGGCAGATCCGTTCAAGGCACGTGGACTTCCCTAGAGACCGCATTGCATATCATTGTCCTAGAGATGAGGGCGGTGCTTTTGGCGTTGCAAGCTCTCCACGACCTTCTTCCCCTGGGGACTATTGCAATCCAGACGGACAACATGTCAGTAGTCTGGTATATAAACAAACAAGGAGAGACCAGATCTTATCCCCTGTGTCGAGAAGCCATGAGAGTGTGGGAATGCGCGATTTCCACCAACCGCTTTCTGATAGCAACGCACATTCCGGGACGGTCCAACATATTAGCGGACAAGCTAAGTCGAGTGCTCCTCACTCCATACGAGTGGTCTCTGAATCTGTCTGTTGCGAAGCATATCTTCCACAAATGGGGTCAGCCTCGCTGCGATCTTTTCGCTTCCCCTTTAAACACAAAATGCAGCGAGTACTTCGCGATAGTTCCCCCCAGAGGGGAGAGGGGAGACCCCCAGAGACGCTCTAGTCCATGCTTGGCCTCCCGGACTCCTTTATGCTTATCCCCCCCTCCCACTCATGATGAAATTCATCCAGAAAGCCTGTCGGTTGGGGAGCAAAGTTATCCTCATAGCCCCATTCTGGCCTCGACAGATCTGGTTCCCCTTTCTGCGGTCTCACAGTATGGCTCCTCCATGGATTCTGGATCCCAGTCCAGACCTAATCTCACATCCAGTGAGATGCCATACCCCAATCCTGGTCAATCTAAACTTGCTGCTTGGTTGATCCAGTTCCATTAATGGCTAGGACTCCCGGTATCTCATCCCCCGTTAAGGCCATTCTGGTGGCGGCTCATAAACCGTCTACCAGAAAACTTTACAACAGTAAATGGAAACATTTTTCCATCTGGGCCAGAGACAAAGACTTGGACCCATTTACTGTCCCTATTCCGGACTTCCTTTCCCTGCTTTTTAGGCAGGGAGCAAGTGCCTCCACGGTCAAGGTGCAGTTGGCGGCCATCTCCCATTTTCATGTGGGGGACGGCATAGGCTCCTTAGCATCTACAAAGTTGTGCAAAACCTTCTTAAGAGGCGTTTTTCTTTTGAAACCACCTGTAAAGACTGTGGTTCCCCCATGGGATCTCACTCTGGTCTTGCAAGCCTTGACGAGACCACCTTTCGAGCCTGTGGCCTCTGTTCCGTTGAAGTTCTTATCTTGGAAAACGGCTTTCTTGGTGGCTATTATTTCAGCCAAGAGAGTTTCAGAATTACAAGCTCTGTGTATCAAACCTCCGTACCTTATCTTTCACAAGGATAGTGTGTCCCTCAGGACTAATCCGTCTTTCTTGCCTAAGGTTGGCTACAGAATCAAATATTAATCAATCAATAAATCTTCCTGTATTTTTGTCAGTGCATTATACTGGGATACACTTCGTCTGGTAAGCCAGCTCCGGTTGGCGTCCGTGCTCATTCCACAAGATCTGTAGCTACCTCAACAGCCTTTTGGTCTAGGGTTCCAGTAGACGATATTTGTTCAGCAGCTACCTGGTCCTCATCTCGTACATTCATTTCTCATTACAAGCTGGATATGATTTCCAGGAGTAGGGCTTCTTTTGGCTCCGCGGTGCTTCGGAATATCCTTCCATAAGGACCACCCAGGTTCTTATAGGTTAGCTGGGGACTCTGTCCCACAGGTTGCAGATCAAATGAAGTATCTACTTCAGATAAAGAAGTTATGTACTCACCATAACGTTCCATCTGAGTAGATACTTCATTTGTCTGCAACCGACCCCCCCCCCCCTGCCATCCCCCGAACCTGTCGGGAATTCTTTCTGATCATTCGGAGTTGGTTTCTGTCAAGTTGGTGAGGCAAAAAAAACGATCTGAGGTAATGTGGTTGGTAGTGGGGGATTATGGGTAGGGGGGAGGAGCTCGGATCTTGGAGCTTGGAAAGCTGCCGGATCGGATCCGAGGTCGGATCAGACACCCACAGATTGCAGGCAAATGAAGTATCTACTCAGATGGAACGTTATGGTGAGTACACAACTTCTTTTTTGAGTTTCAGACCCAAAGCCTTCAAAAAAGCTAAGTACCCTGTTGGGGGATCCTTTTTCTTGCTCTAACTGATGTCAGTAAAAGTTAACAATTGATCTGAAGTAGTTAACTTAATTTGTGCATCAACCTATGAGTTATCGGATCCACATCGGATCCGAGCCGGCAGTTTCCAACAGCTAAGATCCGAGCTCCAAGTTCCTCCCCCTTACCCATAACTCCCTGCCATCCCTTCCTGACCCCAGATCTAGTTTGCCGCGGTTACTACCAGCAGCTTGATCTCAAGCTTCCAGGCCTTCCGGGTTGGTTTTCTGTGAGAAAAATCTTTCTTTATAAAATAGTTAATATTTTTGAGTGAGTTTGTGTCGAGTTACCTATCCTTAGTTTTTAGTGTAATTGTTAGCCTTTCCTCTCCCGTTTCACGTCAGCGTTAAGGTGTGTGTGGTTTTGGGGCCTAGCGTGTGTGTTTTTAGTTGGGATGTCTGAGGCTGCCAAAACTTTCTTTTCCAGGTGTACAGAGTGTGGCCATAAGCTTTCCCTGGCTGATGGCCACACTCTGTGCGCGATATGCCTTGGGGTTGAACACCTGTCTTCTGGCTGCTCTATTTGTGCAGCGTTCAACCCCCAGTGCTATCGGGGACCGGAGGTCGAAGCTGATTCTGGCTGGACTCCTGCCCCCGGACTCTGCTCCGTCCTCCAGTCCCTCCGTGGCTCCTGCCTCAGCTTCGGCAGTGCCGACGGATGCTTCCCTTTCTCTGGCCGGGACTCAACCTCCCACCTTGGGCAAGGAGGATAGGGAAGCCAGGAGGGAGAAGCGCAGAGCAAAACACAAGCGGCGGGCCGAGGCCTCCGCTTCGGCCCTGCCAGCCCAGCAAGCTTCTCCCCCTGGGGCGTCCAGACCTTCTCCTTCCTGGCTCTGTTCCCCCAGCTTTTTGCCGGGGCTGGAGGAGGATGAGGCCCAGTCTCCTTCGAGGTCATCAAGGCGGCACTCCCGTCCTGCCTCGGTGGCCTCTTCCAGATCCACTAGAAGCCTAACAGATGCAGACTTGGACTGGATGATGAGAAGGTTCCTCCAGGCCCAGCTGCAGATTGGAGTGCCCCCCCCCCCCCTTCAGGGGGAACTCGACCCCTTTTTTCGACACGATTGCTCCTTCCCCGACTCTCTTTCGGGGTTTGGGGTCTACGGAGCCGAGTAGCGTCAGAGCCGGGGGAATGTCAGCGCCGATGGAGTCGGGTACTTCGGTGCTGACAGCGCCCTCGAGCCTGTCTGGTCCCTTTTCTTCGGCTCCGGGTAGGTCGGAGCGTACTGGCCCTTCGGATCCGATCGCTTTGGCTCCGGCCCCAATCTGCTCGTCTGATCCGAGGGAGGGTCTGCTCTTGGATCCTAGAGAGATTGGCTCTCCTTCGGCATTCGACGTGGTGGAGAGGGTTCTGTCTAGGGATTCCAGGCCCCCGGCCGTAGCTACCACTCCACCCTGCTCTCCCTCGCAAACTGGTCCAACTTCCATCACCCGGCCCCAGGGACAGCCTGCTCAGACATCCCAGATCGTTCCCTTGTTGGAACAGGATGTGGTTGGTGAGGCCTCCTCTGACAGCCCCCCCGAGGAGGTTCCTCACAAACGCAAGTGCAAAAGGAGGCACTTGGACTCTCCTGAGTCCTTAACAGTGGACACAGATTTGGAGGAGGGGGAAGGTTCCCCAAGATCAACCCCCGAATTCGTCTCCTTTGGAGACATCATGGAGATGCTCAGGATCGGGGGGGGTGGTCTGCCCCAAAGTCTACCTCGGACGAGTCTGTGTTCCTGGAGGTGTTTGAAGCAGGTCCGTCTACCTCTTGGGTGTCCCCTCTGGCCAATCCCCTGGTAGATTTGATCACTACCAGGGCATGGAAGGAGCTGGACACTGTGGAGCCCGTCCCTAAGAGGCCTGACAGAATTCTCAGCCCCCCTTCGGACAGGTCTCATTGGAGCAAGGGAACCCCTGTAGATGCCATGTTGGTGGCAGCGGCCACCAAAAGGGAACTGGCCCAAGAGAGTCCCTCTGTCCATCCCCCTGACAAGGAGTCTCTGGTAATGGACCATTTGGGGAAGCGGATGTTTGCTTCAGCCACCTTCTCCATAAGGTCGCTGATCTACATGGCACACGTCATACGGCTGCAGCGGGATCTTATTAAAGAATACGCCAGGTCACCCCCAGAGTCCATGTTGGCAGAGGACAAACAAGTAGCCACTCTCAGGTCGAATTCCAATACCTCTATGCAGCTACTGTCCCATGCTACAGAAGGGGCCGCTAGAGCTAGCGGAGCGGGCGTTGTACTAAGGCGACAGGCCTGGCTCTGCCACTGTGATTTCGTGGAACCCTTCAAGGCGTCATTCGTTAATGCCGCATTTGATGGTTCTGCCCTCTTTGGCAAGACCGTAAGCGACACCTTGGTCCAGAGCGAGAAAGATGGGAAGACATCTGCCGTTGGAGTCCGCTTCTCTGCTCCCCAGAGGTCCTTCTCCAAGAACCAAAAGGGACAGAAGAAGATGTGGTTCCGAAAGTCTCAGCAATCCCGATGTTCTTCATCTCACATTGCTGCAGTCCTTACACTTGGGTAGTCCGCTGTCCTCGGTCGGCCCGAATATCAAAGTATTAGGCTGACGTCGGTCAAGGCGCATTAGACTGACATCAGGACGTCAGGGTACAAATGCGCATGACCGACGTCATATCCTCAGTCTTTTTTGCCGCATGGTCCGATGCAGAAGCAGCGTTGCAAGTGCCGTTCGGCGTTCTGAAATATTTCGATTCCGGAGTTTCAGACCGAGTCAAAGTTGGCTAAGTACCCCGTTGGGGAATATTTTGTTTTTTTCTTGCCTCAGTGGTTTACCGGATGTCAGAAAAAGTGAATAACTGTATTTCTTGTGGGAAACAGATACCGCATAGGGATTATCATAATTTGTGTATTCCTTGTTTGGGACCTGAGCACGACGTTGTTGGGTGTCGCTTTTGTGCTAGGTTCAATAAACGCACTATTAAGCGAAGGTTAGATTGTGCCAGGTTGGTCTTTGGGAAGCGTTGCAATTACAATATGCCGTCGGATGCTCCGACGCCTGCTTCTTCAAAGAAGCGCAAAGACAAAGCAGCTAAATCTAGGCTAGAAGAGTCGTCCGAACCGGACGCCGGTTCTTTAGAGGCGTCAGTGGAACCGGTGGTTCCACCGGAGGCTTCTCAGGACTCTCAGGGGGAAACCTTGGTTTTGCAGGATGTGGCCTCTCAGGAGGCAGGTCAAGCTGAAGGGGCTTCTCAGGTTACTGTACTCCCCTCACTTCCTAGGGTGGTTAGGCCCTCTCCTTCTATTTCTAAGGCTTCTCCCAGAGGCAGGCAAGGTTTAGCTTCAGTTGGGGTCACTCCTAGCTCTTCAGGATCTGTGCCCAAGAAACAAATGCTTAAAATGGCAGAAGACTTAATTACATTGATTAGAGGTTCTTTGCCCCCTCCTGATAAGAGGCCTAGGGTTGATCCAGAGTTGGGGAGTTTTGATCAAGCTTCGGATGTGTCAAGAGTCTTCGGCTGAAGACTTGCAGGAGTATTCTCCTTATTCTGATTCTGATGTGGATGATTCTACTCCTTCTGCTTCTCCTCCAGAGGATTTTTCATTTTCAGAGACCCTTCATTCCATGAGGGAGCATTTTACGTGGGAAGGTCAGGACTTCTCTGATTCCAGGAAAAGGCTTAGGGAATTTTTGCTTTTACCCCAGCATAGGCCTTTAGCTATACCACCTGTTCTGGATGTTGTGGAAGATGTGTTTGCAGAGGCTTCACTTAATCCTGATTCTTTGCCTCCTGCTCCTGTTTAACCGGATAGGGTCCCTGAGGCTCATAAATTTCTTTATAACAGTCCTAGGGCGGACCCAGAAACAGTTAGTCAGAGACCTAAGGGGGTTAAGGCCTCTGTGGTTAAAAATCCGGTCCCTCCAGATAGAGGCCAGAGCTTTGGATAGATGGGGAAAGAAAATTTATACTACTTCCACCTTAGCTATGAGGGCTTTGAATTGCCAGTTTCACATGTTAAAATATCAAAATTATCTTCTTGCTCAATTGAAGTCTAAGGTAGATGCTCTGGCGGAAGGCATTGAGTGTAAAGAATTACAAGATTTGGTGCATGTCTCTGAACAGGTGGGCAAGTATTCTTTACAATGTGGTTTTGATGCTGTACAGGCCTTGTCTAGGGTGGCTGCCACTGGGTCAGTTCTTCGCAGGCACGCCTGGCTGAGGGATCAGAATTTATCTGAACATGTTAAAGCAAGGATTTTGGATGCACCTTTACAGTCTGATGTGTTGTTTGGTGCACCTGTGGAGTCAGTCTTGAAGAAAATGGAAGATAAGGCTAAGTCTATGCAGACTGTTAAAGATTTTTTGCAAGTTCAGCCTCCGAAATTTAGTAGGAATTGGCCTGCTAAGGGGTGGACGTACCCTTCTTATGATCAGTCTAGGGGTAGATCTAGACGTGGTAGAGGCAGAGCTCAGAGCTCCTTCAGGCCTAGAACAGGGAGTTCACCTGCACAATCTTCGGGGGAGGGCAGGGGCCAGTCCTTTCGTAAACAGGCCCAATGACCTACCTTTTCAGCTGCCAGATCCTTCTTGCCTGGCAGCACCTTTGGGGGAAAGGTTGGCACTCTTCAAGGAAAATTGGAGTCTGGTTACCCAAGACAGATGGGTATTGGATATCATACACCAAGGTTACAGGTTTTATTTCCATACCTTGCCTCCTTTCAAAGGCATGCCGGACGTTCCTCCTCAGCAAAGACTAGAGGCTCACAAACCAATTTCTCTGTTGCTTCAAATAGGAGCCATACAACCGGTCCCTCTGCCAGAAGTGGGCCTAGGATTTTATTCTCGCCTGTTCCTAGTACCAAAGAAGGGGAACACGTGGAGACCAATTTTAGATTTATCTATCCTCAACACTTATCTGGACATTCCCAAGTTCAAAATGTTGAGACTACAACAGCTTTTACCTCTACTGGGCAAAGATCACTGGATGGTGACTCTGGATCTCAAGGAAGCTTACCTTCATGTTCCTATCAGGCAATGTTGCAGGAAGTATCTGCGTTTCCGAGCTGGGACTTCTCATTATCAATTCTCTGCATTGCCCTTTGGCTTATCTACTGCGCCCAGAGTGTTCACGAAAGTTCTGGCTCCAGTGATAGCTTTATTCAGGCAAAGAGGTATACAGATCTATCCTTATTTGGACGATTGCCTGATTCTGGCCAAAGAAAGGGACGAACTTCTTCATCATTTACAGTATGTGATAGCAGTGCTAAGATGCCTGGGGTATTCTGTGAACGAAATAAAGTCCAGTCTAGTACCCTCTCAGGACATGTGCTTTCTGGGTGTGAGACTGAATACAGCATCCCAGATGGCCTTTTTGACCCCGGACAAACAAAAGAATCTTTCTCTGTACTTCCGTCAATTGTCTCATCAGTCCAGGCTGACTGCAAGGACAGTCCTTCAAGCCTTGGGGTTCATGGCATCTTGTATTCTGGTGCTTCCCAATGCCAAACTGCATATGAGGAAGCTACAATGGTATCTCAAAAATGTATGGACACAGCACTGCCAAGATATGGACACTGTCATTCAAATAATACCTTGCATTCAAAAGGAATTTTTGTGGTGGGCTCAGGAATGTCACCTAAACAAGGGACTCTCTGTGACCCGGCCAGAGGCGAGTCAGATTCTAACGACAGATGCCTCGGACATAGCTTGGGGAGCTCATCTAAATGGAAAATGGGTACAAGACACGTGGCCTGCCAGACTTCAACATTTACATATCAACTTGAAGGAGATGTTAGCAGTCCAATTTGCATTGATAGCTTTCAAGGATTTACTTCTTCCAGGGCAGGTGTTGATTCTAACAGACAACACAACTGTCATGTGGTACATCAACAAGCAAGGGGGGACACATTCTTACCCTCTATGCAGGCAAGCAATGATTTTGTGGGAGACTGCTCTCAGTTTACAGCTGAATCTTCAGGCAAGGTTTCTGGCGGGAGCACAGAACTCCTTAGCAGATGTGTTAAGCAGATCTAATTATGGATCCCCACGAGTGGAAATTGGATCCTCATGTATTTCAGCAATTGACAGTGTTATGGGGAACTCCAGACATAGATCTGTTCGCTTCTCCACTGAACCACCAGCTGCCAAAGTTTTGCACAAAAAGGTTTCATCCCACAGCTTGGAAAGTGGATGCTCTTTCATTCAATTGGAGCAAGCTTCATGTGTATGCCTTTCCACCTCTGCCTCTCCTCCCAAAAGTACTCCTAAAGGTCAGACAGGACAAGCCAAAGATGATTCTAATAGCTCCGGATTGGCCTCGACAGCACTGGTACCCATTACTGAGAAGTCTGGTACAGGAACCTCCATGGCCTTTGCCTTCGATTCCACATCTACTGTCTCAGGAGGACAGTCATTTACTCAATGTCAAACTTCACTCTCTTCACCTAACGGCCTGGCATATTCAGTTTTAAACCCTGGAGGGTTTCAGCTTCCACAACAAGTTTTGAATGTTATTTTGGAGGCCAGAAGGTCTAGTACAAGGAAAGTGTATGCAGATAAATGGAAGAGATTTTTATTTTGGAGTGCAGCAAAGGAATTTGATGTTTCTAAACCTAATGTAAGTGTGGCCCTTCAATATCTGGCTGAGTTACTGGACAAAGGTTTGTCCTTCTCTTCTATTAAGGTTCATGCTGCAGCGATTTCTGCACATTATGACTGTAACCCACCTTTGTTTTCTCATCCTTTGTTTAAGCAGTTCCTTAGAGGGGCGAAAAATTTAAGACCCCCACGTAGAGCTCCTACTCCTGCTTGGGATCTCAATTTTGTGTTGGAGAAACTTACTCTACAACCTTTTGAGCCTGCAGCTACTGCTGAGTTGAAGTATTTATCTTGGAAGACTGCTTTTTTGTTGGCCATTACCTCTGCGAGAAGGGTTTCTGAATTACAGGCCCTTATGGCAGTTGAGCCTTTCTTAATTTTCCATAAGGATAGGGTATCTTTACGTACTAATCCTTCCTTTATGCCTAAAGTGGTTTCTAGTGTGGCTTTAAACCAAACTATTCATTTACCTACTTTTTATGCAAACCCCCAAAACAAAGGGGAAAAGATTTTGCACACTTTGGATATACACAGGCAGTTGCGTTATTATTTGAGCAGAACTAAAGGGTTCAGGCAGTCTAAGCAGTTATTTGTTTCATTTGCTTTGGGTTCTCAGGGCAAGCCTGTGACAAAACAAACTATTTCTAAGTGGATTGGGTTTTGTATTGCTTTCTGTTATTCCCATCATGGTAAGGAGATTCCAGCTGGGATTAGGCCTCATTCCACTAGGGCTACTGCCACTTCTACAGCTTTTTTAAGGGGGGTGGCAACTAAAGATATTTTGGAGGCAGCTACTTGGAGTTCAGTGCATACCTTCTCTAAGCATTACCACCTTCCACTTTACTCTAAATCTAGGGCTGGTTTTGCCACTGCAATTTTACAGGGCATTTTGACAGCTCCTCCTGCTTTATAGCTTTGCCATCCTCCCTTCTCTCTGCTTTGGGATTCTACCCAAGTGTAAGGACTGCAGCAATGTGAGATGAAGAACATAGTACAGTTTTGTACCTACCATAAATGTAGATGTTCGAAGATCTACATTGCTGCAGTCCAATTTACCCTCCCTCCTTCCCCTCTATAGTTAGAGGCAGTTGTGTGGTTTGGGTTGTGACTACTGTACATATTGTATATAGTGTACATATGCTTAGTGCAAGGGTGGTTGGTTGTTTGTTGTTGTCTTTTGGTTTTGACCTTTCCTTTTAGGGTCTTCTGACATCTGGGGCAAGAAAAGACTGAGGATATGACGTCGGTCATGCGCATTTGTACCCTGACGTCCTGATGTCAGTCTTAAGCGCCTTGACCGACGTCAGCCTAATACTTTGATATTCGGGCCGACCGAGGACAGCGGACTACCCAAGTGTAAGGACTGCAGCAATGTAGATCTTCGAACATCTACATTTATGGTAGGTACAAAACTGTACTTTTTGCTCCAGACTCCCCGTCCTTCAGAGGCAGAGGAGGACAGGGTGGAAGCCGCCCTAGAGGCAGAAGGGGCCAGAAGAACTTTGGGTCCAGAGAACCTTTTTCTGATCGGCCCACGCAGCAACCCTGAGGGGTTACCCGACTGCTCCACTCTGGAGGCAGTCGGGGGGGTGTTTCTCGAAGCACTAGCAGCTTGGGAGTCCATCACAACAGACCGCTGGGTGCTTCGAGTCATATCCAGAGGCTACGAGATTCCGTTTCTCCATCCCCCTCTCAGACCCAGGTTGCCTCCCCGATGTCCCACACGATCAGAGGGAGGCCGCAGAAATTCGGCAGCTGCTAGAAAAAGTAGCAATCCAGCACGTCCCCCCAGACAAGTATGGATCGGGCTTTTACTCCAGGTTTTTCTTGGTGCCAAAAAAAGACGGGGGACTTAAGACCGATCCTCGACTTATCCCTCTTGAACCTGGCAATAGCCAAAGAAAAGTTCCGGGTGGTCACTCTTCAATCCATTCTCCCCCTCTTGCAGGAGAACGACTGGATGTGCTCCATAGACCTCAAGGATGCGTACTACCACATCTTAATGGACAGACGATCCAGGAGGTTTCTCCGCTTCGGGCTAGGAGTCAGCCATTACCAATTCGGGGTCCTTCCCTTTGGTCTCACCATGGCCCCCAGGGTGTTCACTAAGGTGTTAGCGGCCCACCTGAGACTCTAGGGAATTCAGGTCCACCTGGACGACTGGCTCCTGACTGCCCCCACAAGGCATCTACTCTGCACAGCCAGGAATTTCTTTCTTCGCCTAGCTCCCCGGCTGGGAATCATGATCCACGCTGGAAAATCCTCCCTGCTCCCGACTCAGGTCATAGATTTTATCGGAGCCAGGTTGGACACAAACCAGCTCTTAGCCTTCTTAACTCCGGACCGGATGTGATCCCTAAGAATCCATGTGCAGGCCATTCTTCATTGTTCGACCCCTCCGGCGGAACTGGTCCTGAGGGCCCTAGGCTCGATGGCGGCTACCATCAATCTCCTTCCCATGGCACGCCTAAATATGAGAATTCTGCAATGGACCCTCCAAGTCCAATGGTCCTTCCTGCGTTGTCCCCTGAGCCATCCTGTCCCTCTCAGCAGGGTTTGCATGAGCGCCCTCTTATGGTGGCTCCAGTCTCCGGACCTCCAAAAGGGGCGCCCCTTCTCTATGTCCCCTCCCCTAGCCACTGTGACCACGGACGCCTCTCGCCTCGGGTGGGGGGGGGGCATTGTTGCGGCAGGACCGTCCAAGGCACGTGGAACCATACGGAGACCTCACTGCATATCAGTGTCCTGGAGATGAGACCGGTGCTGTTAGCGTTGTAAGCACTTCGGAGCCTTCTCCCCATCGGGACTATTGCGATCCAAACGGACAACATGTCTGTCATTTGGTATATCAACAAACAAGGGGGAACCAGGTCCTATCCACTTTGTCGAGAGGCCATGAGAGTTTGGGAATGGGCGATTTCCACCAACCGCTTTCTTGTAGCAACGCACATTCCGGGCTGGTCCAACATCCTAGCGGACAAATTGAGTCGCACCATCCTCTCGCCGTACGAGTGGTCTCTGGATCCCAAAGTAGCGAAGCAGATCTCCAAATGGGGTCAACCTTGTTGTGATCTTTTCGCCTCCTTCAAACACGAAGTGCAACACCTACTTCGCTCTAATTCCCCCTCCTGGGGAATCACCAAGAGATGCTCTGGTGCATGCTTGGCCTCCCGGTCTACTTTATGCTTACCCTCCTCTTCCCTTGATGCTGAAATTTCTGCAGAAAGCCAGACAGTTGGGGAGCACGATAATCCTCATTGCCCCATTCTGGCCTAGTCAGGCATGGTTCCCTTATCTGAAGTCTCATCTAGTGAATCCTCCCTGGACTCTAGATCCTGCCCCGGATCTGATATCTCACCCCTTTGGTCTACCAACCCCAAACCTGGACAACCTCAAGCTCACAGCTTGGTTGATCCAGTTCCACTGTTAGTTCGGACTCCCGGTATCTCTTCCCCGGTCAAAGCTAGTGGCGAAGCAGTCTACTAGGAAAGTTTATCGTAGCAAATGGAAATGTTTTTCTATTTGGGCAGAACATCAGAATCTGGATCCTTTCACAGCTTCGTTACCAGCTGTGCTGGAATTTATATCGGGACTGTTTGATAAAGGTGCTAGCTCTTCCACAGTCAAAGTACAGTTGTCGGCAATCGCTCATTACCACGTTGGATGTGATCTTGGCCCTTTGACCTCCTGCAGATTGTGTAAGGCCTTCTTCCTACTAAGGCCTCCGGTGAAGGATGTGATCCCTCCTTGGGACTTATCGCTGGTACTCCAGGCCTTAACAGCTTCTCCCTTTGAGCCTGCTGCCACGGTAGATCTCAAATTCTTATCCTGGAAACCGGCTTTTCTAGTTGCTATTACTTCGGTGAAAAGGGTTTCAGAGCTTCAAGCCCTTTGTGCCAAGCCTCTGTACTTGACTTTCCACAAGGATAGGGTATTCCTCAGGACCAATCCCTCTTTTCTTCCCAAAATTGCGCTACAGTGTAGTTCATTAAATTGCGATCTTAGAGTTGGTATATTTAAGTAGCGGGGGATGTGGGGGGTGCAGAGGGGCTTGCCCGCCTGCTTTAACCCAACAGAGTACTTTTTTTTGTTTGTTTGTTTTGTTATTTTTTTTTAATTTTGAAGTTACGGAACTTCACTCATATGGTGTCGACCATATGGTATTTGAAGTTCCATAACTTTGATTTTGTAATAGGTAACCTTGGGACTCAAATGCTGCTGTTCTGATGAATGCAGCCTTCTTCCTGTACTACTTTTGGAACTGACAGCTTTTAAGCTGTCATGGATAAGAACATTTTAACAAAAATGTGAGGAATGAAAGAAGAGTGAGAAATCCTGTAAGAGTTTTGGTAGAACTGGACACTGTCCCTGGGACATATTGTGGTGGAGATGCAGATGTTATTGTTAGATGAGTGACTTCAACAAAAACACTGTGTAACATAATATTAGACAGCATAAGAGTGGTATCAGTTTCTGATTACCTGCTGCATCGCACTTTCATATATTATTGCCCACAGACCTTTAACCACTAATGGTCCAACTTATCTCTATTAAAAGCCAGTGTTCTGTTTTGACATTTTTCTGTATTACCTCTCCCCTAGTGCTTGTTAGCATACTCCCTTTGCAAATTAATTCCAAACATCACAGTTACAACTGTGAGAAGTGAGCCAATGGGCAAAGAATGTGGAAAGAAGAAATTTTGAAATGCTCAAGTTCTCTTAATATACCTTAAGGATACTCAAAAGTATTTAACATAGAACTTTCTTTCAGAAAGAAAGAGATGTAATCTCTTGGAGAAGGAAAACCTGCAACTTTTATACAGTGTAGGGAAGTAGGCACACTATTTGGGCCCAAGCAGTCCAATAATGTTTTCTCAGTTCAGTACAAATTAAAAAGTTCAGTACAAATTAAAATTAAGATTAACTTATTTAAAAATCTAAATAAAACAATTGCAAAGTCCCAGTGCTCAAGAATCTTGAGTTATGCAAACATTGAATGAGACATGAGTAGAACAAAGTGAGAGCAAAGCTGCTTAATCTAACAAAGGGCAACCATTTTTGTTTCACTCCATACTGCTCGTCTCATTCACTATTTAAAAAGCTAGCCAAGCAATGGCCAGTTACTCAAGGTGCAATACCACCACTTGGCATAGTGTTGGTTAGAAATAAGTCTGTTTCTTTTAAAGCAGCTATTACACAGCATCTGGAAGAAGAAGATTATGTCATAGCCAGATGGCTACTACCTTGAAAAATCCTAAAGTTTGCTGTTTACTGTTCTAAGAAAAATGTTTTTTGCTGAGGAAGAAAATTATAACAGAGACATAATACATATGCTTCATCGATTTACTCATGTACCAGAATGGACCAGATGCAGTGAACACTGCTGCCCATGATAGAAGGACAGCACAGTTCCCTAGAGATGCAATTTTTTATTTTATTTTTTTTTTTATTTTACATTTTTTGACTGGGATAGTCCGACTGGATGCATGTCCATTTTCAGTGGAGGCCCGGGGAGAAAAGCTTCAAGGGTAAGCAGATACAGCATTACTTAATACCAGCATTACATATTACAAACAGACTATTTACAGAGATTACATAAGTAAGCAAGTTAAACAAGTTCCACAGGTTAGAGTTAATCCCGAGCGTAAATCAGGATTAAATTAAATTACACAGTAAACTGGTTAACAGATTTTTACACATTCTAGAGAGAGTTAGCCAGGCTTGATACATTGACATAGCCAGTTAAGTGACAAATGTTGTTTGAGTTTAGTTTTAAATTGACCTAAGGTGGAAAGTAAGGTAATATCAGCTAGAAGAGAGTCCCAGGATCTACTTAGAGTTTGCAAAGAGCGAGTCACCGGTTGTGTTATTAATTTTGCTAGTCTGAATTAGTAGTTTGTTAGAGGATTGAAGCGGTCTAGGATTGTTATAGGGGGTGATAATATTTTTAAGTGCAAGAGTATTGTCTGGATTATAGAGGATTTTATAGGCCATAATCAGTTGGTTATACTGGATTAGGCTGGGTAGTTCAAGCCACCCAAGCTGATTTAGATTGATGCAATGATGTGTCCTAGATGGTCAAAATGTCAGTCACTGAATCATCGTTCAGGGATTTGTGTGAGGGATTCTTTGTTAGGAACCATCAGTAAGTCTCGATTGCCCACATACATGATCCCTTTGCTCAACTGGAGGGGGCAGGTGAGCTGGAGATAACATGCCTTTATAATCGGAGCAAAATAAAATATCATAACAAGTCTGTGTAAAAAACAAAACAAAAAAAAAACATGATTTAGTATTAAGATTTAAGAAACAAAACCAGATTGCCTTTCTACTCTGGAAAGAAGAGGAGCTATTTTTTGAACTTTGTCTTAAACACGCTGATTAAATTTTCAAACCTAAAATGTCAGCAAAACATCAGTGGATGTAAATATCAGAGAAAATATAACACACACTTTCATGTCCTTCTACAATTAATGGGCACTCAGTAAACATCAACCCGATATTCTAAAAGTGCACAGAACATCTGAATCATAGCTGATTGACATTTCTGCTCATCTTTGTCTTTCAAAATGTCAGTCACTGAATAAAATGTGCTATTTAAAACGATTAACAAAAAGAAGACGAATAGCAGTACCAAAACAAATCAGAGCAAATTGGTTAAATTTCTATAAAACATTTACAAAGCACTATTCAATGCATTTAAGGGAACAATAATGCATTCATAGAATAGACAAGTGACTTTAGGATAACATTAACCAGTCTATTAATTTGCCAGTCTTCTTTCCCAATTACCAAAATAAAGGCAAATACAAGTTACACTCTTTGGATGTACACAGACAGCTGAGATTTTATTTGCAAATGACAGCCAGTTATAGACGTTCAGATCAGCTGTTTGTGTCCTTTGCTAAATCCAGTTTGGGGAAAGCTGTTTCTGAAGTCACACTATCCAGGTGGATTTCTCAGTGTATTCTCTTGGCTTATGAGAGTTCTGGCAGGCCTGCTCCTCAGGGAGTCCATGCCCATTCAACTCTGTCTGTTTCTACCTCTGCTGCTTTTCGAGCTAAAGTTTCGTTGGATGACATTTGCTCTGTTGCCACGTGGGCCTCTTCTCACACATTTATAAACCACTATAGGTTAGATCTGGTTTCCAGAGGGAGAGCATCCTTTGGCTCCGCAGTGCTCCGGAACATCCTTCCTTAAGGGCCTACCAAGATTCAGGTAGCTGGGGACTCTGTCCCATAGGTTGATGCACAAATGAAGTTAACTACTTCAGATTAAGAAGTTATGTACTCACCATAACATTCCATCTGAGTAGGTAAACTTCATTTGTCAGTAACCGTCCCTCCCTCCATCCCCCTGTCCTCTTCGGATGTTCTTGATATTCCTGCTTCACGCTAGATTGTACCCAATTTACCCTAGACAGGTGGTGATTGCAAGCCTTGCTTTTAGGCAAACTCGATCTGAGGTCAGGAAGGGATGGCAGGGAGTTATGGGTAAGGGGGAGGAGCTTGGAGCTCGGATCTTAGCTGTTGGAAACTGCCGGCTCGGATCCGATGTGGATCCGATAACCCATAGGTTGCTGACAAATGAAGTTTACCTACTCAGATGGAATGTTATGGTGAGTACATAACAACTTATTTTGCCTGTAGAAAGCAAATGCCTCATAGAGATTTTCATTCCTACTGCATCGCTTATTTAGACCCAGACCACAACGTCCCTCATTGTCGGTTTTGTGCCTTGTTCAACAGCCGAACTATTCGTCGTCTGGCTAGTTTTGCAGCTAATTACTTTCATACCTGTTCTGTGTACGCTGAAATGGCTTCAAGCCATCCGACTACTGATATTCCAAAAAAGCATAAGGATAAAGACAGAGACAGACCGCATAGGTCCAAAACTGCCGACGACACTTCCGTTAAGCTAGTCGCCAGTCCGCTGGTACTCAGTGAGGCACTTTCGCAGCCCCTGATGCCCACTACATCTGATTCGCAGGCCTCTACTGAGACCCATTTGGAGTCCGGTATGACATGAGATGCTTCTTCGACTGTGGAACCTGCAGATGTCTCTACCTTGGATGGGTCCGGAGCCGCTGTACAGGCACTGGCTCCTGAGGGTGCATTCAGGCCTACAGACATTAATATTAAACTGACGCCATTGTTTACCTCCAGGCCAAAAACGCGACCCACGCCTAGAAAACCAGCAACCAAACCACAAACTCTGGTCCATACACCTAAAAAAACAAATGCTTAGAATGGCTAAAGATCTTATTACCTTAATTAGGGGAAGCCAGACTTCCCCCTCTGAGACCTAGAACTGATTTTCTTTTTGATTCTTCTGATCAGGAATCTGATATTTCTGCTCCTCCTTCCAGATTTTGCCCTTATCTACTTATGAGGATTCTGATGCATAGGATTCTTTTCCATCTGCTTCCCCTCCAGAGGATTTTTCTTTTGGTGAAACCTTGCACACACCTAGGAAGCATTTCCACTGGGAAAGCCAGGATTACTCGAGTCCAAAAAGAGACTTGGGGAATTCTTACTACTACCTCAACACAGGCCTTTAGCTATCCCTCCTGTTCTGGACATTGTAGATGATGCTTTCTTGAAATCTAGCCTTACCCCAGTCACTTTAACTCCAGCTCCCAGAAAACCTGACTGGTACTACAGAGTACCTGACTCTCTCAAGTTCCTCTTCAGCAATCCTTCTGCGAATCCAGAGACCATTTCCCAAGTACCAAAAGGCATTAAGGCTACTGCTGCCAAAAATCTTACCCCTTCTTATAGAGATGTTAGAGCCTTAGACAGATGGGGTAAGAAGGTATACACTTCTGCTACTTTGGCCATAAGGGCTTTAAATTGCCAGTTTCATATGTTAAAGTATCAGCAGCATGTTATGGGACTACTTAAACAGAAAATGTTGATTCCTGACTGTACTGAACACAAAGAATTACAGGATTTAATGCATTCTGCAGAACAAGTTGGTAAACATACTTTGCAATGTGGTTTTGACGCTTTAGAAGCATCTTGCAGGGCTGCTGTCACTGGGTCTGTAATTAGAAGGCATGCTTGACTTAAGGAACAAAACTTGCCAGATCATGTAAAAGCTAAATTACTGGATGCTCCCTTAAACCAAGACCGCCTTTTTGGCAACAAAGCAGAAATCCTCAAAAGGATGGAGGAAAAAGCTAAATCTATGCAAACTGTTGAAGATTTCCTACAAATGCAGCCTCCCAGATTCAGTAGGCATTGGCCTTCCAAGAATGGTCCTTTCCAGTCCCTTCTAGGCCTTCTCAGTCCAAACCCAGGAACAGCAGACCACCTAGGCTACAGTCTCAGGCTATTCACAAACCTAAACAGTGGGGGGCTCCCACTTCCAAAGCAGGTAGTAGTAAGCCACCCCCCTATGGAAAAAGGCACAATGACTTGACCTTAACCCTTCTAAGCTCTGCTCAACTACCTGCTTCCTTAGGAGGAAAGCTCGCCCTGCATGCAAAAAACTGAGAAATCATTACCCAGGACAAATGGATTTTGAACAGTTTCCCAAGGATACAGATTCCACTTCCACGCACTACCATCCCCAAATGGTTGGCCAGACCTACCCCCAAACCAATGGACTAAGGCCCAACAGCAGGTTCTCTCTCTTAATATCAGGGCTATTCAACCTGTCCCAGCAGAACAAAGGGTGCAAGGTTTTCATTCAAGACTTTCTGGTACCCAGAAAAGACAAATCATGGTGTCCCATCCTGGACCTCTCTATTTTCAACACCTTTTTGGTAGTTCCAAAATTCAAAATGCTAACTGCAACAGCTTCTTCCCATGCTAGCCAAGGATGCCTGGCTGGCAATCCTAGACTTAAAGAGAGCTTACCTCCACGTCCCAATAAGGGAATCTTGCAGGAAATACCTATACTTCAGGGTAGGCTCCATGCACTATCAGTTCTCTGCACTTGCCGTTGGCTTATCTACTGCGCCCAGGGTATTCACAAAGTGTCTAGCTCCAGCCATTGCATTTTGCAGGCAGAGAAATATTCAAATTTACCCATACTTGGATGATTGTCTTATTCAGGCAGATGCCGTTACAACACCTGACATTTGTAAAGAAACTTCTAAGCTCTCTGGGGTACACCATCAGCAAAAAGAAATCTCACCTAGTACCCTGCCAACAGATTGTATTCCTGGGAGCATGTTTGAACACAACTTCCCAGATGGCATTCTTCACTCCAGAGAAACAAGTTTATTTGACAACCTACTTCAAACTATTGGCCAGAAAACCCCAGCTATCTGCAAGGAAAATACTGCAAGCCCTGGGGTTCATGGCCTCTTGCATTTTACTAATTCCATGTGCAAGACCGCATATGAGGAAACTCCAATGGTATCTAAAAAGCCTATGGTATTGACATTCTCAGGACCTGGAAACAATGATTTTGATCATTCCTTGTATGAAGACAGAGTTTCTTTGGTGGGCAGAGGCTTGCTACCACAACAAGGGAGTCCTTTTCACTCTACCCCCTGCCACTCAAACCCTCAGATGCATCAGACTATGCATGGGGGGGGGGGGCTCACATGGCAGGGCAATGAATTCAGGGCAAATGGAACCAGAGACAGATTCACCTGCATATCAATCAAAAAGAAATGTTAGCTGTATAGAATGCTCTGACAGCCTTCAAAGACCATATTCTTCCAGGACAACTATTGGTAAAGTCAGACAACACCACAGTTATGTGGTACATAAACAAGCAGGGAGGAACCCACTTGTACCCTCTGCAGACTAGCCATGGCTCTGTGGAACACATCCTTGAGCTACCAAGTGCACCTACAAGCTCAATTCTTGCCAGGAAAACTAAATTCACTGGCAGACGACCTAAGCAGAAATCTCATGGACCCACACAAATGGAAACTAGAACCCAAAATATTCAACCTCTTGAGGAACAAATGGGGGACTCCAGAGGTAGACCTGTTTGCCTCCCCTCAAAACTACTAATTGCACAAATTCTGCACACGAACTCCCCACAGCCTAGCTTGGAAAGTAAATGCCCTGTTTTTCACCTGGGAAAGCCTCTCAGTGTATGCCTTTCCCCCTCTGACTCTCCTCTCGAAGGTCCTACTAAAGATCAAACAGGACAAGCCAAGGGCAATACTGATTGCACCAGATTGGCCACGCCAGCAATGGTACCCCTCTTGTGCAGTATGACACTGCTACAATCATGGTACCTGCCGCAGACCCCTTCCATGCTGTCCCAACAGGCGGGCCAGATTCTGCACCCTCAGCTTCAAACCCTGAACCTTGCAGTCTGGCTAATTCCTTGAGCTCTCCCCTAGCATTCCTCAGTAAGCAGGTACTGGAGGTCATTCTGGAGGCAAGGAGACCTAGTACTAGAAAATACTATTCTGAAAAGTGGAAAATATACTGTTCCTGGAGCCTAGCTCAGGGCACGGGCACATCGTTGCTCAGCTTACCTACTATTCTACAGTACTTAACAGAAATGCTCCACAAGGGCCTATCCTTCTCGTTAATTAAAATTCATGCCTCTGCCATTTCAGCACATTATAATACTGAGCCACCCCTCTTCTCTCACCCCTTGCTAAAGCAATTCCTTAAAGGGGGCCAAAAATTTAAGACCCCCCAGGAGACCTCCCACTCCAGCCTGGGACCTTAACTTTGTATTGGAAAAGCTCACTCCCCCCCCCCCCTTTGAACCAGCTGCTACAGCAGAGTTGAAATTTTTTTCTTGGAAAACAGCCTTCCTTCTAGCCATTACTTCAGCTAGAAGAGTGTCTGAATTACAGGCCCTCATGGCAGTGGAACCCTTCATTATCTTCCATGCGGACAGGGTTTCCCTCAGGACTAATCCTTCCTTTATGCCCAAGGTGGTCTCTTCTATGGCCTTAAATCAGTCCATTCATTTACCTACTTTTTTCCCTAATCCACAAAATAAAGGGGAATGAATACTGCACTCTCTGGACGTGCACAGACTACTTAGGCTTAGTCCTGTCCAAGTGGAATCTATCAGAAAATCTGAACAGCTGCTAGTTAGCTTTGCTGCAGGGGCAGAGGGGAAGGCCATTTCAAAGCAAACCATTTCCAAATGGATAGCATTGCATCCATTTCTGCTACAAGCACCATGGAAAACCTACCCTACAGGTGATAAGATCACATTCCACCAGGGCTGCATCTACCTCTGTGGCATTTCTGAGAGGAGTCCCTACCAGGGACATCCTAGAAGCTGCGACCTGGAGCTCTTTACATACCTTCACCAAGCATTACCACTTGCCTGTCTTTTCTAAATCCAGAGCTAGATTTGCTGCTGCAGTCCTGCAGGGATTAATAACTGGCCCTAATGCTCTTTAACTTCCTCCTCCCTTCCTTAGCTTTGGGAATCAACCCAAATGTGATGACTGCAACAGTGAAATACGACTAACATAGTACAGTTGTGTACACTTACCATAAATATAGATGTTCGAGTGTATTCACTGTTGCAGTCTTGGTTACCCTCCCTCCATCCCCCTGACGTCTCTTGCCGCTACCTTTCCTTCTTGTTTGGCATATACTATATCATGTGTATTTGCTTTTTGCTGGGGGTGTACCATGCCATATAATAACTTCCTATTGCAGGGGTACCTGACATCTGGGGCAAGAAAAACTGATGTAATGGCGCCGGCTGCATGTTTTATACCCCTGATGTCAAGGAAGAAGTGACAGCAATCCGATGCAGAAATTCAACGACACTGGTATTCAGGCCGGCTGAGGGCTACCTGCAGGCAGATAACCCAAATGTGATGACTGCAACAGTGAATACACTCGAGCATCTACATTTATGGTAAGTGTACACAACTGTACTTTCTCACTATTCTGGTCTTGACTGTATCAGCACTGGTGAGAGCCTTATCTCTGTTGCTGATAACTACTCTGAGCTCTTCGGTTCTGTTGGAAGCAGAGACCTCTAGGGGTCTGAACTTCGTTACTGGTTCCGGGGACCGTGGATTGAAACCAATCTTTTCAGAGCCGTCCATGCTTTTTAGAGCTTTGGCACATGCAAGTTTGACTCCAGCTTTGGACTTAGGGGCGGTTACCTCGGTGTGGGATGGGACCACAGTTTCGAAGGAGTTTATTTCGATTCTGGGCTCCTATTCCTCTACAGTTGGGCCTGCTTTCAGGGCCATGGAGAAGGCCTTTTCCACTGCATGATCACAGTTGATTCCTCTGTTGTCAGAACAGCATCCTAGTCCTTCCTTTCACCCAGTGCTACCACCAGCCTCTGACTTGGGACAGCGGGCACAGAAACCTCAGGATTCAACTGTGGTGGTGATGTCCTCTTCAGACACCTCCCTGGCCAGTCCCACTAAGGTGGTGCCCCGGAAGACTGCATGCAAGAGGAGCACTTGGACTCCCCTGAAGTCTTAGAGACCTCCAGAAGATATCTCATTCAGTGATATTCTAGGAATCCTTAAACAGAGGGGTGACTGGACTTCCCAATAACCTTCCTCCTGAGGAGTTTGTATACCTAGAGGCTTTCTTGGCTCGACCATCAACTGCTTGGATATCGCCACCCACTGACTATCTAATTAAGTTGATTGTGCAGCAGATTGGAAGATTACTGAGTCTATCGAACCAATCTCTGAGACCAGACCATATATTGTCAAGTCATATGGATCATCAACATTGGGCTAAAAGGGTGCCAGTAGATGCCATGGTGATTGCGGCAGCCACCAAAAAGGAACTTGCTGCTGAAAGTCTTACTAGCCATCCTCCTAAGAGTCTAGGACGATGGATATATTCGGGAAGTGTGTATACGCTTCATTGACTTTCGCACTTACATCCTTGAGCTTCATGGCACATTTCACTAGCCTTCAAAGAGATCTGATAAAGGAGCTATCAGAGACCCTCTAACTGGACCCGTAGCTGAGGGGGGTCCAGGCTAAATTAGCTTCTCAGCTGGCAACTCTTGATTCAATATGTAATTCATCCATGAGGCTCATTGCGCATGCAGCTGAAGGGATGACTAGGGCAGCGGGGTCTGGCATTGCCATGAGGGAGACACCTGCATGCGCTTATGTGAATTTGCAGAGCCATTTAAGTCGACTTTAGTCAATGCTCCCTTTGATGGAACATCCCTGTTTGGCCCCACAGTTAGAGACCCTTGCCAGATGTGAGAAAGATGCTGAGATTCTCTCTACCGTGAGCGTATGCTTTTCCACTCCTCAATGGCCTTACTTGAGGAACCAAAGGAGTGGCAAGCTATAGTTCATAAAGTCCCAAGGACCTTTCAAGGACTCGCGTGGTAACATATTCATCTGACTGTCTCTAATTAATCCCCCATTTGGACCATCTGCAAATTGAGATTATAAGTATTTATCCTGAAAACCTCATTTTTGGTTGCTATTAACTTCTGTGAGAGGAATATCTGTGCTACAAGCCTTATCATGCAGGCTTCCTTACATATTTTTTCATAAGGACAGGGTGTCTTTACGAACAAATCCTTTCTTTTTACAAAAAGTAGTATCGGATGCTAATATCAATCAGACTATACAACTTCCAGTATTTTCCCAAATTCTCAAAGGCGAATATTGTCTACATATACTAGATGTTCACAGACAATTGTTTTTACATTCACAGAACAAAGGAATTGAATAAATCTGATCAGTTCTTTTCATTCTCTTCTTCTCTGGGCAAACCAGTTTCTAAGGTTACTCTGGCTAGATGGCTTAATGACTGCATAACCTTCATTTATAACAAAAGGGAAGTGCAGCTACAGGTAACTGTAAAGGCACATTCTATGAGGGCAGTAGCTGCTTCCACCATCTTCCATGTCAGAGCCTCTATAGATGATAAATGTGCAGTGGCTACGTGGGCATCCCCACATACTTTTATTACTTTTTACAAGTTGGATCTAGTCTCTCGGGATTGTGCATCCTTTGGTTCGATGGTGCTTAAGAATATTCTTCCGTGTGACCTTCCAAGATTTCGGTATCTGGGGACTCTGTCCCACAGTCAAGGAGTGAGTTAAGATTGACAACAGATAAAGAAGTTGTGTCTTACCATAATGTTCTATCAGTGTTGTCACTCTTCAGTTATCCTTGACATCCCCATCCTCCTTCCCCCTGCCTTTTGGGCTTCTTGTTGGAACAGCTTTATCCCTATAGACTGGATTATTCCATTATAATTACAGATATGGTCTGTGATCTTGTTATTCCCTGTCTGTCACTATTTTATGCAAATTATGTCTTCTGTAATCTTGAGAGGAGCATTATGGATAGAGTTAAGCTAGTGTGGTTTTGGATGGCGCAAGCTGGAATAACGGCTGAGTCTGTTCCAAGATATGGAACTGAACCCACAGTCAAGGTAAGTGAAGATCGACAACACAGAACATTATGGTAAGAGACAACTTTTTTTTCCTTGTAGCCCAGATCTCCAGGTAAATAGTAAAAACAGTTACATAAATTCTGTCAGTAATAATTAACTGATCTTTACCATACTGTTTTATAGCCTGCAGCACTGTGGTGAATTCAGATCACAGAGCTGACCTATAATCTGATAACTCAATCACGCAACTCCATGCCTTTGGTATACTCTAGTAAGCTGCAGATGTTCTTCGTGTTTCACTGTTGTAGTCATTACATTTGGGTAATCTGCTGGCAGGTTGCCCTCAGTCGGCCTGATTAACAAAGTCTTTGGTCCTACATTGGTTGCTGTCCCTTCTTCCATGACGTCAGGTCGTCAGGGGTATAAAACATGCAGCCGACGCCATTACATCAGTCTTTCTTGCCGTGCGGTGCCTGAAGCAGAAGCAGTTCACAAGTGCCAGTCGGCCGACTCCTGAAATTTTCATTTTCTAGTTTCAGAACCGAAGTCTTCAACTAAAAGCTAAGTACCCCATTGGGGAAACTTTTTCTTGCTCCTTACCGATGTCAGTAAAAGTTAATAATTGTATTACTTGTGGGAAGCAAATACCTCATAATGATTTTCATTTGTACTGCATTCCTTGCCTAGGCCCTGACCACGAAGTACCTTGCTGTCAGTTTTGTGCTTTATTTAATCAGCGCACTATCCGTCGTCGGTGCATTTTTGCTTCATAATATTTTGGTTCTCGGTTTAATTATCCAGAAATGATGTCTGTTAGCCATCCGACTACCGGAATACTGAAAAAACACAAAGAAAAAGACAGGCCGTTGAGGTCCAAAACTGCAGACGACACTTCTCCTAAGCCAGTCGCCAGTTCACCGGTACTCAGTGAGTCACTTTCACAGCCCCTGATACCCGCTACTTCTGATTCACAGGCCTCTGTTGAGACCCATTCGGAGTCCGGTATGCCACGAGATACTTCACATTTGGAACCCGCGGATGTCTCTACCTTGGATGGGTCCAGAGCCGCTGAGCAGGCACCGGCTTCTGTGGGTGTATTCAGGCCTTCAGACTTGCATATTAAACAGACTCCAACTTCAGTGCTAAGGCCTAAATCTCGATCTATGTCTAAAAAACTGACGCCCAGGCCACATGTTCAGGCCCTTTGCCTAAAAAACAAGTGATCAAAATGGCTGAAGATTTAATTACTCTAATCAGGGGTAGTCACACACCCCCCCCCCCCCTTCCAAGAGGCCTAGGATTGAATGTGACTATGAATCTTCTGAACAGGACTCTGTTTCTTCTGACTCTTCTAATGATCTGGATTTGTCCATACCTACTTATGAGAACTCTGATGCAGAGGATTCCATTCCTTCTGTTTCTCTGACTGAGGATTTCTCTTTTGGGGAAACTTTACACACCTTAAGGGAGCATTTCTACTGGGAAAGTCAGGATTTCTCTGAGTCTAAAAAGGCACTGACTATGAGTCTTCAGATCAGGTTTCTATTTCTTCTGATTCCTCTTCTGAACAGGATTTTATCTATACCTGCTTATGAGGACTCTGATGCAGAAGATTCCATCCCTTCTGCTTCTCCCCCTGAGGATTTCTCTTTTGGATAAACTTTCATTGGATGAGGATTTTTCTTTTGAAGAAACTTTACATACCTTAAGGGAACACTTCCAATGGGAAAGTCAGGATTTCTCTGAATCTAAAGAGAGACTTAGGGATTTTCTACTACTTCTTCCTCAGCATAGGCCTTTGGCTATACCTCCTGTTCTAGACATTGTTGATAATGTTTTTTCAGAATCAAGTATGACCCCTGATTCTCTGCCTCTGGCTCCTAGTAAGCCAGACAGATACTACAGGGTTCCTGACTCCCACAAATTCCTTTTCAAAAACCCTACTGCTGATTTTGAAACCTTTTTGCAGGGTCCCAAGGGCATTAAAGCCTCTACTGCTAAAAATCCTACCCCTTCTGACAGAGATTCCAGGGCGCTGTATAGAAGGGGTAAGAAGGTTTACACATCTGCAACCTTGGCAATCAGGGCTTTAAACTGTCAATTTCATATGCTTAAATATCAACAGCATGTCATGGGTCTACTTAAACAGAAAATGATGTTTATCTCTGACTGTGTGGAAAATAGAGTTGCAGGATTTATTACATTCAGCTGAACAAGTTGGAAAACATACTTTGCAATGTGGTTTTGACTCTTTGGAGGCTCTTGCAGGGCTGCTGTAACCGGATCTGTGATAAGATGGCATGCTTGGCTCAAAGAGCAAAATCTGCCTGACCATGTTAAAACAAAATTGTTGGATGCTCCTTTACAACAGGACAGTCTCTTTGGTGGTAAGGCTGAAGAAGTTTTAAAAAAGATGGAAGATAAAGCTAAATCTATGCAAACTGTGAAAGATTTCTTAGAAGTGCAGCCACCCAGATTTAGTAGGCACTGGCCTACTAAGAACTGGTCCTTTCCAGTTCCCTCGAGAGCCGCTCAAGTCAAATCCAGACATTCCAAAGGCTCCAGGTTTCAGTCACAAGGAACTTTTAGAACAAAACAATGGGGTGCCTCTACCTCCAAACCTGGAAGCAACAAGGCACCTCCCTATGGTAAACAGTCTCAATGACTTTCCTCTACAATCACCAAGCACTTACCTTTTGTCCGCCCCTTTGGGGGGAAAGCTGGCACTTCATGCACGAAACTGGCAACTTATTACCCAGAACAAATGGGTTTTAAATATAGTATCCCAGGGATACAGATTTCATTTCCACATGTTGCCAATCCCAAACGGATGGCCAGATCTGCCTCAAAATCAGTGGGCAGAGGCCCAGAAACAAGTTATGTCCCTCATGAATATGGGGGCTATTCAACCAGTACCAGAAGAGGAAAAGGGACAAGGTTTCTATTCAAGACTTTTCCTGGTACCCAGAAAAGACAAATCATGGCATCCAATTCTGGACTTATCCATTCTAAATACATTTCTGGAGATTCCAAAATTCAAGATGCTGACTCTTCAACAGTTACTACGTATGCTAGGCAAAGATGCCTGGTTGGTAACTCTAGACTTAAAAGAGGCTTACCTGCATATCCCAATCAGGGAATCTTACAGAAGATACCTCCGCTTCAAAGCAGGCTACTTGCATTACCAGATGTTCATCGTTCACTGTTGCAGTCATCACTGTAGGGTTCTTCCTGCCGGCAGGCAGCCTTCTGTCGGCCAGAATCCCAAAGTCTGGGTCCGGCGTCGGCTGTGCACTCACCCTCCCTGACGTCAGTGCACCAGGGGTACAAAGCTCCCAGCCGACGCCATGTTCTCCAGTCTTTCTTGCAGCGCGGTGGAAGCAGTTCGCAAGTGCCGGTCGGCTGATTCCTGTTATTTTTGGTGCTTCATTCCGAAGACATTCTTCTTTTCAAAGCTAAGTACCCCATTGGGGAAACTTTTTTCTTGCTCCAGATCGATGTCAGAAAAAGTTAATAATTGTATTTCATGTGGGAAGCAAATACCTCATAAGGATTTTCACTCTTACTGTATTCCTTGTCTAGGCCCTGACCACGACGTAGCTAGTTGTCGGTTCTGTGCTAGATTTAATCAACATACTATTAAACAGAGATACGATTTTGCCTTTCATTACTTTGGGAGGCGATTTAATTATAACATGTCATCGGACACGCTTCCGACTACCGGAGTTCATAAAAGACGCAAGGATAAGGATAGGCCTCCAAGGTCCAAATCAGATGACAGTTTACAATCAGAGCCAGCTGCCGGTTCAGCCGTCAGTGAGGCGCTTTCACAGCCCCTGTCTTCTGCCATTACAGAAGCGCTTACCGAAACGGACTCCCATGAGGAGCCAACTAGGCCTTCGGATACTCCAGGTGCAGGACCTTCGGATAATGCTCCCTCGGGTGGGTCCGGAGCCACTGTGCAGGTACTGGCTTCCGAGGGGGTTTTCAGGCCTATGCAGCTTCAGGTAAAGGCAAAGACTAAGACTCCTTCTAAAACAAAGACTCAAGCCTAGGCCTCCTCTGATCCGGGACCTAAATCTCAAAAACAAATGCTTAAAATGACGGAGGACTTGCTAACTATGATTAGGGATTCCCATCCCCCTCCAGACAAAAGGCCAAGACAAGAATTGGATTATGAATCCTCTGATCAGTATCTATCTCTTCAGTGTCTTCCTCTGAACAGGATTATACTCCTTATGAAAATTCTGATGCTGAGGAATCCATTCCTTCAGCTTCTCCTCCTGAAGATTATTCTTTTGGGGAAACTTTACATGACATGAGGGAACATTTTCACTGGGAAGGACAGGAGTACTCGGAATCTAAGAGAAGGCTTAGGGATTTCCTTCTTCCCCAACATAGACCCCTGGCTATTACTCCTATTTTGGATATTGTGGATGATGTCTTTTCTGAGTCTAATTTAACCCCAGACTCCTTTCCTCCAGCCCCTGCTAAGCCTGATGGATATTAGAGTCCCTGACTCCCACCAGTTTCTATTTAAAAATCCTACTGCTGATCCAGAAACCATTTCTCAGGGTCCTAAGGGTGTTAAGGCCACCACTGCTAAGAACCCTATTCCATAAGATAAGGATTCTAGAGCTTTGGAGAGATGGGGCAAAAAAAGTGTACACTTCTGCTACTTTATCTATTAGGGCTTTAAATTGTCAATTTCATATGTTGAAATATCAGCAATACCTTTTGTCTGTTGTGAAACAAAAACTATGTACCATTTCTGCATGTGCAGACAATAAGAAATTACAAGATTTGATGCATGCTACTGAGCAGGTGGGGAAACATACCTTACACTGTGGTTTTGATGCTTTGGAGGCCTCTTGCAGGGCGGCTGCCACTGGCAGTCATTAGAAGGCATGCTTGGTTAAAGGAACAAAATTTGCCTGATCAAGTAAAAGCAAAATCACTGGATGCTCCTGTTCAACATAATGTTTTGTTCGGGTCTAAGGCTGAAGAGGTTATAAAGAAAATGGAGGATAAGGCAAAATCCATGCTAACGGTTAAGGATTTCTTACAAGTTCAGCCTCCTAGATTTAGCAGAAATTGGCAAGCTAAAAATAGGTCCTTTCCCAGCTCGGACAGGCCTTAGAGGGGTAGATATAGGCGCCCCAGAGGGAGGGTCCAAGCACAGACCTCTTATAGACCTAGACAGTGGAGTGCTTCCACCCCCAGGGGTGGAGAAGATAGGTCTCAACCTTATAGGAAACAGGCTCAATGACTCCCCCTGCATGGCTCCAGGAACCTCTCTCCTGGAAGCTCCTCTGGGAGGAAAACTTTCTCTTTTCACGAATTGGACTTGCATAACCCAAGACAAGTGGGTTCTGGATGTAGTTTAAAGAGGTTACAAATTCCACTTTCACACCTTACCTAAACCAAACGGATGGCCAGACCTACCAAAAACTCAATGGGCAGAGGCATTAAAACAGGTGAGGTCCCTCGTGGCTATGAGGGCCATAGAACTGGTTCCAAATTCAGAGATGGGACAAGGCTTTTATTCAAGACTCTTTCTAGTTCCCAGAAAGCAAAATTCTTGGACACCCATCTTGGATCTGTCAGTCTTAAATACTTTCCTGGAGATACCGAAGTTCAAGATGCTTACTCTGCAGCAGCTCCTGCCAATGTTGAGCAAAAATGCATGGATGGTGACATTGGACTTAAAGGAGGCTTACCTACACATTCCTATCAGACAGGAGTGCAGAAGATACCTCAGGTTCAAGGCAGGCTCGAAACATTACCAGTTCTCTGCGCTGCCCTTTGGCTTGTCTACTGCGCCCAGGGTCTTTACCAAGTGGTTGGCACCAGTAGTAGCTTACTGCAGACTCAAGGGAATTCAAATTTACCCTTATCTGGATGACTGCCTTATTCAAGCAGACAGCAAGGACATTTTACTCCAGCACCTGGAATTTGTTCAGAATCTACTCAAGTACCTGGGATTCACTGTGAACGTAAAAAAGTCAAATTTGACACCCACTCAACAGATAACTTTCCTGGGTGCTCTTTTAAACATAACCCAGATGGCATTCCTGACGCCAGAAAAACAACTACAGCTGGCTTCAACTTTCAAAGGCCTGGCGTTAATGTCTCAGCTAACTGCAAGGAAATTCCTGCAGGCTTTGGGTTACATGGCTTCCTGCATCCTACTCATACCAAGACTGCATATGAGGAAGATACAATGGTACCTAAAAAGTGTATGGTCCCAGCATTGTCACAGTCTGGAAACAGTGATTGCTGTCTTGCCTTGCCTGCAAAAGGAATTCCATTGGTGGGCCACGGCATGTCTTCAAAACAAAGGGAAAGCCTTCAGTCTATCTCCAGCCTACCAAGTGATAACCACAGACACCTCTGATTATGCATGGGGAGCTCACTTGCAGGGGAAAGGCCTGCAAGGTTTTTGGACAGAGGATCAGAAGCATCTAAATATCAATTTAAAAGAGATGTTAGCTGTGCAGAATGCCCTCTTGGCTTTTAGGGATCTTTTACAGCCAGGGCAGCTACTGATACGGACAGACAACACCACAGTTATGTGGTACATAAACAAACAAGGGGGTTCACACTCCTACCCCCTTTGCAGACTAGCCATGACTCTATGGAACACAGCACTAGCTTGCAAGATGGATCTACAAGCTCAATTCCTGCCAGGGAAACTAAACACTCTGGCAGACAGCCTGAGCAGGAACCTGTCAGACCCACACGAGTGGATGCTAGAGACCCAAATATTCAAGATGATTACAGAAACCTGGGGCTGCCCAGAGATAGATCTATTTGCATCTCCCCACAACTACCAGTTAGACTTTTTGCACAAGGATGAATCACAAACTAGCATGGAAAGTGGATGCGCTCTCATTCAGTTGGAGGAACCTCTCTGGGTATGCCTTTCCACCACTACCTCTTCTACCAAAGGTGTTATTAAAAATAAAACAAGACAAACCAAAGCTGATCTTACTAGCCCCGAACTGGCCTCGACAATTTTGGTACTCAACACTGATAAATCTATCCCAGGAACCTCCTTGGATTCTACCTCAGATTCCAAATCTTTTGTCTCAACATCAGGGCCAGATCCTGCACTCTCATATCAAAACTCTCAGCCTGGCAACTTGGCGTATTCAGGGTCTATAGTTAATCCTACCCTTTCCAAACAGGTCATGGATGTTATCTTAGAAGCCAGAAGGCCTAGCTCTAGGAAATCTTATACAGGTAAATGGAAGAGATTTTGCACCTGGATGCATGCTCAGGAATCAGATCCTCGCATTCCAAATATTCCATTGATTTTACAATACTTAACAGATATGTTGCATAAGGGTTTATCTTTTTCCTCCATAAAAATACATGCCTCAGCTATCTCTGCACATTATAATACAGATCCTCCAATTTTTTCACATCCACTTTTGAAACAATATCTCAGAGGAGCAAAGAATTTAAGGCCCCTAGGACTCCACCCATTCCTGCCTGGGACCTCAATTATGTCCTGGAAAAACTTACTCTGCCTCCTTTTGAGCCTGCTGCCACATCTGATGTAAAGTATTTATCATGGAAGACTGTTATCCTACTGGCTTTAACTTCAGCCAGGAGAGTCTCAGAGTTACAAGTGCTCATGGCTGTGGAACCTTACATTATTTTTCATCAAGACAGAGTTTCTTTGAGGACTAACCCTACTTTCATGCCTAAAGTGGTGCCTAAAGTGGCTTTAAACCAAACTATTCACCTGCCAACTTTTTTCCCTAATCCACAAAATAGGGGGGAGAGGATCTTGCATTCTTTGGACGTGCACAGGCAGCTTCGCTTTTACCTCGACAGAACCCAAGGATATCAGGAAAACAGAACTGTTTGTTTCTTATGCAGCAAATTCCCAAGGCAAAGCTATTTCAAAACAGACCATTTCTAAATTGATTGCTCATGGAATCAGATTTTGTTACTCTCATCATGGAAAGCAAATCCCAGGAAAAATGAGGACTCCCTCTACCAGAGCTGCTGCTACTTCAGCTGCCTTTCTCAGGGGAGACCCTACCAAAGATATTTTGGAAGCTGCAACTTGGAGTTCAGTGCATACTTTCTCTAAGCACTATAATATCCCTCTTTATTCTAAGTCTAGGGCAGGCTTTGCTTCTGCAGTCTTGCAAGGCCTTCTAGCCGCCCCTTCTACTCAATAACCACCACCCTTTATCTCAGCTTTGGGATTCAACCCTACAGTGATGACTGCAACAGTGAAACACGATGAACATAGTACAGTTGTGTACACTTACCATAAATGTAGATGTTCGAGTGTCTTCACTGTTGCAGTCTGGGTTACCCACTCTCCTGTCCCCTCTTATACTTTTATTGGTGTGGTTCCTTGCTTCACCTTTCTTCTGAGGTGTATTTGCTACAGGGTATGGGGTTTGTTGTATGTTACATTTTTGTTTTACTTTTAGCCTTTACTTTTGGGCATCTGACATCTGGGGCAAGAAAAATTGGAGAACATGGCGTCGGCTGGGAGCTTTGTACCCTCTGGCGCACTGACATCAGGGAGGGTGAGTGCACAGCCGACGCCGGACCCAGACTTTGGGATTCTGGCCGACCGAGGGCTGCCTGCCATCAGGAAGAACCCTACAGTGATGACTGCAACAGTGAAGACACTCAAACATCTACATTTATGGTAAGTGTACACAACTGTACTTTCTCTGCACTGCCGTTTGGCTTATCTACTGTGCCCAGGGTCTTCACAAAGTGCCTGGCACCCGCAATTGCTTTTTGCAGGCAAAGAAATATTCAAATTTATCCATACCTGAACGATTGTCTAATTCAGGCAGAAAATAAGGACACTCTTCTAAAGGATCTGGCGTTTGTAAAAAGGGTTCTAACTTGTCTAGGAACACCATAAACGAAAATAAATCACAACTGGTACCCTCTCAAAAAATTACATTCCTGGGTACAAGCTTGAATACAACTGCCCAGATGACTTGCCTTATGCCAGAAAAGCAAATTCAATTGATAACTTGCTTCAAACAGGTGGCCACAAACACCCAGCTATCTGCAAGACAAATTCTGCAGACCTTGGGGTTCATGGCCTCCTGCATTCTTCTAATTCCATATGCAAACCTGCATATGAGGAAACTTCAGTGGTAACTAAAAAGTTTATGGAGTCAACATTGTCACAGCCTGGAAACAATGATTCCTATTATACCGTGCCTGCAACTAGTGTTCCTATGGTGGGCAGAGGCCTGTCACCAAAGCAAGGGACTGCCATTTACTCCACCCCCTGCTACACAAACCCTAACTACAGATGGATCAGACTATGCTTGGGGGGCGTGGGCGCATCTGGCAGGGAAATGCATTCAGGGCAAATGGAGCCCAAATCAAATGCACCTACATATCAATCAGAAAGAGATGCTAGCTGTACAGAATGCTCTGACAGCCTTCAAGGGCTACCTTCATTTAGGACAACTACTGATAAAGACAGACAACACCACAGTCATGTGGTACATAAACAAGCAGGGGGGGGTGCAGATTCCTACCCCCTTTGCAGACTAGCCATGGCATTGTGGAACACTGCCTTGACTTATCAGATACAACTACAAGCTCAATTCCTGCCAGGAAAGCTAAATACTCTGGCAGACGAACTAAGCAAAAATCTTGTGGACCCACATGAATGGAAACTGGAACCACAAGTTTTCAACATGTTGACATGCAAATGGGGGAGCCCAGACATAGATCTTTTTTGCCTCACCCCAGAACTATCAGTTGGACAAATTCTGCCCCAAGAATTCATCACAAAATGCTTGGAAAGTGGATGCCCTATCGGTCTATGCTTTTCCCCCTCTGCCTCTGCTCTCGAAAGTCCTACTAAAAGTCAGACAGGACAAACCAAAAATGATTCTGATTGCTCCAGACTGGCCTCGCCAACACTGGTACCCACTCCTGCACAATGTGTCACACCTTCCTCCGTGGCACCTGCTTCAGACACCTTACCTACTGTCTCAGCAGAACTACCAAATTCTGCACACTCCACTCCAAACTTTGAATCTTGCAACATGGCTAATCAACTAATTTCACCATTGGCATCTCTCAGCAAGCCTGTGATGGATGTCATTTTGGAGGCTAGAAGGCCTAGTACTAGAAAATCTTATGCTGACAAATGGAAAAGATTCTGTGCCTGGAACCAATCACAAGGAAATAAGCACAGCAATGCCCAATATTCCTCAGATTCTGCAATACTTAACTGAGATGCTTCACAAGGGCCTATCCTTTTCTTCCATAAAAATCCATGCCTCTGCCATTTCAGCTCATTATAACACAGAACCTCCCCTCTTCTCTCATCCTCTGCTAAAGCAGCATCTCAGAGGGGCCAACAATTTAAGACCTCCCAAGAGAGCACAAACTCTTGCATGGGACCTCAATTTTGTTTTGGAAAAACTCACTCTCCCTCCTTTTGAGCCAGCTGCTACTGCGGACCTAAAATTTCTCTCTTGAAAAACAGCTTTCCGTTTAGCAGTCACTTCAGTTAGAAGGATTTCAGAATTACAGGCTGTTATGGCAGTGGAGCCTTTCATTATTTTTTATCCGGATAGGGTGGCTCTCGGGACCAATCCATCCTTTGTCTAAGGTGGTATCCAGTGTGGCTCTTAATCAGACCATTCATCTGCCAACTTTCTTCCCCAATCCACAGAACAAGGGTGTGCGGATTCTGCAGTCATTGGATGGACACAGACAACTTAGATTCTACTTAAGCAGGACAAAATCTCTAAGAAAATCTGAACAACTATTGGTGGCATTTGCTGCAGGGGCAGAGGGAAAGGCTATTTCAAAGCAGACTATTTCCAGATGGATAAGCCATTGTATTTGTTTCTGCTATATGCACCATGGTAAACCTATCCCCCAAGGGGATCAGATTTCATTCCACCAGGGCTGCATCTACTTCTGCAGCCTTTCTCAGAGGGGTTCCTACCAGAGACATTCTAGAAGCTGCTACCTGGAGCTCGGTTCATACGTTCTCCAAACATTACCATTTACCTCTCTTCTCCAAATCCAGAGCTGGCTTTGCCACTGTTGTCCTGCAGGGCCTTATAGCTGCTCCTAATGCTGTATAAACCCATCCTCCCAACCATAGCTTTGGGATTCTACCCAAATGTAATGACTGCAACAGTGAAACACGAAGAACATAGTACAATTGTGTACACTTACCATAAATGTAGATGTTAGAGTGTATTCACTGTTGCAGTCCTGGTTACTTTCCCTCCAGCCCCCTGTTTTTCTCTAACTATACCTCTCCTTTCTTTTACTATGATTAAAAGCCTTTTTGGTGTATTTGCTTTTGTTTGGAGGTATATGTTTTGTGTTTCAAATTATTTATATATATATATATATCTCCCCATTTGGGGGGCACCTGACATTTGGGGCAAGAAAAACTGATGGCGTCTGCTGCATGTTTTATACCTCTGACGACCTGATGTCATGGAAGGAAGGGACAGCAACTGACGCAGGACCCAAGACTTTGTTAATCAGGCTGAGGGCAACCTGCCAGCAGATTACCCAAATGTAATGACTGCAACAGTGAATACACTCGAACATCTACATTTATGGTAAGTGTACACAACTGTACTTTTCTACTTGAAATGTATAAAATCTTGAACCATTTACATATACACATTTTCTGCTGGAATTGAACTGATCTGGTCTATTTCTAGAGCTTTTATTTCTCTATCCTTTACAAATTCTTGAAGTTTCCTCATATAAAAATTACATTGCACCCATTTCTTACATGGGAGCTGAGCCTATGACTGCCCTGAAAAATATTTGTACTGCACTGGATCTGAATCATTGACTGTACTGTCACTTTCAAAAATGTAACATTGACTTTAAATTCTATTCTCTGTAAAACCAGTAAACATAATTTGATATTTATAAATGTTCTGTCTGTATCGAGATTGCCTTGCAACACTTTTAATTAACATAATTCAATGGTCCTGACAATATTTTCTGAAACAAAACAATACCAGAATATTCATCTGACAGATTTGTAATTGTTATTATATTCAGCAGATTTAGCTTGACTGTCAAAATTTCTAGTGTACCCTACACATGTGCTTAACAGAATGGTTTGTGAATTTACTAATTTAAAATCTAGTACTAACCTTGTAGATGTCCTCCCCCCCCCCCCCCCTTGCTGGCTATAAAAGTGAATCAAATAGACTTGGTTTGTTTAATATACTACCCTATCCTTTCCAGTGTGTAAGACATAAGTTTATATATGTCTTACATGGCTTCTCTAAGAATGAGTTATGAAAAAAATGTGCTAACTTTTCTGTCTGTATTTCAGCTGTGGCAGCTGGTCTAGACTTTTCTTTAGCTCATAAATCCGCATATTCCTGTAGTAACTGAGTTTTCAAATCCTCTGCAATGTTTTATTTATTTTACATTTGTTGACTGGGATTGTCAGACTGTGCTGGAATAGCTCTTTTTCAGCTGATGCCTGGGGAGAAAAGCTCCATAAACATTACAATAAGATTAAGCCATTTAAAAAAAAAATGAAACTGAAATGTATTTATGGTACATGCCAATAAATATAGCAGTATAACAAAGTAGTACAATTTTGACAAATGAAGCAAAAAGAAGAGATTCTCATGTAATTTCTGCTACTATATATTATCAATGGAGGAGAGGGATGAGAGATGCGTAATTTAATAGAAGTATTAGGAGGTTACTGTTCATGAATAATTAAAAAAAAAAAAAACCGCCAGGTACAAAAGAGGTAAAGAAGGCTTGGAAATAGCTAAGAGGTATGAATGTAGTAGAGGTCAGTTAAGCAAAGTGTCTTAGTAGTCGGAGCACTATTTTAGGGGTAAGAGTTAGGAGGTGTGAATACAAAGACAGGACCAGTGACTTTTTAAATATTCCTTGGTAGCTGCTTTGAATTGTTTGTTAAGGGACCTAATTTCTAATGGAAGCCTGTTCCACGAAATGGTAGGATGGTAACTATAGTGGTTGCAACCCATTTTGTTTTTGAGTTTATAGATCTGAAGAAGATCTTGGTCTTAGCTGCTCAAAGATCTGGTTGGAGAATAATGAGAGATGAGAGGAGATAAGCTGGGGCAGTAGAAATACTGGTATAGTATGGAGTGAATAATCAGGAGCTGAGAGAGGAGAAGCTGGTGTAGTAATACTAACCAGTTCAAGTATTTTAGTTAGAGACAGTGATGGGATTGTATATGTTTGGTGTGCTACAAATCTTGCTACTTTGTTACATACTGATTCCAAATTAGTATGGAGAGAAGAGTTGAGGTTTGTCAGGATTTGAGAGTTATACAATAGACTGGGTAGGAGGTAAGCATGAGAGTGGGTTACTTTTGCTTTGTTAGTGAGAAACATTTTATTTCTGTGCAGGAGTTTTAGGTAAGTCTTCTGAATGCAGTTATTGACATGCAAGTCAGACTTGTTAAATCTACGATGACACCCAAAAGTTTTGTGCTTGATTTTACTTCGATGCGAGTGTTATTAAGAGATTGACTAGAGAAGGTATGTTTAAGGTTGACATTTTTGGGTAAGAAAAGTAGGACTTTTGTTTTCTTTGGTTCAGAATAAGTAGATTTTTTAAGAGCCATGTTTCTACTGAGTTAACGGATACCTGAGTGGTAGAGATGAGTTCAGAGGGGGGTGTCAGCAGTGGTGATGACTGTAGAGCCATCAACATATTGTACCAGGAGTGATTGGGGGCAGGAAGTATAGAGTTGATTGGTAAATATATTGAAAAGTAATGGACCAAGAATAGAGCTTTGTGGGACACCCATTTTAACAGACAGAGAAGGGGAGAGAGCAGAACGCCATTTAACTGATTGCAGTCTGTCAAGTAAGATCGCTGTAAAACCTGGCAACAGCAAAAGTAGAGAAGTTAATGTTAGTTTAGACAGGAGTGAGAGAGAGTGTCAAAGGCTTTTGAAAGATCTAAGAAAAGATAAGCGACTAGTTTGTCATCTCTGGCCAGAGAAAGTGTTAAGGATGTAAGGGCAGTAGTAGTACTGTGTTTTGGACGAAAGCCATGTGTGGGTGTGAGCAGGTTTTCCTGATGTAGGTATTGCATGACTTGTTTATGTATGCATTTTTCCAAATGTTTTGAGAGGAGGGATATAATGGCGATGGGTCTGAAGTTAGTGATTTCAGTGGAATTTCCTCCTTAATGTATGGGCGGAGTGTAAAATTCTTCCCAGATAGATGGGACATTTGACTTGGCAATAGAGTGATTTACCAAGATACACAGGGAAAGCAAGCGAGTCAGCTGCTAAATGCAGGAAATAAGAAGGAATATTGTCAGCAAATGTAGAACATGTTTTTTTGTTTGGAGAGTAGAGATTTAATGAAGTTAGTAGGAACAGATCTAAAGGAGAATGTATTAGAAGAGTTTGAAGTTGAAGAGGGTTCAGAGGAGTTAGTAGCCCAGTTGATTCTAGAGTGTGTGGTGTTGGTGGAAGAGGAGTCAGAGGGAAACATTTTAGATGTCCTTCATGGATGCATCTGCAGTCATAACAGCTGGGTTGTCCTGTCGTCAGGCAGCCCTTCAGTCGGCCGGATTCCAAAGTCCGGGTCTGGCTTCGGCTGATGTCGCCTTCACCCGACGTCATCACTGTTGGTCTGGTATAAAAGCATCAGCCAGCGCCATTTTCCGGCCAGAAGCTGTTCGATTAGGATCCAGAGATTATTTCTACCGAATACTACTTTGAAGACTTCTAAAGCTAAGTACCCGTTGGGGACTCTTTTCTGCCTCAACCGATGTCAGAAAAAAGTTAATAATTGTTTAACCTGTGAAACAAATACCTCATAAAGATTTCCACTCTTACTGTCTGCCTTGTTTAGGCCCAGCCCACGACGTGAGCAGCCTGTTCAGCCTGTGCTTCCTTCAACCCGGCGAGGCAGCTTGCGCGTCGGAGTGCAGAGAACAGTTTTTCGGTTCTTTGATTGCGTACACATTATGTCCGGATCCTCCGACTACATTTTCTGCCAAAAAAAAGAAAGATAAAGACCGACACTTCGCCGGTCCTTTTTCGGCGAAACCATGTAAACAAACCACCGACATGAACCGGGTTGCGGTTTGGCTGAAAACTGATCTAAGTACAGCTGAATCTATCTCTGCAACTGAGGCCCCTGCTATTGAACCGACCTCAGAAGTTTTATCGACTACCAATGACTTATCAGACACCATTCCCTTGGATGTCTCTACCCCAGCACGTGGTGCTGCTAGGCCTCCAGCAGCCATGTCCATTAAGGCCTTCGCCAGGGCTAAAGCAGCCAAGACTTCTAAAAAAGTGCCTGTTAAACCCCCCTCTACCAGGCCCTCTTCTAGTAATCAAATGCTTACTTTGGCAGAAGATTTAATTACATTAATTAGAGGATCTCAATCTCACCCAGACAGGGCCTCTCAGCCCCCAGAGAAGAGATCTAGGGCAGAGCCCCCTGAGCCAGTATCCTCTGATGATTCGGCTGATGAATCAGACATAACTGACCAGCCAGAGGCCCCTTTCTCCAATTTTGAAGATTATGTTGTTGTAGGATCTATTCTAGCTTCTTCCCTCCTGAAGAATTCTCCTTGGGGAAACCTTACATGCCATCGCCAGAGCATTTCAATGGCAGCAACAAGATTTTTCAGATTCCAGAAAAGACTTAGAACCTTTCTCGCCTTCCCCAGCACAGGCCCTTAGCTATACCTCCTGTTCTCTCTGGTAGATGATGCTTTCAATGATGTCTGCTCTGCTCCAGATTCACTGCCCCGCCCTGCCAAACCAGACAGATTTTACAGGGTGCCAGATACTCATCACCACCTTTACAAGGCCCCTCTTGCAGACCCGAATCTATATCCCAGTCCCAAGGCAGTAGCCGCGACCATAGCTAAAAACCTATTCCTTCTGAAAGGGAGGCAAGGTCACTAGACAGATGGGGTGGGTAAAAAAGGTTTACACTTCAGCTACTCTCTCAGCTAGAGCTTTAAACTGTCAATTTCACATGATACAATACCAAGAGTTTATGCTTGATCAGTTAACTAAAAAACTAAACACTGATGAATCTCTTGACAAGAAATATGTATTAGAGATGGTAAATAACATACAACAGGTTAGTAACCATTCCTTAAAATGTGGCTATGATGCACTGGAGGCTTCATTTAGATCAGCCATGACTGGCACAGTGATAAGAAGACATGCATGGCTAAAGGAGCAACCTCTACCGGATCATGTTAAAGCTAAGTTGCTAGATGCTCCTATGGATAAGACAAGTTTGTTTGGTACACCTGCACAGCGGAGTTATAAAAGAAAAAGAAGAAAAAAAAAAAAATTAAAGCCAAAGAAAGATTTAGTTGGTACACCTGCAGGTTCAACCCCCAAGGTTTTACTGGCCTGCAAAATTGGTCCTTTCCAGACTCCACAAGATTCCAAGGGCAAAGGGGCGAATAGATCCCAGAGGCAGAAACCAATCTAGAGGTGGTGCTTACAGAGGGAGGTGGTGCTTTACAGTGGCAAGGTAACAACAGAGGCTCAGACACAACCACTGCCACTACAACAACACAGCCACAGTGACTTAATCCTAAATCCGCCCCAGGGGGAACAAATAGCAGCTCACTCTAGGCGAGTTAACTTTATTTTCAAAGAACTGGCACCACATAACAAAGACAAGTGGATTTTACAGACCATAGATCAAGGTTACCATTCCACTTTCACACTTTTACAGTCAAAAGAATGCCAAATCTACCTCCAAATCAAAAACAGAAGCTCTACAACAGATAATGGAGTTAACAAACATGAGAGCTGTGGAAAAGTACCAACAGCAGAGGAAGGGGGTTCTACTCCAGACTATTCCTAGTTCCAAGAAAGGAAAAAGTTGGAGACCAATTCTGTCCACTCCACCTTAAATACATACATCATAGTACCAAAATTCAAAATGCTGACCCTACAGCAACTTCTTCCATGCTGGGGCAAGGAGTGTTGGCTGGTACTCTAGGATCTCAAGGAGGCATACCTGCACCTATTGACCAATCTGCAGAAGATACACTCAGATTTCTTGCAGGATCAGAGCACTATCAATTCTCAGCATTGCCTTTGGCTTATCTACTACCAGAGTATTCACAAAATGCCTGGCATCAGTAATCGCCCATTGCAGACTACAGGAAATTCAAATACCCACTACCTACTGACTGCCTACTACAAGACAAAAGCAAGTTGACAACAGATTTACAAAGGGTCATTTACTTGCTACAAGCACTGGATACAGTCAATTTACAGTCAAGGCTGATACCATCCCAGACAAGGACTTTCTTGGGGCCGGAATGGACACAGTAAGACAAATGGGCATTTCTGACACAGAAAACAAAAAGAACTCCTCTTTACTCTTTGCACTAACAAAACTGAACAAGTTAACAGCAAGAAAGGTACTGCAGGCCTTAGGCTTCATGGCAGCATGCATAATTTTGGTCCCATTTGCCAGACTTCATGTAGAAAAAACAGTGGTACCTAAGGAATTTATGGTCCCAGCACAGGGCACCTAGAGAAACAAACACCCCAAACACATAATGCATAAAAAACAGAGTTCCTATGGTGGGCTCAGGCATGCCAGTCAAATCCAGGCCTTCCCTTACATGGAGGTCAAGCAAGCCAGAACATCACAACAGGCGCTTCAGACCTAGGATGGGGGGCCCACATGATGACAAGCAGCGTGCAAGGATTGTGGACTCAGGATCAACTACACCTGCACATCAACCTAAAAAGAAATGCTAGCAGTAAACTGGCAATCATCAAGGTTCAGACCATTTCTCAAAAGAGGAAGTTGATGATAAGGACACACAACACCACAGTCATCATGTAACAAATCAAGAGGCACTCATTAAGTACCCCCCCTATGCAGATGACTTTGGAACTGTGGACCCTGGCACTCAGCTGCAACATCATCCTACTACAGGCAATATTTGAGGAAAAAGAAAATACCTAGCAGACATATTAAGCAGAACACATCCGATGCCCGAATGGCACCTGCCCACCGGACATCTTCAAGACCATCAAGAAATGGGGAATGACTCAGATAGATCTTTTCGCATCACCCCACAATCACCAGCTCCAAAAATTTTGCACAAGGACATTCCACCCATTAGCATGGAAAGTGGACTCTCTCCTTCAGCTGGAAAGGCCTAACAGCATATGCATTCCCACCTTTTCCCTTGATACACAAAGTATTATTAAAAATCAAGGAGGAACAGCCAAGGATAATCCTGATAGCTCCAAACTGGCCAAGACAACACTGGCTCTGCTGAGGAGCATGTCTGGGAACAATATGTGGCCAATACCACTGATGCCCTTGATGCTAACTCAGAACAACTACAGCACCATACATCCAAACCTGAACGTTACAACTGACTGCATGGAACATCACATAGCAGCAGCTAATCAAGAACTATCCCAAAGAGTTAAAGACATTAGACCTTCAACAAGAAGGAACTACGCTGGGAAATGGAAAAGGTTTGTCACTTGGAGTTCTGAAAGAGGAAAAGATGTGTCAAACATAGATATGCCTAATATTCTGGAGTACCTGGCCGAACTTCTCTATTCAGGCCTGTCCTACTCCTCCATCAAGATACATGCATCAGCTATTTCAGCAGAATACAGTTTTGATCCACCTGTCTTTTCACACCCTTTGCTCAGACAGTTTCTCAGAGGAATCAAGAATGTAAAACCTCCAAGGAAACCACCATTGCCAACTTGGGACTTAAACACTTGAAAAGTTGACACTTTCACCCTTTGAACCAGCAGCAACAGCAGACCTAAAATACCTGTCTTGGAAAACTGCTTTCCTACTGGCAATTACTTCAGCAAGGAGGGTTTCAGAACTTCAGGCCTTAATGGCAGTGCAACCCTTCCTAATCTTCCACCAAGATAGAGTGTCCATGAGGACTAATCCAACTTTTATGCCTAAAGTGGTATCCAGGGTGTCCTTAAACCAGGCAATCCACCTCCCTACCTTCTTTCCCAACCCACAAAACAGAGGGGAAAGAATATTGCATACCTTGGATGTACATAGACTACTACTTGGACAGAACCAAAAGCAACAGAAAGACTGACCAACTTTTTGTAGCCTATGCAACAGGAAGGGAAGGAAGAGCTATTTCAAACAGACAAATGGATAGGAAATTGCATTCGATTCTGTTACTCCTTCCATGGAAACCAATTCCACAGAACATAAGACCTCATTCTACAAAGGCAACAGCCACTACCACAGCCTTCTTACGGAGGCAACCAAAGACATTATTGAGGGCGGCTACTTGGACCTCCGTGCATACATATGCCAAGCATTATAATTTGCCTCTATATTCCAGATCCCGAGCAGGGTTTGACACTGCTGTACTGCAAGGGATCATAAACACACCATAATCTTTCTTTATCCTCCTCCCTAGTTGGCTATGGTATTCTACCGTTATGACTGCAGATGCATCCATGAAGGACATAGTACAGTTTTGTACCTACCATAAATGTAGATGTCCGAGCTGGATAGCATCTGCAGTCACCTCCCTCCTTCCCTCTGTGGTACTCCCAGGCTTACCCCCCCCTAATAGCTACTGGTGGGGGGGGTTTATTTTGTATGGTGTATATGTTTTGTACATGGTACATTTGGTGTTTACCCCTAATAGCTAACTGGTGGGGGGAGTTTATATGGTATTTGTTTGTATATATATATGTACATGCTTGTTTTGTGTTTACCTATACCTATTTTTTTTTTGCATTCATTCTCTATCCAAAAGATTTAGCCTTCTAGAGGGGCTTCTCTGGGGGCAAAACACTGAGGAAAATGGAAAATGCGGCTGATTATTTATACCGCCAACAGTGAGTGATGGCGGATCGGGCGAAGTCGAGGAAGCGACGACTGTGAAGGACCCTGATTTGGAATCCGGCCGACTGGGAAGGCTGCCGACAAGAGGACAACCCAGCTGTTATGACTGCAGATGCTATCCAGCTCGGACATCTACATTTATGGTAGGTACAAAACTGTACTATATGGATTCTATGAAGTGATTATTAAAGATGGCACCAATTTCCTCAGGTGTCTTGCTGGGGCAGGGATTGGGAGAAGGGTTCCCAGGATGCAATATTTGATTACTAGAGTTCCAGAATGTTTTGGAATTGGATCTCCGAGTTGTGGGAGGGTTAAAGTAGAATTCTTTTTTAATCCTTAATGTGTTTTTTGCCAGATTTTTGAGTTCTTTATACTTTTGTAAAGCTGTGGGGAGGTTAGTTTTCACCCGTGTTTTCCACATCCTGTATCTAGGTTTCATTAGAATGCGAGAATTGTTTGTTAGCCGGGGGGATATACATCTGATTTTATACGGACTGTGTGGAGAGGTGCTAGGCTGTTGAGAATATTAAGAAAGGTAGAGTTGAATGAGTGGACTGCTTCATCGAGGGGAGCTGGGTTTAGAGGGTCTATATTATATTCTCGAAAACTGACATTGTTGGCACGAGAATATCCAATGCTCAAAATCTCGAGCGTGTAAACGGAAATCTCCATAAGGGGATATTTCCGTTTACTGCAATGTGGTGCGCGGTCTCGGAGTTGGTATATTTAAGTAGCAGGGGGTGTGGGGGTGCAGGGGGCTTGCCCCCCTTCTTAATTCAGTTTTGGTAAAAATTTAAAGTTTTGATTTTTTTTTTTTCAAAGTTACGGAACTTCGACAATATGGTGTCAACTATGTTGTATTCGATGTTCCTTAACTTCGATGTTGTAATATAGACCCCGGTTAGATAAGTCCAATTAATTATAGAGAGGAGGGCTTTAAAAGTCTCTGGACCGAAGTTAGTTTGCGACAAGTGATATGTCTGTGTGGCCTTGTAAAGTGAGGAGTGAATCTCAAAGCTTTTACAGGGGAGTGATCACGTAGGGATTTTGGGAGGGTTTCAGACTTATTTGCAGGGATCAGAGACATGTATGCAGTCTACAAGAGTGCTTGGGACATTTGGAATGTTGATATGGGTTGGTTTTGTTATGAGATGAGTAAACCCATCTAAGTTAATGGATGTGGTAGAGTTCATAGGTAGGTACTAGGCTAATCTGCCCAAGGGCTTAAGTAAGCCTAGCCAACAAGGTTCCCTGCCTTATGCCATCCAAGAAAGTTATTTTCCTGTGCCCCTGTCGAGCAGAGCCACAGAAGTGATTCCAGGGTGTATTTCCTATTTCCCATCCACTCATCAAGATTTTTCTTGGAGTGCTAATGAGGAACTTTGCTTGACATAGATGGGTAACTTGTTCCAAGAGTATGGGAAGTCTCTGGGACAGGAATCTAGCCCTCCAGCATGTCCTGTTTATTGTGGTGACCAGGTTTATGTCCCTAGAGCGTGTAGCTCGGAGGAATTGGGATTTCCTTAGGTGTAGCATGTCCAACAGCTCTGAGTTTGACATAACTTTATATGTTAGGCAGAGATCACCTCGGAGTAGTATGCTACGAAGTAAAGCTGGAGTTATTTGAGACTGTCAGTATAGGGCATCTGTTTGAGGCCAGTAATCCTCTTTGTGAGATGCTTCTGTGGCCTTTCCTGCTGATGCAGATGTCTTGAGGTACATTCCAAAAGGGGCATTGTACTCTATAATGGGTCTAATGAGTGTCAAGTAGAGGGGAACAATAACCTCTTTTTTCCTGGATGAAAACCCTTTTGTGATGGTGTGCCACGTAGAAGGATTTTCTGACTACTGTGGTGATGTGATTATCAAAGGAAGGACTACTGTCCACCTGGGTCCCAAGGTCTTTCATCAAACATTCGGTGTTAAGTAGACTGCCACCTATGTGGTAGCTCATGGGTACAGAGTTTTTACCAAAGGGGATGACAATGCACTTTTTGGCATTGAGCTTGAGGCCGTGGCTCTGGCACCAGGCATCTGTCTCAGTGAGGCCCTTCTGCAGGATGTCCACATCATGCCAGTTAATATTTACATCCCCAAGGAGGATGTTTTCATTAGGGTTATGTTGTGATAGGTATGAGGGAATATTTTTAAGAGGAATGTTGTCCCCAGGAGGGATGTAGATGGCTGCTACAGTTAAGTTTGGCTGTTAGAATTTCATCAGGAGGAAAGGATGGAAGAGGTTTGTTAGAACATGTAAGAGTGAGTTGGTTGTAGTAGACTATAGCAACTCCACCTCCTTTTTTATTTTGGCGATCTAGGTGAAAGATATAACTAGGCGGGGACTATTTGTTTATCTGGGTTTCGAGGTTTCAGCCAGGATTCAGTTAGTGAGATTGTCATGATTGTGTTTTGCAATCCAGGCATGGAATTCACTGACTTTAAGTGCACTTTGAACATTCATAGAATAGAAGGATATACGTTTATTGGGACGTATGAGGTGTGCTATATTAAGGGTAGTAGCATTTTTGGTGGGAGAGTGCAGGGTAGGACCTGGATTAGGATGCATGTCACCCGACAAGAATAGGCCAGGTGGTAGAGATTGTATTTGTATGGGTGATGATAGAGGAGTTTTTTTGCCTTTGGAGTAACCAGTGTAGGGTGGAGGGATTTTTATCTTGGGAAGAGGAGTATGCAAAGAGAAGATAGATGAGCAAATTAACAAAGACTAGTAGAGGAGAGAAATTATTTGCTTGAGTGTTTGTGGGATCATTGCATACTGGAGTTAAGTCGTAATTATGACGTAAGTAGAGAGGAGAAGTAGGGGAGGCAGATAGAGAATAGTGTAGATTGAGAAAGTCGTAATTACGTGGAATGTAGGAGTCTTACAAATTATAGAACGTAGTCCTTTAGTATTATGGAAGGTTTTAGTGTTAATATAAGAGTGAGCAAGGAGAGTAGGAGAGGTCTCCAGTAGAGGGAGTTGAAGTAGGTCAGAATCAATAGGCAGCTGAAATGTTTGCACCATGTGCTACAAACAATTTCTTACAGGTGTTTTCTGTTTGCACTATACATTCTGTAGCATTTTCTCTCTCCATAAAATGTTTCTGATGTCTAAAACGTCAGTGCTGTAACCTTTGACCCTTCAAATTCTCCCATTCTAACTGCACTTGCATCCTCTGGTGGAGGTTTATTTGTAACTGAAACTGATGTATCAGCATAAATTGGTACATCATTCCATAATTCTTTTCCGGTAAGCAATTCTTCTCTGCCTAAAAGAATGTCAATTTTGGTTTGGTGATGGACTGCCACAGCCCTTAGAGAGATTCTGAAAATCCTTTTCTGTAGAACTAGTAGCAACATTGACTTGAGCTGTGGTACATATTGTTTTTTTTTTATTTTGCCTTGAAGTCTGTATATTTAAACTAGTGATCTGATTTCAGTTTTCGGTGTTCTTCATGTTTCACTGTTGCAGTCATCACACTTGGGTTATCTGCCTGCAGGTAGACCTCAGTCGGCCCGAATACCAGAGTCCTAGTATTTCTGCGTTGGATGCTGTCGCTTCTTCCATGACGTCAGGGGGTATAAAAACAGGCAGCCGACACAATTACGTCAGTCTTTCTTGCCAAGGAGGAGCCAGAAGCAGTTTGCAAGTGCCGGTCGACCGCTACCTGAAATTCTTGATCTGAAGTAGTTAACTTAATTTGTGCAGCAACCTATGGGATTCGGATCCGACCTCGGATCCGAGCCAGCAATTTTCAACAGCTTTAGATCCGAGCTCCAAGCTCCTCTCCCTACCCATAATCCCCTGCCAACCCTGACTGACCTCCGATCTAGTTTGCCTCGGTTATCCAACAGCAGCTTGATCTACAGCTCCAAGCCTTCGAGACTTTTGTGAGGAAAAAAATTACCTTTTTTTCTCTCCTTTCTTCTGTTTTTTGGTTATGTGTGTTTACAGGTCCCTTTTTGTAAAAACCCTCTCTAGTTTAACTATTTTTTTTTTTGGTCTTTTACCTCCCCCTTCCTTCGTGGTTCCGTTAGGGTTGTGTGTGTGTGTGTGTGTTTGGGGCCTAACGTGTGATGTTATGTGATCCTATCTCGCCTACATTCTGTACTGATGGGCTCTGAGCCGATCCTCAGCTCCGACTCGGCATGCTATGCTATAGAGCGAAGCCTCTCGTTGGCTGAGCTATTCTCTATCCCAGGATGCACCACCACTAATCCCCCAGATCTCGTTTGCCGCTTACAAGCTAGGACGTGGTCTCAAACTTGGCTGAGCCAAGTGCTGTTTTTTTTTTTTTTCCTAAAGTTTTCCTGTCAGGAAATTCTCTATTCTTACCCAAAAGCTGTTTTAACAGCTATTGTTGTTGTGAGATAGTGATTTTTTTCTACGGTTATAGTGACTTTTTTAGAGACATTATGTCCAAAGAACATAGACCCTCAGGGTTCAAGAAGTGCACGAGGTGCAATTATAAAATGTCTATAACCGATGATCACTCCTCGTGCGTATATTGTTTAGGCGCCAAGCACCTACAGGAGTCCTGCAGCGTGTGTCACGCCTTTTCCTCTTGAGTCCTCCAAGAGAGGAAGAATAAATTAATCTTGAAAGGGCTGATTAAACCCTCCTTCGAGGAGGCCTTATCTTTCTCATCCTCTCCAACTAAGAAAAAGAAAGCGTCGGCTCCGACCAGCCCGTCGGAACAGACTACTAAGAAATCCAGGCAGGCTTCTCCATCGGCTCCATGGACTTCGGAGCCGAGGGCGGAACGGTCTGCCTCTATGCCCCCAGTCTCGACTCCTCTGGTTTCTGAGCCGATGACTGGGGCTTCGAGAGGCGGGTCACCTTCATCGGCTCCACTGATTTTGGAGCCGATGAGGGTTGCCGGCTCAGACTCTTCCCCTTCGGCGCCAAAGCCCTCCTTGGCACCGAGGGAAATTGTTTTGGGATCTCCCTCGGCGCCGATACTGGTTGCGTCCATTCGGAGCCGGTCCCCCAGTCTTTTGGAGCCGATGGAGAAGTCGGTTCGGACCCGATCGGTTTCCTTTAGATCTTCCAAGATGTCTGATTCGGGCATCGACAGGTGCTCCTAAGACTGTTTCACTCTCCTGTGTTCCAGAAATTAGGTTCGGCTCCAGCCCATTCGGCTTCGGAGCCGATGGCCCACCCTGTTGTTCTGGTTCCTCCTCCAACAGCTTCGGCACCGTTGGAGCCGGTGCTGGTGGAGCCGATGGAGGTTTTCGGGTCGGCCCCGACCCTTACTCCAACCCCGACTCTCGAGTCGGAGTTCGGTACACGGACCTCCTCTGTCGGCCCAGAGGGGGATGCTTCGGGACTGATGTTTTCAGTTCCGAGCCTTCCTCTCGGTGCGTCGGCTGCGGGGGTACCGTCTACTGTTGTGGCCACGGGGGTTGGACCTTCCCAGGATTCTGGTGGTCCAGCCTTCAGGGCCATGAGGAGTGCGTTAGCCACATCTTCTTTGGCTACCTCCACGGTCTCACCAGCACCTTCCCTACATATGGAGACTGGGTCTTTGGCAGTCCCCCGGTCATTAGACAGCGGAGCCCCGGGGCCTGAGGTCACCCCCACTGGGGGTTCCCCCCCCTCCTGGAGGTCCCTCTGAAGCTTCTTCAGAGGAACCCCCAAGGAAAAGATCGTGCAAGAGGAAGCACGTCGACTCCCCCGATGAGTCTCTCACGTCAGACACTGATCTTGATGATGCGGAGGGGTCCCCTAAGTCGTCCTCAGAATATTGTCTCCTTTGCAGACATCTTGGAAGCCCTCAAACAACGAGGCGACTGGCATTCCAAACCCCCTTCTGCTGACGAGTCGGTGTTCCTTAAGGCCTTCGGGGCTCAGCCCTCCGCCTCCTGGGTGTCTCCGCCCTTCGACGAGCTCCTAGATTTGATCTGTCGAAGGGCATGGGAACATCCAGATTCTGTGGAACCGGTGCCTGCTCGCCCAAATAAGTTCCTATCAGCACCCCCAGAGAAGGAGTTTTTGACAAAAGGTGTGGCTGTAGATGCCTTGGTGGTGGCATCTGCTACCCAAGAAGATGTAGCAGAGGCTTCGACGCCCGTCCATCCTCCTAATAAGGAGTCTAGGAGCATGGATCGGTATGGGAAGCGCACCCTCAGTTCAGCGGCCTTTACCTTAAGGTCCCTGAACTATTTAACGCACTTCACCAGGTTTCAGAGGGATCTGATCAAGGAGCTTTCAGATACCCTCTTGGGTAACCTACCTGAGCAGCTGGCCCAGGCGGTTGGCTCTCAGTTGGCTACGCTGTCATCGATATCAAACTCGTCCATGAGGCTCATTTCATATGCGCCGAGGCGGTAAAGCAGGTATGGGTATTGCTCTATGGAGGCAAGCCTGGCTCCGCCTGTGTCATTTTGCGGAAGCCTTTAAGTCTTCCTTTGCCGACGCTCCCTTTGATGGGTCCTCTTTGTTTGGACCCAAGGTAAAGGACACATTGACCGCTGCAGTAAGAAGGTAAGACTTTGACTGCCGTGGCACGATTTTCCACTCCCTTCGGCCTTATCCCAAGGCGAAAGAGGAGGGAAAATGTGGGTCCGTAGAGCCCAGAAGTGTTAGCCCTCGCAGCAGGACGATCCCCCTTCTAGAGGCAGAGGAGGGGGAAGTTTTTCTGGAAGACGCCGTCCCAGAGGCGGCAGAGGCCCCCGCAACACTGGAGACCGTGAGTCCTTTCGTGGCTCTTCAGCCTTCCACAATCCCTGAAGGATTGCCCGACTGTGCAGCTCCGGCGCCAGTCGGGGGTCATTTTTCAAGGCACCTAAAAGCCTGGGAAGGTATAACTCAGGACCGATGGGTGCTTCGAATTATCGCCGGAGGTTACGCCATCCCTTTTTCTCACTCCCCACCTCGATCCAAGAAAATCCCGGACCCGCCACCCAGTCAACGGGAAATTGCAGCCTTAGAAGTCTCAAAGCTGCTTCGAAAAGGAGTCATCCAACCGGTCCCCGCAGACCAGATCGGATTAGGGACTTACTCAAGATTCTTTTTGGTGCCAAAAAAGACAGAGGACTTGAGGCCTATTTTGGATCTCAGCATTCTAAATCGTTCAGTCAAAAAGTCCAAGTTCTGAATGGTCACCTTACAATCCATTCTTCCACTGCTGGAGAAAGGTGTTTGGATGTGCTCCATAGATCTCAAGGACGCCTATTACCACATTCTGGTAGATCAGGCGTCCAGGAGACATTTGCGCTTCAACCTAGGAGACAGTCATTTTCAGTTCCGCGCGCTGCCCTTTGGTCTCTCCACAGCCCCCAGGGTGTTCACCAAATGTTTGGCGGTCGTGACTGCTCACCTGAGGAATCTAGGATTCCAGGTGTTTCCGTATTTGGACGACTGGCTCCTAACTGCCACCTCCAGACGTCTACTATTGCAGAACCTACAAGCCACAATATCACTAGGCACTTCCCTTGGAATCACCTTCAATTGGACAAAGTCTGTGTTGCTGCCATCTCAACGCATAAGATTCATCGGAGTAGAAATAGACTCAAACCAAATGCGGGTCTATCTTCCTACAGAAGGGATACAAACCATACAAGCTCAAGTCCAAGCCTTGCTTCTCAGATCCAAAGCTCCAGCCAGAATGGTCTTGCAGCTATTGGGATCTATGTCGGCCACGGTTCTTCTAGTCCCCCTAGCAAGGTTGCATATGAGAATTCTCCAGTGGCTTCTTTCGACACAGTGGTCCTTTCAGGATCTCCCGCTCAGTCACCTCATACGGATCACGGAAACCTGCAAACGGGACCTTCGCTGGTGGCTGGTGCCCTCCAATCTGGATCAGGGTCGACCTTTTGTTCCACCTCCTCCTATGGCCACTTTGACTACAGATGCCTCCCAGATGGGGTGGGGGGGGGCATTCCCTGGGCAGGTCAGTCCAAGGCAAATGGCATTCAGAAGAGAGTCTTCTTCATATCAACATTTTGGAAATGAGGGCGGTGCTTCTATCTCTACAAGCCCTCCACGATTACCTCCCTCAGGGCGTAATTGCCGTTCACTCCGACAACATGTCAGTGGTCTGGTATCTGAACGAGCAGGGAGGAACCAGATCCTACCCTCTTTGCAGAGAGGCCATGAGAGTCTGGGAATGGGCAGTGGCGACCAGACGTTTTCTGATAGCAACTCATATCCCTGGCAAATCCAACGTGATAGCCGACAGACTGAGCAGAACTATCCTCTCTCCTCACGAGTGGTCTCTGAACAATGCAGTGACAACTCAGATCTTCAGCAAATGGGGAATTCCTTGTTGCGACCTTCAAAACCCCGCTGAACGCGAAGTGCAGAAAGTTGTTCTCCCTCACTGCAGCTCCGGGGGAGAGTCCTATGGACGCACTAGCCCATCCTTGGCCCACCGGCTTGCTGTACGCCTTCCCCCCAGTTCCCCTCCTTCCCAGAGTGATCCAAAAGGCGTCTCACTTGGGGAGCAAAATAATCTTAGTTGTTCCTTACTGGCCTTGTCAGGTATGGTTCCCTTATCTTCGGAAATATGCACTGGACGGTCCATGGTTCCTGGATCAGATCCCAGACCTATTAATTCATCAGTCGGGACTACTCCACCAGTCCCTTCACACTTTGAAGTTAACAGCTTGGCTCCTCCTCTTCCGAGTATAGTCAGGAATCATACCTTAGACCCGGAAGTCATACATATCTTATCTTCGGCCCACAAGTCTGCCACTAAGAAATTGTATACTAGCAAATGGAAGAGATTTGCTATTTGGGCTCAACTCCGGGGTCTGGATCCCATCACTATTCCTGTATCGGAAGTCCTAAAATTTCTAGCTTCCCTTTTCAATCAAGGTTCTTCAGTCTCTATCATCAAGGTCCAATTGGCAGCGATTTCCAATTTTCATGAATCTATAAACCCACCTTTAATGAGCAACAGATTGTGTAAAACCTTCATGAAAGGTGCTGCGCTTTTACGACCTCCGATTTCTCATCCTGCTCCTCCGTGGGATCAAGATGTGGTGTTACGTGCCTTAACCTCCTCCCCCTTCGAACCGGCAGCAACATGTGATTTGAAATTTCTATCTTGGAAAACTGCTTTTCTGGTCGCAATTACTTCTGCCAGAAGGGTTTCAGAGCTTCAAGCTCTATCTGTAAAACCACCGTACCTGTTTTTTCACAAAGATAGAGTATCTCTCAGGCCTAATCCATCCTTTGTCCCTAAAGTTTGTTCCAGTTTTTGCCTGCAACAGTCATTAGAACTTCCAGTTTTCTTTCCAAAGTACTCAAAGCAGAATATATATTCCACACATTGGATGTCCACAGGCAATTGCGTTTTTATTTAGACAGGACCAAACAAACAAGGAAAACAGATCAATTGTTTGTGTCCTTTGCAGATAATAAATCTGGCAAAGCCGTCACAAAGGTCACTATTGCCAAATGGATCAGGGACTGTATTACTCAAGCTTATTCCTCTTCTAATAAAGAGCTTACGACCTCTGTCAAAGCTCACTCTACAAGAGCTATGGCTACTTCAATAGCATTCCATTCTAAGCTTGCCATTAGTGATATTTGTGCTGCGGCTACGTGGTCTTCCCCGCACACTTTCATTTCCCACTACAAATTAGATGTGGCATCCCGGGGGCGAGCTTCATTTGGTTCCACAGTGCTCAGGAGTGTTTTCCAGTGAGCCACCCAGGATTTAGGTGCTAGGGACGCTGTCCCATCAGTACAGAATGTAGGCGAGATAGGATCACATAACATCTTTTAGTTATGTACTCACCATAACTTTAGATGTTTGGGATCCATCTGCCTCATTAATAACCCACCCTCCTTCCCCCTTCCTTGGAGATCAGAAGAGATCGGATGGTCCGAATTCTATTGTTTCATCTTTAAACATCTGGCAATGTTATATGAACAAGTTATGTGTGTGTGCATGAATGTGGACAAACAAGATCTGGGGGATTAGTTGTGGTGCATCCTGGGATAGAGAATAGCTCAGCCAATGAGAGGCTTCGCTCTATTGCATAGCGTGCCGAGTCGGAGCCGAGGATCGGCTCCGAGCCCATCAGTACAGAATGTAGGCGAGATGGATCCCAAACATCTAAAGTTATGGTGAGTACATAACTAAAAGTTTCTCTCCTTTAGTTAAAATGGCTGAGGCCCCAAAATTGATCTTTTCTAAGTGCACCGAGTGTGGCCATGAGCTGTCCCTGGCGGATGGCCACACTCGGTGTGTGTTGTGCCTTGGGGGTGAATACCTGTCTTCTGATTGTTCCGTCTGTGCTGCGTTCAACCCCAGGGCAATCAAGGACTGGATGTCCAAGCTGATTCTGGCGGGTCTTCTGACCCCGGATTCGGCTTCTACCTCCGATCCTCCTGTGGCTCCCGCTGCTGCACCTGCCACTCCTGTTTCCCTCCCCCCGGCCGGGACTCAACCTCCCGCCTTGGGTCCGGAGGAGAGGGAGGCCAGGAAAGAGAAAAGGATGGAGAAGCACCACAAGCGGCGGGCCGAGGCCTCTGCTTCCCCCCCCCCCCCCCCCCGGCTAAGCGGTCTTCTCCCTCCAGGACTTCTGGGTCTCCTCAGTCTCGGATCCGGTCCCCGTGCTTTTCACCGGGTCCTGAGGAGGAGGAGATCCAATCTCCTTCGAGGTCATCGAGGCGACACTCCCGTCCCGCCTCGGTGGCCTCATCGAGATCTGCCCAAAGTCTCACGGATGCAGATTTGGACCGGATGATGAGAAGATTTCTCCAGGCCCAACTGCAGATGGGAGTGCTCCTGCCTCCCCCCCATCCGGGGGGGGGAGCTCAACCCCTTTTTTGCCCCTCGGAGTCTTCGGAGCCAGGCAGCCTTGGAGCCGGGGGTGTGTCGGCTCCGATAGTCTTGGGTACTTCGGCGCCGACACTTCCGTCAAGTCTGTCAGGTCCATTTTCTTCGGATCCGAGCTCTCGGAGCCGAGGGCTGAGCTTCGGATCCAGCGGTATCGGTATGCCTTCGGCTCCATCCAGGTCGGAGCATAAAGGTCCGTCTGATCCGATAGCTTCGGCGCCTGCCCCGATCCGTCTGTCGGATCCGAGGGAGGGTCTGCTTTTGGATCCCATAGAGAGCAGCTCTGCCTCGGCATTCGCCGTGGTGGCGAGGGCCCTGTCGAGAGATTCCAGGCCCCCGGCCCTTGCCACGGCTCCACCCTGCACTCCTCTGTTGGGCCCGGCTTCCATCACCCGGCCCCAGGGACAGCCTGCTCTGACGTCCCAGATCGTTCCTTTGGAACAAGATGTGGCTGGTGAGACCTCCTCTGACAGCCCCCCGAGGAGGTTCCTCACAAGCGAAAGTGCAAAAGGAGGCACCTGGACTCCCCCGAGTCCTTGACTGAGGACACGGATTTGGAGGAGGAGGAAGGCTCCCCAAGATCACCCCCGAAGATGTCTCATTTGGTGACATCATGGAGATGCTCAGGATAAAGGGGGGGGTGGTCTGCCCCAAAGCCTACCTCAGGCGAATCTGTGTTCCTGAGGTGTTTGAAGCAGGCCCGTCTACCTCTTGGGTGTCCCCTCCGGCCGACCCCCTGGTAGATTTGATTAGTACCAGGGTGTGGAAGGAGCCGGACACTGTGGAGCCAGTCCCCAAGCGCCCGGACAAAATTCTTAGCCCACCCTCTGACAAGTCCCACTGGAGTAAGGGTTCCCCTGTAGATGCCATGTTGGTGGCAGCCGCCACCAAGAGGGAACTAGCTTGAGAGTCCCTCAGTTCATCCCCTGAGCAAGGAGTCTCGGTCGATGGACCGTTTAGGGAAGCGTGTCTTTAGTTCGGCTACCTTCTCTGTGAGGTCGCTGAACTACATGGCACATGTGCTTCGGCTGCAGCGGGACCTTATCAGAGTACGCTGTGTCGCCCCCCCCCCATCCATGTTGGCGGATGACAAGCGTTTGCACTCCACCTGGATGGCCACTCTCCGATCCATATCAAACACCTCTATGCAGCTTCTATCCCATGCCACGGAGGGAGCCGCTAGAGCCAGCGGAGTGGGCCTTGTCATGAGGCGTCAGGCCTGGCTCCGACACTGTGATTTCGCGGAACCCTTCAAGGCGTCTTTCGCTAATGCCCCTTTCGATGGTTCTGCCCTCTTTGGCAAAACTGTTTGCGATACCTTTGTCCAGAGCGAGAAGGACGGGAAGATGTCTGCCGTCGGAGTCCGCTTCTCTGCTCCCCAGAGGTCCTTCTCCAAGAGCCAAAAGGAACAGAAGAAGATGTGGTTCCGGAAGTTGCAACAGTCCCGTCCCGCTCCGGACTCTCAGCCCTTCCACGGCAGAGGAGGGCAGGGTGGACGCCGCCCTAGAGGCAGAGGGGGCCTGCGCAACTTTGAATCCAGAGAACCCTTCTCGGACCAACCAACGCAACACCCCTGCGGGGTTGCCCGACTGCTCCACTCTGGAAGCAGTCGGGGGGCGTTTCTCGAGGCACCTAGCCGCTTGGGAGTCCATCACGACAGACCGCTGGGTGCTTCGCATTATATCCAGAGGATATCGGATTCCCTTTTCTCTTTACCTACGCAGCCCCAGATACCTCCCCGATGTCCCACCCGATCAGAGGGAGGCCGCAGCAACAGAAATCCAACAGTTGCTGGAAAAAAGAGCCATCCAACACGTTCCCCCAGACCAGTGCGGGTCGGGGTTTTACTCTAGGTTTTTTTTGGTGCCAAAAAAGACGGGGACTTAAGACCTATCCTCGACCTCTCCTCCCTGAACCTGTCAGTAACCAAAGAGAAGTTCCGCATTGTCACCCTTCAGTCCATTCTCCCCCTTTTGCAGGAGAACAACTTAATGTGCTCTATAGACCTCAAGGATGCGTACTACCACATTCAGATGGACAGGCTATCCAGAAGGTTCCTCCGCTTCCGGCTAGGAGCCAGTCATTTCCAATTCAGGGTCCTTCCCTTTGGTCTCACCACAGCCCCCAGGGTGTTCACCAAAGTGTTAGCAGTGATTGCGGCCCACCTGAGGCTCCAGGGAATCCAGGTCTACCCATACTTGGACGACTGGCTCCTGACCGCCCCGACAAGGCATCTACTCTGCGCAGCCAGAAACTACTTTCTTCGTCTAGTTCCCCGGCTGGGGATCACTATCAGCATAGAGAAGTCGTCTCTTACCCCGACTCAGACTATAGACTTCATAGAGGCAAGATTAGACAAGATTAGACATAAACCAGCTCTTGGCTTTCTGGACCACAGACCGGCTACGAACCCTGAGGCTACATGTGCGGGCCTATCTACATTCTCCAGCTCCTCCGGCGGAATTGGTCTTGAGGGCTCTAGGCTCGATGGCGGCGGCAATCAACCTTTTGCCAATGGCGCGTTTGAACATGAGGGTCTTTCAATGGACCCTCCAGGTCCAGTGGTCCTTCCCTCGATTTCCTCTGAGCCATCCCATTCCCCTCAGCAGAGCTTGCAAGAGGGCTCTCTTATGGTGGCTCCAGTCTCCGAACCTCCAGGAAGGGCCCTTTTCTATGGCCCTCCCTAGCCACGGTGACCACGGGCCTCCCCTCGGGTGGGGGGGCATTGTTCGGGCAGGACAGTCCAAGGCACGTGGGACCCCACGGAGACCTCTCTGCATATCCGTGTCCTAGAGATGAGAGCAGTGCTGTTAGCGTTGCAAGCACTTTAGCACCTTCTTCCCTTAAGAACTATTGCGATTCAGTCAGACAATATGTCTGTTGTCTGGTACATCAACAAACGGGGGAACCAGGTCCTACTAACTCTGTCGAGAGGCCATGAGGGTGTGGGAATGGGCCATCTCCACCAACCGCTTTCTTATAGCAACGCACATTCCGGGGCGGTCCAACATCCTAGCAGACAGACTGTCACACCATCCTGTTACCACAAGAGTGGTCACTGAATCCCGAGATAGCGAATCAGATTTTCGCCAAATGGGGTCAACCCTGTTGCGATCTCTTTGCTTCTCCCTCGAACACAAAATGTTACGACTACTTCGCTCTCATTTCCCTCTCCGGGGAACCTCCGAGACCCCCTCTGGTGCATGCTTGGCCTCCCGGTCTACTTTATGCTTACCCTCCTCTTCCTCTGATGCTGAAGTTTCTGCAGAAAGCCAGCCAGTTGGGGAGTAGGGTAATCCTCATTGCCCCATTCTGGCCTCGTCAACCCTGGTTCCCTTACCTTTGGTCTCATCTGGTGAATCCTCCTTGGATTCTGGATCCCTGTCCGGATCTAATATTTCACCCCCCTAGATCTCCCAGTCCCGAATCTGGACAATCTCAAGCTCACAGCTTGGCTGCTCCAGTTCCACTTGTAGCTAGGACTCCCGGTAACTCTTCCCCAGTTAAAACTATTCTAGTAGCAGCGCACAAGCCTTCTAATAGAAAGGTCTATAGTAGCAAATGGAAACGTTTCTCCATTTGGGCAGAACTTCGAAATTTGGATCCTTTCACAGCTCCTTTGCCAGCGGTATTAGACTTCTTGTCAGGGCTGTTTCATCAGGGGGCTAGCTCCTCCACAGTCAAGGTTCAACTGGCAGCTATCTCTCATTATCACGTGGGAAATGAACTGGGCCCTTTGATCACCACAAAATTGTGTAAGACCTTTTTGAAGGGCACCTTTCTGCTCAGACCTCCAGTGAAGGATGTAGTTCCTCCTTGGGATTTAATGCTGGTGCTTCAGGCCTTAACAGCTCCCCCATTTTAGCCTGCAGCTTCAGTAGATCTTAAACTCTTGTAATGGAAAACAGCCTTTCTTGTCGCTATCACCTCGGCTCGAAGGGTCTCTGAACTACAGGCCCTCTGTGTAAAACCCCCATATTTGACTTTTCACAAGGATAGAGTTTACCTCCGGACCAATCCCTCCTTTCTTCCCAAGATTGCCTCTGAATCAAATATTAACCAGTCCATCAACCTACCAGTCTTCTTCCCCAATTACCAAAACAAAGGTGAATATAAATTACACTCACTGGATGTGCATAGACAACTTGACTTCTACATCCATAGGACATCTGGTCATAGGCAATTTGACCAGTTGTTAGTCTCCTTTGCCAAATTTAACTTGGGTAAATCTGTGTCTAAAGTCAAGCTGTCTAGATGGATCTCGCAGTGTATCCTTTTAGCATATGAAAGTTCTAACAGGCCCGCACCTCAGGGAGTCCATGCCCACTCTACTCGGTCTATGTCTACCTCTGCAGCTTTTAGAGCTAGAGTCTCTTTGGATGATATTTGTTCAGCAGCCACTTGGGCCTCATCTCATACCTTTATCAATCACAATAAATTGGACATTATCTCCAGAGGGAGAGCATCCTTTGGCTCTGCAGTGCTCCGAAACATCCTTCCATGAAGGCCGCCCAAGGTTCAGGTAGCTGGGGACTCTGTCCCATAGGTTGCTGCACAAATGAAGTTTACTACTACAGATTAAGAAGTTATGTATTCACCATAACGTTCCATCTGAGTAGGTAAACTTCATTTGTCAGCAACCGTCCCTCCCTCCTGCCCTCTCACTTATTAATGTTTTCATACTCAGGTCCGTGGGTGTTACCCACTTATCTTGAAAGTGTTAGTCTTCGGGCAGTATCTGATTTTGGGCAAACTTGATCTGAGGTCAGTCAGGGTTGGCAAGGGATTATGGGTAGGGGGAGGAGCTTGGAGCTAGGATCTAAAGCTGTTGAAAACTGCCGGCTCTGATCTGAGGTCTAATCCAAATCCCATAGGTTGCTGACAAATGAAGTTTACCTACTCAGATGGAACGTTATGGTGAGTACATAACTTCTTATTTTTCGAGTTGATAATCCTTATGTCTTCTAAAGCTAAGTACCCCGTTGGGGATCCTTTTTTTCTTGCTCTAACCGATGTCAGAAAAAGTTAATTGTCTTCCTGTGAGAAGCAAATACCTCTCAGAGATTTTCATTCTTACTGCTTCACCTGTTTAGGCCCGGACCACGACATCCCTCACTGTCTGTTTTGTGCCTTGTTTTTAACGCCTGAACCATTCGTCGTCTGGGTATTTTTGTTGCTAAACTTTCGCTCTCTATCTCCGTATTCCGAAATGGCTTCGGTAAGCCATCCAACTAACGATTTTCTGAAAAAACGTAAGGATAAAGACAGACTGCATAGGTCCAAAACTGCCGACGATGCTTCCATTAAGCTAGTTGCCAGTCCGCCAGTACTCGGTAAGGTGCCTTTGCAGCCCCTGATGCCCACTTCTATGGATTTGCAGGCCTTTGCCGAGACCCATTCGGAGTCCAGTATGCCACGAGATTCTCCGACTATGGGACCAAGAGATGTCAATACCTTGGATGGGTCCGGAGCTGCTGTGCATGCACCAGCTTCTGAGGGTGTTTTCCGACCTACCGATGTTCGAATCAGACTACTTTTTTAGCCAAAACTACCGAGTTTCTTAGGCCCAGAGTACACACTGCTCCTAGAAAACAGATGACCAAAGCGTGTGCACAGGCTCCCATGCCACAAAAACAAATACTTAGAATAACTGTAGACCTTATAACGCTAATTAGGGGAAGCCAGCCTTCCCCTGCTAAGATATGAAAAATTCAGTTGCCTTCAGATTCTACAGACCAGGAGTCTGTCTATGACCTTTCCGATTATCAGGACATGCCCTTACAGCCTATGAGGATTCAGATGTAGAGGAATCCATTCTCTCTACCTCCCCTCTAGAGGATTTCTCTTTTAGTGAAACCTTGCATACTTTGAGAGTATTTCCATTGGGAATGCCAAGACTATTCTCAGTCCAAAAAGAGACTCAGAGAATTTTTAGAGCTACCTCAGCTGAGGTCTTTAGCTATTCCTCCTGTCCTGGATGTTGTGGATGATGTTTTCATGGAATCCAGTCTTACTCCAGACATCTTACCTCCGGCCCCTAGGAAACCTAACTGGTACTACCGAGTACCTGACTCCCACAAGTTTATTTTCAAGAATCCTACTGCTGATTCAGAGATCATTTCCCAGGGACCTAAAGGTATTGAGGCTACTACAGCCAAAAATCCTACCCCTTCGGACAGAAATTCCAGAGCATCAGACAGATGGGGTAAGAAGGGTATATACCTCTGCAACTCTTGCAATCAGGGCATTGAATTGCCAGTTTCACATGCTGAAGTACCAGCAACATGTTATGGAACTCATTAAACAAAAAATGGTAATATTTCCAGATTGTGCAGAAAATAAAGATTTGCAAGAGCTTATGCATTCTGCAAACCAAGTTAGTAAGCATACTTTGCAGTGTGGCTTTGATGCCCTAGAAGCATCTTGCAGGGCCGCAGTCACTGGCTCTGTACTGAGAAGCCATGCTTGGCTGAAGGAGCAGACCTTGCCAGATCATGTCAAATCCAAATTACTTGGACACTCCTTTAAATAAGGATGTTTTGTTTGGCACCAAAGCAGAAGTTCTTAAAAAGATGGAAGAAAAAGCTAAATCTATGCAAACTGTTAAAGAATTCTTACAAGTGCAACCACCTCGATTCAACAGGCATTGCCATTCAAAACACTGGATGTCCTTCGAGAATGCAACTGCAGTCCTGACATATGGGTTGTCCTGCCTCAGGCAGCCCTTCGGTCAGCCGGATTCCAAAGTCTGGGTCCGGCGTCGGCTGATGTCGCCTCCTCCCCGACGTCAGAGCGGCTGGGGTATAAAGGCATCCGCCGACGCCATCTTCTTCAGTCTTTCTTGCCGCGTGGTGCCCGAAGCAGAAGCAGTTCGCAAGTGCTGGTCGGTCAGCTCCTGTGTTTTCAGTTACCGAAGTCATCAAAAAAGCTAAGTACCCCGTTGGGGAACATTTTTCTTGCCTCAGCCAATGTCAGAAAAAATTGAAAAAGTTAATAGTTTGTCTTGTGGTAAACAAATACCACATAAGGACTTCCATTCTTACTGCCTGGGCCCAGACCATGACGTCTCGGCCTGTGCTGCCTGTGCTTGCTTTAATAAGCGCACACTCAGGCGCCGGGCAGAATTTGCCGAAGACTTTTTTGGCGAAAATTACGCTTATATCATGCCGTCGGAACAACCGACAGCACATATTTCCAAAAAACGCAAGGACCGGGACCGACATCCTCGGCCCGCGTCATCCACCGATACCACGCCTAAGCCTTCCGCGAGTGCATCGGTCTCTTCGGAGGCGGTAATTCAACCGCTCCAGACCGACGACACCGCTTTACCGCGTACTTCGGTCCCGGAGGTTTCCCCGGTGCCGGTTGTTGATTTTCCTCCCGAAACCAAAGCTCAAGATTTACCTGATACCATACCAGTGGATAAAGTTACTCCTGCACGTGGGGCAGCTAGGCCTCCGGTCTCCATGTCCATCAAGGCCTTCACACGTGCTAAGGCTGCCAGCCAGGCTAAGGCCCATCCTCCTAAATCTTTTCCCCAGGGCCCCTCTTCTGATAAACAGATCATGACTCTAGCTGCAGATCTAATCTCTCTAATCAGAGGTTCTCAGGCGCATCCAGACAGAGGTTCTCAGCTGCCTGCAGATAAAAGGCCTAGGGCTGAGCAGACAGACACCCTTTCTTCAGATGAAGCCTCTAGGGATTCAGAGCACTCAGATACCCAGGAAGAATCCTTCCAGGCCTATGAGGACTCTGATGCTGAGGAATCAATTCCTTCTGCCTCTCCTCCAGAGGATATTTCTTTCGGAGAAGTTCTCCACTCCATGAGAGAACATTTTCAGTGGCAGGGTCAGGAATTCTCTGACTCCAGGAAAAGGCTGCGTACCTTCCTTAAGTTACCCCAGCACAGGCCATTAGCTATTCCTCCAGTGTTGGATGTCTTGGATGATGTATACTCAGACTCCAGTGCTTCCCCTGATTCTCTCCCTCCTGCTCCTGTCAAGGCAGACCGATATTACAGGGTTCCTGAAACTCATAAACATCTCTTTAAGGCCCACTCTGTGGATCTAGAAACTATTTCTCAGGGGCCCAAAGGAGTGGCTACTTCCTCGGCCAAAAACCCTTTGCCCGCGGACAGGGAATCTAGGTCCCTGGAGAGATGGGGCAAAAAAGTTTATACCTCTTCCACCCTTGCCATGAGGTCACTTAACTGTCTTTTTCATATGTTTCAGTACCAGGATTACTTAATGGATGATTTGCAGAAAAGGTTAGCCTCTCCTGAGCCTATAGATAGAAAGGCCTTGCAGGATTTGGTTCATAACACTCAGCAGGTTAGCAATCATTTTCTTCAGTGTGGTTATGATGCATTGGAAGCTTCATGTAGGGCAGCTATGACAGGGGCCGTTATACGTAGACATGCTTGGTTGAAAGAACAGCCACTGCCAGACCATGTTAAAGTAAAGCTCCTAGATGCACCTCTGGAAAAACAGAAGCTTTTTGGTGCTAATGCACAGGATGTGTTGAAGTCCATTGAGGAAAAGGCTAAATCAGTACAGACAGTCAAAGATTTCCTCCAGGTTCAGCCACCCAGATTCAGCAGGAATTGGCCTTCAAAGAATTGGTCCTTTCCAGACACTGATAAGTTTCAAAGGGGAAAAAACAGGCGTGCTCGAGGTAGAGGGCAATACCGAGTCTCCTACAGGGGCCGCCAATGGCAACCACCAAATCAGAGAAGTGGCGCAGGGAATTCAGCTGCACCACAGGGACAATCACAATGACTTGACTTTCACACCGCTGACCAAGGCTCAAAGAGAAGCACCTCTAGGCGGAAAATTATCCTTATTCTCAAAGAACTGGCACATTTTAACCAAGGACAAATGGATTCTGGACATAATGGGCAAAGGTTACAGGTTCTACTTCCATACCTTACCAACAAGACAAGGCATGCCAAACCTGCCACAAAATCAAAGGGCAGAGGCACTCATACAAGTTTCAAAGCTGTTACAAATAAAAGCAATAGAAAAGGTTCCTCCTCATGAACAAGGCCAGGGATTCTATTCAAGACTGTTCCTTGTTTCAAGAAAAGAAGAGCAATGGAGACCTATACTGGACTTGTCCGCTCTAAACACTTTTCTCATTGTGCCAAAATTCAAAATGCTGACGTTACAGCAACTCCTTCCCATGCTGGGCAAGGGGTCTTGGCTGGTTACTCTGGACCTCAAGGAGGCATACCTGCATGTCCCAATCAGACACAGTTGCAGAAGATACCTCAGATTTCTTGCAGGGTCAGAGCATTATCAATTCTCAGCATTGCTGTTTGGCTTATCTACTGCGCCCAGAGTATTCACGAAATGCCTGGCATCAGTAGTTGCACATTGCAGGCTCCAGGGGATTCAAATATACCCTTACCTGGACGACTGCCTTATACAAGCAGACAGCAAACAAACCTTGATAAGAAACTTGGACTATGTCATTCAATTACTACAGGCTTTGGGATACACAGTCAACATTCAAAAATCAAGACTACTGCCATCCCAACAGATTATTTTTCTAGGAGCCAAACTGGACACAAAATCACAAATGGCTTTCCTCACGGAGGAAAAACAAGAACATTTACCAGATTACTTCAAAAGCCTAGCAAAGCTCACCCAGCTGACTGCAAGGAAAATCCTGCAGGCCCTAGGGTTCATGGCATCTTGCATCCTTCCGATCCCTCTGGCAAGACTCCACATGAGAAAGCTACAATGGTACCTAAAAAGCTTATGGTCTCAACACAGCCACAACCTAGAAGACGTAATACCACTCATTCCATGCCTGCAAAGGGAATTCTTGTGGTGGGCTCAAGCAAGTCATTTAAACAAAGGCATGTCTTTCACCAAACCTCAAGCAAGTCAAATCATTACAACAGACGCCTCAGATCATGGATGGGGGGGCGCACATGGAAGGCAGATGCATTCAAGGACAATGGACTCCCAGGGAAATGCATCTGCACATAAATCAAAAAGAGATGTTGGCAGTGATACATGCAATTGAGACCTTCAGGAAATCCCTTCAACAAGGTCATCTGCTTATAAGGACAGACAACACCACTGTCATGTGGTATATAAACAAGCAGGGAGGCACTCATTCTTATCCCCTCTGCAGACTAACAATGACTCTTTGGGAAAAGTCCCTGAAACTGAACATCCACTTGCAATCCCAGTTTGTTCCAGGCAAGGACAATGTTCTGGCGGACATGCTGAGCAGAAATTTCTTGGATCCGCACGAATGGATGCTGCATCCACACATTTTCTCACAAATAAGAAGTGCATGGGGAAGACCGGACATAGATCTCTTTGCTTCACACCTCAATCATCACCTGGAGAAGTTCTGTTCAAGGATGCACCATCCTCTAGACTGGAGAACGGATGCTCTCTCCTTCAGCTGGAATTCCCTAACAATTTATGCATTCCCTCCTCTACCATTACTGACCAAGGTGTTACTGAAGATCAAAGCAGAACAACCAAAAGGCATTTTGATAGCTCCAAACTGGCCAAGGCAGCACTGGTACCCATTGCTACTGAGCATATCTCACACCAAACCGTGGCCCCTGCCTCAATGGCCTCTGCTTCTAACTCAGCACAATTACAGGACTGTTCATCAAAACCTGCAAACATTGCAGCTGACAGCTTGGAGGGTTCCATGACTTTTACCCATATCTCTCTTTCCAAAAAAGTTCAAGAGATCTTACTGGAAGCACGCAGACCTTCCACCAGAAAAACCTATTCAGCCAAGTGGAAGAGATTAATCATCTGGAATGCCAACAAGGGTCAGGATGCATCAGTAATGAGCATACCGCAGATATTAGAATACTTGGCAGAAATGTTTCATAGTGGACTCTCATATTCTTCCATAAAAATTCACGCTTCAGCAATCTCAGCAAAATACAACTGTGACCCACCTGTGTTTTCACATCCCTTGCCAAGACTGTTTCTAAGAGGGATAAAAAATATCAAACCTCCCAGAAAACCACCAGTACCTGCATGGGACCTCAATTTCGTCTTGGAAAAATTAACTCTTCCTCCTTTTGAACCAGCAGCATCTTCAGAAATGCAATTTCTCTCCTGGAAAACGGTTTTCCTGTTGGCAGTTACCTCAGCAAGAAGAGTCTCGGAGATACAGGCCCTCATGGCAGTACCTCCCTTTCTCATTTTTCATCAGGACAGAGTTTCTCTAAGAACCAATCCTTCATTCATGCCAAAAGTGATATCCAGGGTGTCTCTTCACCTGCCTACTTTCTTTCCCTACCCTCAAAATAAGGGGGAAAAGCTGCTGCACACTTTGGACATACACAGACAATTACGCTACTAGGACAGAACAAAGACCACCAGAAAGTCTGACCAACTATTTGTAGCCTATGCTGCTGGAGTGCAAGGGAAGGCAATTTCCAAACAAACAATTTCAAAATGGATTGGAAACTGCATCAGATTCTGTTACTCTCTTCATGGAAAAGGTGTGCCAGCCAATATTAGGCCACACTCCACCAGAGCTATAGCCACATCCACAGCCTTTCTAAGAGGAGTGGCTACAAAGGACATTCTAGAGGCTGCTACATGGAGCTCCGTGCATACATTTACCAAACACTACAACCTGCCTTTGTACTCCAGATCCCGAGCAGGCTTTGCTTCGGCAGTCCTGCAGGGCATTTTAGCTACACCATCCCTTTCTTAGATCCTACCACCCCCAGCTTGGCTATGGTATTCAACCCATATGTCAGGACTGCAGTTGCATTCTTGAAGGACATAGTACAGTTTTGTACCTACCATAAATGTAGATGTCCGATAGATATGCAACTGCAGTCAGGTTTTCCCACCCTCCTACCCCTCTGCAATTTTCCTTATGGGTCCATTCCCCCTTTTCTCTATTAGCTGGGGATATCTGTTATGGTGTATCTGTTTATTACTGTTGTGCATGTCTGGAATTTTTTATCCATTCACCAAATTTAGCCTTCATTGGAGGGCACCTGGCATCTGGGGCAAGAAACACTGAAGAAGATGGCGTCGGCGGATGCCTTTATACCCCAGCCGCTCTGACATCAGGGAGGAGGCGACATCAGCCGACGCCGGACCCAGACTTTGGAATCCGGCCGACCAAAGGGCTGCCTGAGGCAGGACAACCCATATGTCAGGACTGCAGTTGCATATCTATCGGACATCTACATTTATGGTAGGTACAAAACTGTACTTTCTTTCCAGCCTCCTCCAGACCGTCCCAAACAAGACCCAGGGGAAACAGACCACCCAGACTACAGTCTCAGGGTATGCAGAGATCTAAGCAATGGAGTGCTCCCACCCCTAAAACAGGGAGTGGTAAGCCACCTCCCTATGGAAAAGTTCACAATGACTTCTCAACTCTACTTCTCAGCCCTGCCCAATTGCTTGTGCCCCTAGGAGGAAAATGTGCCCTTCATGCAAAAAGCTGGATGTCCATCACTCAGGACCGATGGGTTCTCAGCATTGTATCCCAGGGGTACAAATTTTATTTCCTTTCACTGCCAACCCCAAGCGTGTTTCCAGACCTTCCTCCAAACCAGTGGGCATAGGCTCAAAACCAAGTTCTTTCCCCGCTAAACATCAGAGCTATTCATCCAGTTCCAGTAGAACAAAGGGGTTTCTATCCAGACTATTCCTGGTACTTAGGAAAGAGGGCTCTTGCCGCCCAGTCCTGGATCTTTCAATTCTCAACACCTTCTTGGTGGTTCCAAAATTCAAGATGCTTACCCTGCAACAGCTTCTCCCTATGCTAGCCAAGGATTCCTGGTTAGTCACCCTAGACTTAAAAGAAGCTTATCTGCACATCCCCATCAGGGAATCATGCAAGATATATGTATGTTTCCGAGTAGGATCTATGCATGATCAGTTCTCTGCACGTCCCTTTGGCTTATCTACTGTGCCCAGAGTATTTACAAAATGTCTGGCTCCAGCCATTGCATACTGCAGGCAGAGAAATATCCAAATGTACCCATACTTGGATGGCTGCCTGATTCAGGCGGATGGCCAGAAATTGCTGCTTCAGCACCTGGCATTTGTGAAAAGACTTCTCACTTCATTGGGGTAAACCATCAACGAAAAGAAATCACAACCAGCCCAGTCAAAAGATTGTATTCCTGGGAGCAAGCTTGAACACAACTTCCCAGATGGCATTTCTCAATTCAGAAAAACAGGTCTATCTGACAGACTACTTCAAACAAATGGCCTCCAGAACCCAGCTAACTGCAAGAAAAATACTGCAAGCCCTAGAGTTCATGGCCTCATGTACTCTGCTAATTCCTTATGCAAGACTGCATATGAGGAAACTTCTGTGGTACTTAAGTCTTTGGTGCCAACATTTTCAGGACCTGGAAACAGTCATTCCTATCGTACCTTGTCTGAGGGTAGAGTTCTTTTGGTGGGCAGAAGCATGCAACCACAACAAGGGACTACATTTTGCTGTACCCCACGCCGCCCAAACCCTGACCACAGATGCATCAGACTATGCATGGGGGGCCCACATGGCTGGCAAATGCGTTCAGGGCAACTGGAGCCCAAGCCAAATTCTCCTGCACATCAACCAAAAGGAGATGCTAGCTGTACAGAATGCTCTGACAGCTTTCAGATACCTAATCCTTCCAGGACAGCTGCTGATAAAAACAGACACCACAGTTATGTGGTACATAAGCAGGAGGGAACCCCTTCTTACCCACTCTGCAGGTTAGCCCTGACTCTGTGGAGCACAGCTTTGGACAACCAAGTCCATCTACAAGCTCATTTCCTGCCAGGCAAACAAAATTTACTGGCAGACGACTTAAGCAGACATTTCCTAGACCCACACGAGTGGAAATTTGAGCCCAGCACCTTCAACCTTCTGATCCAGAGGTGGGGGACCCCAGAGGTGGATCTCTTTGCCTCCCCCCGCAACGACCAGTTAAGCAAATTCTGCACCAGGAACCCTCACAGTAGGGCCTGGAAGGTGGATGCCCTATCCTTTCAATGGGAAAACCTCTAAAATCTATGCCTTTTCCCCCTCCTCTCAAGAGTACTAGTCAAGATAGACTGGCCAAGGACAATTCTGATTGCCCCGGACTGGCCATGCCAACACTGGTACCCACTCCTGCGCAGCCTGACAACGGCGCCACCCTGGCACCTACACCAGACACCTACCCTGCTGTTACAGCAGGAGGGACAGATTTTGCATCCACAAATGCAAACCCTAAATCTTGCAGCTTGGTTTATTCCTTGAATACTCCATCAGCAACCCTAAGTAAACAGGTGTTTGACATCATTCTTGAAGCCAGAAGGCCTTGTACTAGGAAATCCTATGCGGAAAAATGGAAGATATTCTTGGATTCGGTCTAAAGGAAAGGACACAGCAGTGCACTCCTTACCTCTAATCCTGGATTACCTAGCAGAGCTACTCCAGAGTCCTATCCTTCTCGTCCATTAAGATTCATGCCTCTGCTATTTCGGCTCATTACAATACTGAGCCACCTCTATTTTCTCATCCTCTCATCAAACAGTTCCTGAGAGGGGCCAACAACTTAAGGCCCCCAAGGAGAGCACCCACCCCTGCTTGGGACTTCAACTTTGTACTAGAAAAGCTTATGCTTCCCCCTTTTGAACCTGCTGCTTCAGCAGAGTTAAATTCCTCTCTTGGAAAACAGCCTTGCTTCTAGCCATCACTTCAGCTAGAAGAGTGTCTTAGCTACAGACACTGATGATGGTGGAACCCTTTATTATCTTCCATGCTGAGAGGGTTTCCCTCAGGACTAACCTGTCCTTGATGCCTAAGGTGGTGTCCAGTGTGACCCTAAACCAAATCCATCCATTTACCAGTCTTCTTTCCTAACCCTCAGAATAAAGGGGAAAGTATCCTGCACTCTTTGGACGTGCACAGACAGCTCAGGTTCTACCTTACTAGGGCTAAGGCTTTCAGAAAATCTGACCAACTGCTAGTCAGCTTTGCAACAGGGGCAGAGGGCAAGGCCATTTCTAAACAAACCATTTCCAAATGGATAGCACACTGCATTCATTTCTGCTACAAGCACCATGGAAAACCAACCCCTCAGGGGGACAGAGCACATTCCATTAGGGCTACTTCTACCTCTACAGCATTTCTCAGGGGAAGTCTCTACCAGGGACATTCTGGAAGTTGCAACCTGGAGTTCTGGACACACCTTCACCAAGCATTACCACTTGCCTATCTTTTCCAAATCCCGGGCAGGATTTGCTAAAGCAGTCTTGCAGGGCCTACTAGCCAGCCCGAACTCTTCTTGACTGCCTCCACCCTTCCTCACCTTTGGGAATCAACCCAAGTGTGATGACTGCAGCAGTGAAACACGAAGAACATATCTACATTTATGGTAAGTGTACACAAATGTACTGTTCGAGTGTTTTCACTGTTGCAGTCCTGGATTCCCTCCCTCCAGCCCCCTGGATGTTCTTCGTGTTTCACTGTTGCAGTCATCACATTTGGGTTATCTGCTTGCAGTAGCCCTCAGTCGGCCTGATTATAAAAGTCTTGGGTCCTGCGTCGGTTGCAGTCTCATCTTCCGTGACGTCAGGTAGTCAGGGGTATAAAGCATGCAGCTGACGCCATTACATCACTCTTTCTTGCCGTGCGGTGCCCGAAGCAGTTTGCAAGTGCCGGTCGGCCGACTCCTGAAATTTTCGTTTTCGAATTTCAGAACTGAAGTCTTCAACTAAAGCCAAGTACCCCTTTGGGAAAACTTTTTCTTGCTCTAAACTGATGTCAGTAAAAGTTAATTTGTATTTCTTGTGAAAAGCAAATACCTCAAAGATTTTCATTCTTACTGTATTCCTAGCCTAGGCACTGACCACGCAGTACCTCACTGTCAGTTTTGTGCCTTATTTAAACCACAAACTATTTGTCGTCTGTATATTTTCGCTTCCAAATATTTGGTACTCTTTCAATTATCCAGATACGTCTTCGGTAAGCCACCCGACTACCGACATTCCAAAAAAAATGCAAAGATAAAGACAGGCCGCCTAGGTCCAAAGCTGCCGATGACGCTTCTCCTAAGCTTGTTGCCAGTTCGCTGGAACTCAGTGAGGCACTTTCGCAGCCCCTGATAACCACTACTTCAGATTCGTAGGCCTCTACTGAGACCCATTCAGAGTCCGGTATGCCGCGAGATGCTTCAAATGGGGAACCTGCGGATGTCTCTACCTTGGATGGGTCCGGAGCTGCTGTGCAGGCACCAGCTTCTGAGGGTGTATTCAGGCCTACTGACTTGCATATTAAACCAATGCCATCTTCTTCTTCAAGGCCTAAAACTCGAACCATGCCTAGGAAACCGCCCAGACTTCATGGTCAGGCCTCTATGCCTAAAAAACAAATGATGCAGAAACAGATGATGGCAGAAGACCTTATTACTTTTATCAGGGGAAGCCAACCTCCCCCCTCTGAGAGACCTAGGACTGAATTTGCTTATTATACTTCAGACCAGGATTCTTAAATTTGTCTCCTCTGAGGACCAGGATTTACCCTCATCTATCTATGAGGATTCTGATGCAGAAAACTCTTCTCCCTCTGCTTCTCCACCAGAGGATTTTTCTTTTGGTGAAACTTTGCATACTCCTAGGGAGCATTTTCACTGGGAAAGCCAGGATTACTCTGATTCTAAAAAGAGGCTTAGAGATTTCTTACTCCTGCCCCAACACAGGCCTTTAACTATCCCTCCTGTGCTGGACATTGTTGACAATGCCTTTTCGGAATCTTGCTTGGCCCCTGATTCTTTACCTCATGCTCCCAGAAAACCTGATAGATATTACATGGTTCCTGATTCTCTCAAGTTCCTTTTTAAAAATCCTACTGCGTATCCTGAGACCATTCCACAGGGACCCAAGGGCGTTAAAGCTACTACTGCCAAAAATCCTACCCCCTCTGACAGATTCCAGGGCCCTGGATAGATGAGGTAAGAAGGTATACACCTCTGCAACCTTGGCCATCAGGGACTTAAATTGCCAGTTTCATATGTTATTATTGGATTGCTTAAAGAGAAAATGATATTGATTCCTGATTGTGCTGAAAATAAGGATTTACAGGATTTAATCCATTCTGCTGAAAAGGTTGGAAAACATACTTTGCAATGTGGTTCTGATTCACTAGAGGCATCTTGCAGGGCTGCTGTCACCGGGTCTGTACTTAGAAGGCATGCTTGCCTTAAGGAGAAATCTTTGCCAGATCATGTTAAAACTAAATTGCTGGATGCTCCCTTAAACCAGGACCGCCTGTTTGACAACAAAGCAGAAGTTGTTCTTAAAAATATGGGGGGGAAAGCTAAATCTATGCAAACTGTTAAAGATTTCTTACAAGTGCAGCCTCCAGGATTTAGTAGGCATTGGCCCTCAAAAAATTGGTCCTTTCCTGCCTCTTCCAGGCCTTCAGTTCAAACCCAAAACCAGCAGAACAACCAGACTTCAATCCCAGGGTACGCACAGGACTAAGCAGGAGGGGGGTTCCCACTTCTAAATCAGGGAGTAGTAAGACTCCCCCCTATGGTAAGCTGTCTCAATGACTTAACTTTAAAACTTCCAAGCACTTTTCAACTGACTTCTCCTTTAGGGGGAAGGATTGCTCTGCAAGCAAAAAACTGGGAACTCATTACCTAGGACAAATGGGTTTTAAACATAGTTTCCCAAGGATACAGATTTCACTTCCACACATTACCAACCCCAAACAGTTGGTCAGATTTACCCCCAAATCAGTGGGCAGAGGCTCAAAAGCAAGTACTTTCTCTTAAGATTAAAGGCTATTCAGACTTTACCAGAAGAGGAAAAGGGACAAGGTTTCTACTCAAGACTTTTCCTAGTACCCAGAAAAGACAACTCATGGCGTCCTCTCCTGGACCTTTCCATCCTAAACACCTTTTTGGTGATTCCAAAATTCAAGATGCTAACTCTTCACCAGTTGCTTCCCATGATAGGCAAAGATGCCTGGTTGGCAACACTGGATTTAAAGGAAGCCTACCTGCACATCCCAATCGGGGAATCTTGCAGAAAATACCTATGTTTCAAAGCAGGCTGCATGCACTATCAGTTCTCTGCAATGCCCTTTGGCTTATCCACTGTGCCCAGAGTATTCACAAAGTGCCTAGCTCCCGTCATTGCATTTTGCAGGCAAAAAATTATTCAAATATACCCATACCTGGATGATTGTCTAATTCAGGCAGAAAGCCAGGACATACTTCTGAATCATCTGGCATTTGTACTAAAGGTGCTAACATGACTGGGGTAAACAAAATCACAAATAACCACGGAAACTGGAACGCTGCAACAGATTTTATTCCGGTACCTCGGCAAAATGCCTTCAAAGGAATAAAAGTACAAGCACATGTTGCAACTATTTATATTATGCATCAAGCAATTAATCAATTAAAAAAGTTGATTACAAAGAAAATGTGACCAGAAAATTTTAAGGAGACATTACATATAAATAACAAATGTATGTAAATATAAACATTTGAAACTAAATTCATATAGAGAAAATGTCTAATGAATCAAAGAAAACAATGAAATACAACATTAAGTATTACAACAACAAGAAATGCCAATATCATCAAATAGTAAGATTCACTTCCAAATTCATACCCCTAGGTCTCAAAGTGCCAAATTTTTAAAATAAAACTACTTTCTAACTTCAAAAGATTTTGTAAACAGTTGCCACCATTCTTAGATTTTGGTTTGGCTAGTGCACAGAAAAATAATGAATCCATATTACCATTATGAACTGTATTAAAATGTTCAGAAATTGGACTGTCCAACCTAGCATTACGAACATCACCCATATGTTCTAAAATGCGTATTTTTAGTTGGCGTTTTGTTTGACCAATATAATGTTTCGGTGGATCAGTCACAGCCAACAATGTACACTACACCACAAGATTTGCAATTAAAATTATCATGGGCAATGTATTTTACACCATTAATAATACATCCCGATAAGTTTCTAACTTTGGGGCAAATTTTACATTTGCCACATCTAAACATACCATGTGGAAAAGTAGCATTCTCAGAAATAATAACATCACCAAATTTAAATTTCAAAATTTCCTTAAGGTTAGCATATCTACCATAAGAAAAGGAAACGTAATTTGGAAACAGATGACCTATTTCTTCATTTTTACAAACAATGGGCCATAAAAAATCTACAATATCTTTCAAAATTATTGAAAAAGAAGAAAACTTAGTTACAAAAAATATATTCTCACTTTGGTCACATAAAGTTTCATTAGATCTGAAACTTTGATTAGCGACTTTTTTGGCCCTGTTTTTGTTCCTATCTGGGTTTGCCAATCTATCACAACTTTTTTTGATGATGCTTTCTCAAATTCCACCCTCAAATTGGTCCTATCAGAGGTATGTTCCTTGATACGTTTAAATTCACCAAAAGGAAGTGCTTCAATTAAATGTGCAGGGTGTGCACTGGTTGCATGTAAAAAATTATTTGAAGCTGTGTTCTTCCTGAAAGGTCTAAATTGAACTGATTCATTTTCATCTACATATAACAAAATATCCAAAAATTGGATTCTTTAGGTGTTCACGATGAATGTAAATTCCAAACCAAATTTATTTTGGTGGAGGTTAACCACAAAATTCTCAAAATCTGACATTTTTCCCTTACAGATGAAAATCAAATCATCAATATATCTATGATATGAGATGACTTTATTTTGAAAAAACTCTAAAGTATACAAAAAACTAATCTCAAAATATGACATGAACAGGATAGCATAAGTGGGGGCAAAATTAGCCCCCATCGCAGTTCCCTCTCTTTGAAGAAATATTTTTTGTTCGAAAAGAAAATAATTATGAGTGAGTGCAAACTCTAATAACAAAATAATAAATGAGGTACGTGGTCCCTCCCCCAAAATAAAATCTGTTGCAGCGTTCCAGTTTCCGTTGTTATTTTTGACTTGTTTTCTGATGGTTTTCCTAGTAAACAAAATCACATCTGGTACCCTGTCAACAAATTATATTCCTGGGAGCTAGCTTGAACACAGCTTCCCAGATGGCTTTCCTCACACCAGAGAAACAAATTAATTTGACAACTTACTTCAAACTAGTGGCCACAAAAATCCTGCTATCTGCAGGGCAAATACTGCAAGCCTTGGGATTCATTACCCCGTGCATTCTACTAATTCCATATGCAAGACTGCATATGAGGAGCCAATGGTATCTAAAAAGTCTATGGTGTCAACATTCTCAAGATCTAGAAGCAATGTTTCCTGCCATACCTTGCGTACAGTTGGAATTCCTTTGGTAGGCAGAGGCCTGCCACCAAAACAAGGGACTACCATTCACTCTACCCCCTGCCGACCTAACCCTAACAGCAGATGCATCAAACCATGCATGGGGGGGCTCACCTGGCAGGGAAGTGCATTTAGGGCAAATAGAACCCAAGTCAATTGCACCTGCATATCAATCAAAAAGAAATGTTAGCTGTACAGAATGCTCTGACAGCCTTCAAGGACCACATTCTTCCAGGACAATAAATGGTAAAGACAGACAACACCACTGTTATGTGGTACATAAACAAGCAGGGGGGGTACCCATTCTTACCCCCCCCCACCTCTGCAGACTAGCCATGGATCTGTGGAACACAGCCATGAGCTACCAAGTGCATCTACAGGCTCAATTCCTGCCAGGAAAACTAAATACACTGGCAGACAAACTAAGCAGAAATCTCATGGACCCACACGAGTGGAAACTGGAACCAAAGATTTTCAACATGTTGATCAACAAATGGGGGAGCCCAGATATAGACCTGTTTGTCTCCCTCCAGAAATACCAATTGGACAAATTCTGCACAAGGACTCCCCGCAAACAAGCTTGGAAAGTGAATGCTCTGTCCTTCAGCTGGAAAAATCTATCAGTTTATGCCTTTCCTCCTCTGCTTCTCCTCTACGTACTACTAAAGATCAAACAGGACAAACCAAGGATGATACTGATTGCATCAGACTGGCCACGCCAACACTGGTACTCCCTCTTGTGCAGTGTGTCACAGCTAGCCCCATGGCACCTACCTCAGACCCCTACCCTGCTGTCAAAGCAGGAGAGCCAGATTCTGCACCCCCAGCTTCAAACCCTGAACCTGGCAGCCTGGCTAATTACCTAATCTCTCCGTTACCATCCCTCAGTAAACAAGTGTTGGATGTCATTTTGGAGGCAAGGAGGCCTAGTACTAGAAAATCTTATGCTGAAAAATGGAAAAGATTCTGTGCCTGCAGCAAAACTCAACTGATGGCCGCAGCAGCGCCCAATTTACCTCAAATTCTCCATTGCTTAACTGAGATGCTTCACAAAGGCCTTTCCTTTTCCTCCTCCAAAATTCACGCCTCTGCCGTTTCAGCTCATTACAACACAGAACCACCCCTCTTTTCTCACCCACTGCTCAAGCAGTTCCCAGAGGGGCCAAAAACTTAAGACCACCCAGGAGAGCCCCAACTCCAGCCTGGGACCTTAACTTTGTATTGGAAAAATTCACTTTTCCTCCTTTTGAGCCAGCTGCAACTGCCTGCAGAGTTAAAATTCCTTTTTTGGAAAATGGCTTTCCTTTTAGCAATCACTTCAGTAAGAAGGGTATCTGAATTACAGGCCCTTATGGCAGTGGAGCCCTTCATCATCTTTCATGCGGATAGGGTGTCCCTCAGGACCAATCCCTCTTTCATGCCCAAGGTGGTACCCATTGTGGCTCTTAATCAGTCCATTCATTTGTCAACCTTCTTTCCTTATCCACAGAACAAAGGGGAACGGGTACTGCACTCCTTAGATGTGCACAGACAACTTAGATTTTACTTGGACAGGACTAAACCTCAAAGGAAATCTTCACAACTGCTGGTGGCATCTACTGCACGGGCAGAGGAGAAGGCTATTTCAAAGCAAACCATTTCTAAATGGCTAGGCCATTGCATTCATTTCTGCTATAAACACCATGGAAAACTATCCCACCGGGAATTAGACCCCATTCAACCAGGGCTGCATCTACCTTTGCAGCCTTTCTCAGAGGTGTCCCTACCAGAGACATTCTAGAAGCTGCTACCTGAAGTTGTACATGCTTTCACCAAGCATTACCATTTGCCAATTTTCTCTAAATCCAGAGCTGGCTTTGCCATTGCAGTCTTGCAGGGCCTTATAGCTGCTCCTAATGCTACCTAAATTCCTCCTCCCATACTTAGCTTTGGGGAATCTACCCAAGTGTTGTTGACTGCAACAGTGAAACACAAAGAACATAGTACAGTTATGTACACTTACCATAAATGTAGATGTTCGAGTCTATCCACTGTTGCAGTCCTGGATGTTCTTAGTGTTTCACTGTTGCAGTCATTACATTTGGGTAATCTGCTGGCAGGTTGCCCTCAGTCGGCCTGAATAACTGTGTCTTGGGTCCTGCGTCGGTTGCTGTCTCCTTCAGTGACGTCAGGTCGTCAGGGGTATAAAACATTGCACCCAACGCCATTTTATTCAGTCTTTCTTGCCGCACTGTGCCCGAAGCAGAAGCAGTTTGCAAGTGCCGGTCGGCCGACTCCTGAAATTTTCGCATTCAAGTTTCAGAACCGAAGTCTTCAAACTAAAGCAAAGTACCCTGTTGGGGAAACTTTTTCTTGCTCCTTACCGATGTCAGTAAAAGTTAATAATTGCATTACTTGTGGGAAGCAAATACCTCATAAGGATTTTCATTTGTACTGTATTCCTTGCCTAGGCCCAGATCATAACGTGCCTTGCTGTCGGTTTTGTGCTAGATTTAACCAACTCACTATCAAGCGTCGGTATATTTTGGATCAAGATTTAATTATCCTGAAATGTCGTCTGTTAGCAATCCGACTACCAGAGTTCACCAAAACTGACTATGAAGCTTCTCCTAAGCCAGTTGAGGGTACTCAGTGAGGTGCTTTTGCAGCCCCTGATACCCGCTACTTTTGAGTCGCAGGCCTCTACCGAGACCCATTCTGAGTCCGGTATGGCGCGGGATTCTCAGAGTATTGAACCCATGGATGTCTCTCCTTTGTATGCGTCCGGAGCTGCTGAGCAGGCACTGGCTTCTGCGGGTGTTTTCAGGCCTCAGCATTTTTATATTAAACTGACGCCAGCCTCAAAAACAAGGTAAAAAAATCTTCTATGTCTAAGAAAACGACGCATGAGCCACGTGCTCAGGCCTCTTTGCCTAAACAACAGATGATCAAAATGGCTGAGGACTTAATTACCTTGATCAGGGGTTCCCACCCCCCCCCCCCCCTGCTAAGAGGCCTAGGCAAGGCACTGATTATGAATCTTCAGATCAGGTTTCCATTTCTTCTGATTCCTCTTCGGATCAAGAATTTTCTATTCCACCCTATGAGGATTCTGATGCAGAGGAATCTATCCCATCTGCATCTCCTCCTGAGGATTACTCTTTTGGAGAGACTTTGCATACTTTAAGGGAACATTTTCACTGGGAGAGTCAGGACTTCTCTGAATCAAAAAAAAGAGGTTTAGGGATTTCCTTCTTCCTCAGCATAGGCCTTTGGCAATACCTCCTGTATTAGACATTGTTGTTGTGTTTTCAGAAACAAGCATGGCTCCTGATTCCCTACCTCTGGCTCCTAGTAAGCCAGACAGATATTACAGGGATGTTCATCGTGCATACAGCTGCCGTCATAACAGATGGGTTATCCTGCCGTCAGCGGGTCCTCGTTTGGCCGAATTCCAAAGTCTAGGTCCGGCGTCTGTTGTCGTTGCTTCTTCCCTGCCGTCAGTGCGGCAGGGGTATAAAAGAACCAGCCGACACCATTTTCTTCAGTCTTTCTTGCCGCGTGGTGCCCGAAGCAGAAGCAGTTCGCAAGTGCCAGTCGGCCAGCTCCTGAGATTTACGAAAATTTTTCAGCCGAAGTCTTCTTGAAAGCTAAGTACCCCCTTGGGGAAACTTTTCTTGCCTCAGACCAATGTCAGACAAAGTTAATAATTGCATTTCTTGTGGGAAGCAAATACCGCATAAGGATTTCCATTCCTTCTGCATTCCTTGCTTAGGCCCAGATCACGACGTCTTGGCCTGTCGTTTTTGTGCTAGATTCAACAAACGCACTATTAAGCGTCTGGCGGAGTTCACCCAGCACTATTTTGGTAAAAAAATTACTTACATTATGTCGTCGGATACTCCGACTCCAGTTTTGAGTAAAAGACGCAAAGATAAGGACTGACATACGAGGTCCGCGACTTCTACCGACACCACGCTAAAGCCGGCTACAGGTGCTCCGGTTCTCAGCGAGGCGCCTACGCAGCCCCTGAGTACCGATGACGCTTCTTTAGCGGTGTCTTCTGTGCCCGAGGTCGCAGGCTCCTCGGCCCCCACTCCTACTACAGATACCGACACCACTCTTGGCGGGGAAACTCAGAGTTTAGACAGACCTGCTACCTCTCAAGGTGTCTTCAGGCCTTCCTCCTTTTCCATTATGGCTTTCACAAAATCTAAAGCAGCCATGAAAACTAAAAGACAAGCTCCACAAAGCCCCTCTCAAGGCTCCATGCCTAAAAAACAGATGCTCAAAATGGCAGAGAATTTGATTACATTCTTATCAGGGGTTCCAAGCCGAGGAGCCAGTCGGACAAAAGGCCCAGACTGGAGGAAGACTACCCTTCCTCAGACCAAGCCTCTATTACCTCAGAACATTCTGAGGACCAGGAATATTCATATTCCCCTTTTGAAGATTCTGATGCTGAGGAGTCCATTCCCTCGGTCTCCCCCCCTGAGGACTATTCTTTTGGGGAAACCATACATACCTTGAGGGAACACTTTCACTGGGAAGGCCAAGATTACTCAGATTCCAAGAAAATGCTCAGGGTTTTTCTCTTGCTTCCTCAGCACAGGCCTCTGGCTATCCCTCCTGTTTTGGATATATTAGATGATGTGTACACAGAAGCCAGCCTCAACCCAGATTTTTTACCTCCAGCTCCTGTTAAACCTGACAGGTATTACCGGGTTCCTGATTCACACCAGTTCCTATACAAAAGCCATGCTGCTGACCCAGAAACTATTTCACAGGGTCCCAAGGGAATTAAGGCCTCTACTGCCAAAAACCCATTACCTTCAGAGAGGGATTCCAGAGCTTTAGAAAGGTGGGAGAAAAATGTATACTCCTCGGCCACTTTAACCATGAGGGCATTAAACTGTCAGTTCCATATGTTAAAGTATCAACAGTTTTTGTTATCCCAGTTAAAAAGCAAAATGACACAACCTGAACAACCAGATTTAAAGGAGTTGCAGGATTTGTTGCATAGTGCAGAGCAAGTGGGTAAACGTACCTTGCAATGTGGTTTTGATGCTTTAGAGGCCTCATGTAGAGCTGCTGTTACAGGGTCTGTCATACGTAGATATGCTTGGCTCAAAGAGCAAACCTTACCAGATCATGTCAAAGCTAAATTACTAGATGCACCTCTTCAAAAAGATGTATTATTTGGTGTTAAAGCTGAGGAGGTACTAAAGAAAATGGAGGAAAAGGCAAGATCAATGCAAACAGTGAAAGATTTCCTACAGGTATAACCTCCACGTTTCAGCAGAAACTGACCTTCAAAAAATTGGTCCTTTCCAGCCACGGACAGACCTCAGAGGTAGATACAGGCGCCCGAGGGGTAGAGGGCAATCTCAAGGATCATTTAGAGCCAGACAATGGCAAGCACCTACACCCAGAGGTGGAGAAGATAGATCACAGCCATTCGGAAAGCAGACACAATGACTTTCCCCTTTGCATGCCAAGCAAAGCTTTAATGGCAGCACCTTTAGGCGGAAAACTGGCATTATTTTCAAAAAATTGGCATATTGTCACAAAAGACAAATGGATCCTGGACATTATAGACAGAGGCTACAGATTCCACTTTCACACCCTTCCAAAATGAGAGGCATGCCAAACCTGCCACAAAATCAAAGACTATACGGAGGTTGAAGGACCGTATAATTGAACATAGGTCCAAAATAAATAGACAAATACAGACTAATGCTCTATATAAACATATATATGAGTTCAATACACATACATTTAGATTCAGATGTATAGATGCAATACAAGTGGGTATGAGGGGGGGGTGATGTAAATAACCTTGTAGAAATGAGAGAGCTTGAGTGGATAATAAGACTACAGGCTGAAATCCCACCAGGATTAAATAATACCACTAGTATAAAACCAGTACTAGTCAAACGTCAATTAAATAATTTATAAATAATATTCACGTAATATATTACTGACATTACATTACATATATATATTTTCATGTTTTAAACATTTCCCTTTTAAAAAAGTTTTTAAAAATGTATGGCTGGTTGATCATGTGATTTTAATTGTTCCTCTATTTAAATGATTTAAACTGCATATTGTGTAATGCCGATGAAGGGTTGAGAGCCCGAAAGCTTCATTAAAGTTCTGTGTTTCTGTGACCACTGTTGTTCTTTAGAGATTTGTTCTACCTACGTGTTCAGTATATTTTATCTTCGCTCGTCTAGTGTTACAGATAACACTATAAGAGGAGATTTTACCAGCCTTTTATAACCAACATTTATATTCAACTTTGGACAATGGCCTTGTCTATTAAGAGACTTCTTGTTAAAACGAATAATCCGCTACTACAAGACCAACCATCTACTAATGATCCTCAAAAAACTGTAACAACTGAGGATACAACCAATTTAACTGCTTTAATTAGTGCTCTGGAAAAGAAGGTTAGTAGCTATAAGCAGCTGCAATGGCAGAGACTCAGCTTCTTAGCATACCTTGAATTAGGCATAGTACCAAGAGGACTGCGTGTATTAAAAATGCCCTCGTATGGTAACACCTACGAGGAGCTTCTTATCAAGTGGCAGCAGCTCAATTTAGAATTGAGTGCTAGCTACATGAAACTCATGAATAGCTTTTTTGAAGATACTGAAAAAACATTGTTATATGAAATAGAACAATGTGACAAAGATGTTCTATTATTACTTAAAAATGAAGCTTCACATGGTATTTATCAAGCATTCATTGAAAGAATGCAGTCGCTTGATAACAGATTAGAGTTAAAAAAAGAAACGTAAACTCCAAAGGGACATTGAAGATTACAAAAATGGACATATATTTTCGTGGCCGAAAATTGAGTTTAAATATTTAGTGAAAACTGCTAAATATAAGCAACAACCCTATTTTTTCTCATCTACTAAAGATAAAACTAGAATGCTTGACCGATTGGATGATTTTGCCCAGCCGGGCACATCAAATGAAGCATCAGCCAATCAGCGGAGACGTGAGCCAAACGCTATGTATGTAGCGCAACATCAACAAGGAGCTGAAAGAGCTAACATCGAGAAAGCAAATGGGAAGGAAGCTCACAAACGGCCAGTGGGATCTAATGTAGAGATTCTACTCAATTCGACGGTTGAAAATGTGACCCTGGATGCACCAAGAACGCCGACGACGACAGAGCAGCAACGGGAACCAAAAGAAAAAAGACAAACTGATATCTCTACTTTTTTACCGTTTCGCCTGCAACAACCAGAAAGGATTCCGGCGAAACAGATACATACGGAAAGTATAACGCCAACTGGAGTGGAAAATTCCCCTCAGACCCAAGCGGCAAAAAGGAAATGCAGCAGTCCCAGAAAAAGCAACAAAACGCCACACAGATAGATGGGAAGCCATCAATAAAACAAGGTACTTTGAATCTAACAAACAATATTTTACCAGATGAACAATTATCTATTTTAAGCAAAGGTTTAAAGTTTATTCCCTTTGCCATGGATGATGTGGTAAATTCCATCATAGATTTAAGACTTTTTGCTAGAAGTCTGATGTTAAAATTAATTTTTAAGAATTCTGTTGAAAGTAGTGGTGGTTGTAAAAAACTAAGTCTGTTCATACCACAATTATCTCCGGTCATCTTAGCATTTATTAATATTGTTGAATCAGAATTGAGATCTCTGTTTTGTACACGTAATAAAACTAAGATGGAATACAATCTCTCTTATAAAGAATATCTAGCTCTTAAAGATCTGAAAAGAAATAATGATATAATAATAAAGCAAGCTGATAAGGGAGGGGCTGTGGTTTTAATGGACAGAATATACTATTTGGATAGATTTTCTAGCTTTCTATCTGACACTAGTACATTCAAAAAGGTGACATTTCAAGAAGTAAAAAATTGTATAACGCAAGTTAACATGGCTATTTATGATATGCAGCTAAATAATGACATCTCAATAGACGCATTTAATTATTTTTCCACACCATGTCCTAAGATCCCCCAAATATACGGGATTCCCAAGATACATAAGTCTTTGGAAGAACCCCCCCTGAGACCTATTGTCTCAGGTAAGGGCTGGATAACTGAAACTATATCCAAGTATTTACAGATTACTTTCTGAATTACTACCTAAATGTGGAAGCATAGTGAAAGACAGCACACACTTCTTAATGAAGCTTAATTCATGGTATACTACCTCTTCTACTAACTATGTTTTTGTAACTTTGGACATAGAAGCACTATTCACTGTTATTCCTATCGACTATGGAATAGAAGCTATTAGAAGGTTATTATTGTCTAGTACAAACAAACAACCTCGAGATGTGGAAAATATATGTTCTCTTCTTCATTTAGTATTAAGAAATAATATTTTTATTTTTGATGGCACACCCTATAAACAACTAACAGGAGTTGCGATGGGCACTTCTGTTGCAAATACTTTTGCGAATCTTGTATTTCAATGGGAGAAGGAATATGTTTTAAGTAATAAAAATGCACTGAATATACATGTGAAAAGTTATGCAAGATTTGTAGATGACTGTTTTTTCATATGGGATGGTACGGAAGATGATCTCTTATTGTTTGTTGCATATCTTAATAATACTACTGAATTCTTTAACTTCAAAATGTGTTCATCACCTAATCAGATTGTATTTTTAGATGTGAAACTGTACAAAAAGGATGAAGTAATACAAACCATGGTACACAAAAAAGATGTGCACACAATAAGATATCTAGATAGTAACAGTATGCACCCTCCACATGTGTTTAACAGTATAATTAAGTCACAATTAATGAGAATAAGTAGACTAACAACTGAAGAACAGGTATATTTGAATGAGATATCATTAATGAAAGCTGAATTTTTAAGAAGTGGATATTCTGATATTAGTATACAGAAAAATATTGAAATAATAACAGAAGGTAGAAAAACAAATTATAAACCAATATTTCTACACGAGAATATAGATGTAAATTATGATAATTCAATGCCTGTTAAAAAGAAAGAAACAATATTAAGATATACAACCACCTTTTCAGGTTATTCTAATCAAATTAGTAATATAATACATAAAAATTGGCCAATTCTTATGGCTATGCCAGAACTAAGTGTTATAGTAGGATCCAAACCTAGTTTTGCCTACAGAAATAACCAGTCTATAAAGAATATGTTGTTACAAGGACTTTGATATAAGGCACAGTGGTGGTTATAGTAAGAAGGGGACTTATAAATGTTATAACTGTACCTGTTATGCTGACATTTTTGAAGCAGATAGTACTTTTACACACCCTACAACACATAAGAAATTCTACTTTCATGTCAATGCAAACTGTAATACCACGAAAGCTATTTATCTTGCCACTTGTGTGAATTGTCAAGCATTCTATGTAGGGAAGACTATACGGAGGTTGAAGGACCGTATAATTGAACATAGGTCCGAAATAAATAGACAAATACAGACTAATGCTCTATATAAACATATATATGAGTTCAATACACATACTTTTAGATTCAGATGTATAGATGCAATACAAGTGGGTATGAGGGGGGGTGATGTAAATAACCTTGTAGAAATGAGAGAACTTGAGTGGATAATAAGACTACAGGCTGAAATCCCACCAGGATTAAATAATACCACTAGTATAAAACCAGTACTAGTGAAACGTCAATTAAATAATTTATAAATAATATTCACGTAATATATTACTGACATTACATTACATGTATATATTTTCATGTTTTAAACATTTCCCTTTTAAAAAAGTTTTTAAAAATGTATGGCTGGTTGATCATGTGATTTTAATTGTTCCTCTATTTAAATGATTTAAACTGCATATTGTGTAATGCTGATGAAGGGTTGAGAGCCCGAAAGCTTCATTAAAGTTCTGTGTTTCTGTGACCACTGTTGTTCTTTTGGCTATTCTACCAGTACCAGAAAAGGAAAAAGGACAAGGTTTTTATTCAAGACTTTTCCTGGTACCCAAAAAAGACCATTCTTGTCGTCCAATACTGGACTTATCGATTTTGAACACATTCCTAGACATTCCAAAATTCAAAATTCTGACTTTACAGCAGCTACTGCCTATGCTGGGCAGGAACGCTTGGTTAGTGACTCTAGACTTAAGAGGCATACCTGCATATCCCAATAAGGGAATCAGGCAGAAGGTACCTCCACTTCAACGCAGGTTTTTTGCATTACCAATTCTTTGCACTGCCCTTTGGTTTATCTACTGCCCCAGAGAAGTGCCTGGCACCAGTAATTGCATTCTGCAGACAAAGAAGCATACAAATTTATCCTTATCTGGATGACTGTCTCATACAAGCAGAGGACAAGGACACTCTTCAACATCTGGTGTTTGTAAAAAGGCTTCTAACATGCCTAGGGTACACAATAAACGAAAAGAAATCCCAACTGGTACCCTCTCAAATAATTACATTCCTGGGTGCAAGCTTGAATACAGCTGCCCAGATGGCTTACCTTACGCCAGACAAACAAAAGCAACTGACAACATACTCCAAAGAAATGGCAACAAAAAACCCAGTTATCTGCAAGACAAATTCTGCAGGCTTTGGGGTTCATGGCATGCTGCATTCTACTGATTCCATATGCAAGACTGCATATGAGGAAACTTTAATGGTACCTAAAAAGTTTAAGGAGTCAACATTGTTAGTCTGGAAACAGATTCCTCTCATTCCCTGCCTACAACAGGAGTTTCTTTGGTGGGCAGACACATCACCAGAACAAGGGACTGTCATTCACTCTACCCCCTGCCACCCAAACCCTAAGTACAGACGCATCAGACTAATCTTGGGGGGCCCACCAGGCGGGGGAGATGCATTCAGGGCAAATGGAGCCCAAAACAAATGCATCTGCATATCAACCAGAAAGAGATGCTAGCTATTCAGAATGCTCGGACAATCTTCAAGGACTTGCTTCATCCAGGACAACTACTGATAGACTGACAACACGACGGTTATGTGGTACATAAACAAGCAGGGGGGTACACATTCATACCCCCTTTGCAGACTAGCCATGGCATTGTGGAACACAGCTTTGACTTACCAAATACATCTTCAAGCTCAATTCCTGCCAGGAAAACACAATACTCTGGCAGACCTAAGCAGAAATCTTATGGACCCACACAAATGGAAACTGGATCCACAAATCTTCAGCATGTTAACACAGAAATGGGGGAACCCAGACATAGATATATTTGCCTCTCCCCAAAATTATCAGTTGGACAAATTCTGCACAAGAACTCATCACAAAAAAAGCATGGAAAGTGGATGCTCTATCCTTCAGTTGGAAAAACCTATCAGTCAGTGCCTTTCCCCTTCTGCCTCTTCTCTCCGAGGTCTTACTAAAAGTCAGACAGGAAAAAACAAAAATGATCCTAGTTGTTCTGGACTGGCCTTGCCAGCACTGGTACCCACTTCTAAGGAATATGTCTCAACTTCCTCCTTGGTACTTGCCTCAAATACCTCCTCTACTGTTTCAGTAGAACAATCAAATTCTGCACACATTGCTCCAAACTCTGAATCTTGCAACATGGCTGATCACTTAATTATTCAAACACCTCTCCGTAAATCTGTGATTTTTATTTTATTTATTTATTTGTTTATTGACATTTGTTAACCAGGTTTGTTCAACTGGGCTTGTGGCCCATTTTCAGTGGAGACCCAAGGGAAAAGCTCCAGTAATACATTTTAAAATAAGTACAATTTTAAACAATATTGATATAGCAGTTATAGCAAAACAATTCACAAATTTTGGGTTACATGCATAAAGTTAAAGTTGCATTAAAAAGAAGCTAAGTAACAATTTTACATTGATATAGTTCAATAGGTCAACAATAAACATTTTTTGTTTGTATAAAATTGTGTAAATGCATAGTAGACACATTGGAGAGAGAGGTGTAATGAGGTACTAAGTATGGTCCTTTTGAGGGTACATAAAGGGAAGGAAGACTAGGTAGGGTCATGGTAAGGGCAGGTTCTGAAATTGAGAAAATAAGCTTTTAGTTCATTTTTAAAGTGTGAGGTGTGGGAGATTGAACGCAAGTCAAGGGGAAGTTTGTTCCAAGCATGGGCAAGTTAGTGTTTGTAGAGTAGTTTGCCTACTGACCTTTTTGGGTGGTAGATATCAAGTAATTGTTGGTTAGAAGTACGGAGGGTCCGGGATGGGATGTCGATGGAGACTAAGGAAGATAGAGATGGACAGAAGGAGGGTTTATAAAGAATAGAGTGTAGCATATAAAATTGATAAGATAGCAGAAACTGGGGAAGATTAAAGAAATGCAGTGGTGTGAGTTGTATGGGGAGTTAGTAATGAATCTGGCTATTTTATGGTAAGTCTGTTGCAGTTTGTTTAGAGTAGAGGCCTGGATATTGGTAAGAACTGGGGCAGCGTATAAGTGGGAGGGGAGGAGGAGTGCCTGGCCCAGGGTAAGTCTAGATTCAGGGGTTAGGAATTTTTTGTTTTGATATAAGAGACCTATATGCAAGTATGCAAGGTTTCCCCAAAAGAGTAATCCTCAGGAGGAGAGGCTGAATGGATAGATTCTTCAGCATCAGAATCCTCATAGGGAGGAAGAGAGTATTCCTGGTCAGAAGAGGAATCTGAAGAAATGGAAACAAATGCAAAGGATGAGAAAAGAGGGGAGGCTCTATGTTGTAATGAGCCAAGATGGTAGAGGCATGGATTTTTATTGAAGAAAAAGATAGACCCTTGTCAAGCTCTTGTCAAGCATCTCGGTTAAATATTGTAAAATCTGAGGAATATTGGGCTTTGCTCTGTCTGTTCCTTGTGCTTGATTCTAAGCACAGAATCTCTTCCATTTATCAGCATAAGATTTTCTAGTACTAGGCCTTCTGGCTTCCAGAATGACATCCTAGGGGTCATTATCGATGACGAACTCAAGTTCAACCTACACATACTCCAATGTATAAAAAAACAAACCAGAAAAGTACAGTTGTGTACGCTTCAGTCAGCCTGAATTCCAAAGTCTAGGTCCGGCGTCGGTTGCTGTCGCGTCTTCCCTGACGTTTGTGCGCCAGGGGTATAAAAGATGCAGCCGACACCATTTTCTTCAGTCTTTCTTGCCGCGCAGTGCCTGAAGCAAAAGCAGTTCGCAAGTGCCGGTCGGCCGACTCCTGAGATTTTCAAAATCGAATTTCAGAACCGAAGTCTTCAATAAAGCTAAGTACCCGTTAGAAACTTTTTCTTGCTCCAGACCGATGTCAGTAAAAGTTAACAATTGTATTTCTTGTGGGAAGCAAATACCTCATAAGGACTTTCACTCTTACTGTTTTCCTTGCCCTAGGCCCTGACCATGACGTTACTAGTTGTCGGTTTTGTGCCAGATTCAACAAACGCACTATTAAGCGTCTGTTTGATTTTGCTTTACATTACTTTGACCGAAGGTTTAACTACATAATGCCATCGGAACAACCGACGACCGGAATTCATAAAAAAACACAAAGACAAGGAAAAGGACAGGCATCTGAGGTCCAAAACCGACGAAGCCTCTTCTAGGCCAGTCGCTGGTTCTTGCTACCTCTGAGCCACAGGCCGTACCAGACTCCCATGTGGAGACACCTAGGCCTCTATAAACTCAAGGTATCGGGCCTGCGGAAACTATTCCCTCAGACGAGTCCGAAGCCGCTGAGCAGGCATCGGCTTCTGAGGGTGTTTTCAGACCTTCACAGCTTACTATTAAGTCCACTACAGCAGCAAAGGCAAAGTCCCAGACACCATTAAACACAAGGAAACAAGTACAGCATTCTCCTGGACAGTCATCCATGCCAAAGAAACAGGTGCTTAAAATGGCCGAGGACCTAATTACTTTGATCAGGGGTTCCCATCCCCCTCCTGATAAAAGGCCTAGGCAAGACACTGACTATGACGTCTCTGACCAGGTTTCTATTTCTCTGATTCCTCTTCAGATCAGGGATATTCTCTCCCTCCCGATGAGGACTCTGATGCAGAAGAATCTATACCTTCAGCCTCTCCACCTGAGGAGTATTCTTTTGGGGAAACCTTGCACACCATGAGGGAGCGTTTCCATTGGGAGAGCCAGGATTATTCAGAATCCAAGAAAAGGCTCAGACTTTCTTTTATTGCCTCAGCACAGGCCCCTGGCTATCCCCCAACCCCCCCCCGTGCTTGATATTGTTGATGTTTTCTCTGAATCCAGTCTGTCTCAAAAAACCCTGTTCCCTCTGATAGGGATTCTAGAGCTCTGGATAGATGGGGGAAAAGTTTACTCTTCTGCAACTTTAGCTGTAAGGGCTTTAAAACTGCCAGTTTCACATGCTTAAATATCAACAGTACCTCATGTCTTTCTGAATTTGTAAGCATTTTCTATTTTAACAAAGTCCTGACAATAAGGAAATGCAGAATTTATTGCATGCAGGTGAACAAGTGGGAAAGCATACTCTGCAATGTGTTTTTGATTCATTAGAGGCTTCTTGTAGAGCCGCAGTTACAGGCTCTGTCATTTGAAGGCATGCTTGGTTGAAAGAACAAAGTTTACCTGAACATGTTAAAGTAAAATTATTGGATGCTCCACTACAGCATGATACTTTGGTGTTAAGGCAGAAGAAGTGTTAAAGAAAATGGAGGATAAAGCAAAATCTATGCAGACAGTAAAGGATTTCTTACAGGTTCAACCACCTAGGTTTAGCAGAAACTGGCCTTCAAAAAATTGGTCCTTTCAGGTGTCATGCAGGCCACAAAGAGGCAGATACAGACACCCAAGAGGCAGATCTCAGCCCCAAGGCTCCTATAGATCTAAACAATGGGGTGCTTCAGCCCCCAAAGGAGGAGAAGACAAATCACAACCTTATAGGAAACTGTCCCAATGACTTCCCTCTACAAATGCCAATCACTTACCTTTTGGCAGGACCCTTAGTGGGAAAGCTAGCACTTTTCACACAAAATTGGCACATAATCACCCAGGACAGATGGGTACTGAATATTGTTTCTCAGGGGTTACAGGTTCCACTTTCACACCCTTCCAAAATCAAAAGGTATGCCGGACCTGCCACAAAACCAATGGGCAGAGGCACAAAAACAAATTTCTGCTCTCATGGACATGAGAGCTATTCAAAGAGTACCACAGAAAGAACAGGGAGAAGGATTTTACTCAAGACTTTTCCTGGTACCCAGAAAGGACAAAGCCTGGAGACCAATATTGGACCTGTCAATCCTAAATACTTTCCTGGATGTTCCAAAATTCAAAATGTTAACACTGCAGCAGCTTCTACCCATGCTGGGCAAGAAGACTTGGCTAGTTACTTTGGATCTCAAGGAGGCGTACCAATCAGACAATCTTGCAGAAGATACCTCAGATTCATAGCTGGCTTAATACATTACCAATTCTCTGCATTGCCCTTTGGCTTATTTACTGTGCCCGGGTTCTTCACAAAATGCCTGGCACCAGTAATTGCATTTTGCAGACAAAAAGGAATTCAAATATATCCCTACTTGGACGACTGCCTTATTCAAGCAGAGCGCAAGGACATTCTACTAAAGCATCTGGCGTTTGTAAAAAGATTACTAATTTGCCTAGGGTACACAGTAAACGAAAAGAAATCAAAACTAGTGCCCTCACAAGAGATAATATTCTGGGTGCAAGCTTAAATACAACTGCCCATATGGCTTATCTCATGCCAGGCAAGCAAAGGCAACTGACTCATTACTTTCAAATGATGGCAACAAAGACCCAGCTCCCTGCAAGAAAAATTCTGCAGGCCCTGGACTTCATGGCATCCTATATTCTACTAATTCCATATGCAAGACTGCATATGAGGAAACTACAATGGTATCTAAAAAGTGTTTGGACTCAACATTGCCACAGTCTGGAAACAATAATAACTCTAATTCCGTGCCTGCAACAGGTGTTTCGATGGTGGTCACTGGCCTGTCACCACAACAAGGGACAGCCTTTCACCTTACCCACAGCCAGGCAGACAATAACAGATGCATCAGATTATGCCTGGGGGGCGCACATGGCAGGAAAATGTATACAGGGCACGTGGTCCAAGGAACAAATGCATCTCCACATCAATCAAAAGGAAATGCTAGCTGTACAAAATGCCGTGACAGCCTTCAAGGATCTACTACATCCAGGACAACTATTACTAAAGACTGGCAATACTACAGTTATGTGGTACAAAAGCAAGGGGGCACACATTCCTACCCCCTCTGCAGGCAAGCCATGACTTTATGGAACACAGCACTGACCTATCCAGTACATCTGCAGGCACAATTCCTGCCAGGGACTGGCAGACGAGCTAAGCAGAAATCTCATGGATCCTCACAAATGGAAACTAAATCCACAGGTCTTCAGCATAAGGAAATGGGGACGCCCAGACATAGATCTTTTTGCCTCCCCTCACAACTGCCAACTACAGAGATTCTGCACAAGAACTTATCACTCACAAGCATGGGAAGTGGATGCTCTATCATTCAGCTGGAAAACCGTGACAGTTTATGCCTTTCCTCCACTGCCTAAGCTTCCCAAAGTGCTCCTAAAAGTCAGACAAGAGAAGCCAAAAATGATCCTGATTGCCCCAGACTGGCCACGCCAGCACTGGTACCCAATCCCAAAGAGCTTGTCTCAAGGCCCAGCCTTTACCTCAAATTCTTCATCTTCTGACTCAACAAAACAACCAGATTCTGCACAGTCAACTCAGAACCTTAAATCTGGCTGCATGGCAGATAATATAGCCACTCAGACCACACCTCTCTCTAAAGCTGTTATGGATGTTATTTTAAATTCTAGGAGGCCCAGCACTAGGAAATCTTATGCAGAAAAATGGAAGAGATTCTGTACTTGGAACCAGGCACAAGGACTCAAACCACTTGTTCAAAATATACCTCAGATTTTACAATACCTAACTGAGATGCTGGACAAAGGCCTATCCTTCTCATCAGTTAAGATCCATGCCTCTGCCATTTCAGCTCATTACAATACGGAGCCTCCTATTTTCTTTCATTCACTAAGACAGTACCTCAGAGGGGCAAAATGCATAAGACCCCCCCAAGGAGAGCACCAATACCTACTTGGGACCTCAATTTTGTTTTAGAAAAACTCACACTGCCTCTTTTTGAGCCAGCCAATACAGCTGATATAAAATTCTTATCATGGATAACTGCTCTGCTCCTAGCAATAACTTCAGCAAGAAGAGTCTCAGAGTTACAGGCATTAATGGCAGTGGAACCTTTCATCATTTTTCATCAGGACAGGGTCTCTCTAAGGACAAACCCAACATTTATGCCAAAGGTGGTATCCAGTGTGGCTCTTAACCAAACCATTCATTTGCCTACATTCTATCCAAATCCCCAGAATAAAGGGGAGAGAATTCTGCACGCTCTGGACATACACAGACAGCTATGATTCTACTTGGACAAAACAAAAGCTTTCAGAAAAACTGAGCAGCTGTTTGTAGCTTATGCTGCAGGATCACAAGGAAAGCCCATCTCAAAGCAGATCATTTCAAAATGGATAGGACACTGCATTTGCTTCTGCTATTCACAACATGGCAAATCAGTGCCTAAGGGCATTAGGCCACATTCTACCAGAGCCGAAGCCACTTCAGCAGCCTTCCTCAGAGAAGTACCGACCAAAGACATTTTAGAAGCTGCAACCTGGAGTTCAGTGCACACTTTTACCAAGCACTACCACTTACCTCTCTACTCTAAATCCAGAGCAGGCTTTGCCACTGCAGCTCTGCAGTGCCTGTTAGCCTCTCCTAATCCTATTGGGGCCCAGCCACCCAACCTCAGCTTTGGAATTCAACCCAAGTGTAATGACTGCAACAGTGAAACACGAACATGGTACAGTTGTGTACCTACCATAAATGTAGATGTTCGAGTGTATTCACTGTTGCATTCTAGGTTACCCACCCACCATCCCCCTTTTTCTTTGCTGGGACTTTTCTGTGCTTCTCAGTTCTATACAACCTATGTGGTGTATCTGCTTGTAGATGAAGGAAATGTTTATTTTACTACATGCATGCTTTTGGCATATTTTTTTTTTCAGCCTTCCTATTTGAGGGCACCTGACATCTGGGGCAAGAAAAACTGAAGAAAATAGCGTCGGCTGCATCTTTTATACCCCTGGCGCACTGACGTCAGGGAAGAGACGACAGCAACTGACGCCGGACCTAGACTTTGGAATTCTGGCCGACTGTGGGTAGCCTGCCAGCAGGATAACCCAAGTGTAATGACTGCAACAGTGAATACACTCGAACATCTACATTTATGGTAGATACACAACTGTACTTTTCTGTCCGGGGTGATCAGCCTTCGAGGCGATGGAGATGGTATTTTCTGCTGTGACAGGATGGACCGATCTTAACCCGCGGTAGTGGTGCTGCGGTAGCGTTGTCGCCTTGCAGCAAGATGTCGTCTTGCTCGATTCTCAGCTAGAGCGTCTTCTGTGTGGAGGCATGCGTGAATGAGCGTTCCTTCGTTGAAGGCTGTGCATCAGGGCTGGTAACTCGGCACGTAAAAATCCACTACCAAACATTAGCAGACCGGAGTTCCGCTGTGGTGACCCTTAACCACGATAAGCCGAAAGCGACAACAACAACAGGATGGACTGATCTTACCCCCTCAGATCCTCAAACCTTTATCCTGATGTCTCTGTGCTTAGTCTCATCATTCATTACCACAGGGACAGCTAGTCCGAGGTCTCCAGGCTTCCCACAGGGCATTACAATTTCTTCAAATACCTCCCCGGACACCCCACTGAGGAGGTCCCTAGGAAGAAGTGCAAGTGGAAGTATTTGGACTTTCCACAAGAGTCAGTCACAGAGGGTACAGCCTTCGATGAAGATCGAAGGGGTCCCCATGATCACCTCCAGAAGATGTCTTATTTGGAGACATCCTTGAGATCCTAAAATAGATAGATGGTTGGATCCCCAGCAAACCTTCATCTGAGGAGTCTGCATTTCTTGAGACATTCAGTACTGGCCCATGTACCTCCTGGGATAACACCGCCTGCCGATGAGCTGATTGACTTTTTCTCTCCGGGGTTGTGGGGGGGGGGGGCTGACACCACTTAAACCCATACCCAGAAGACTGGACAAGATTCTGGCACCAAGTTCAGGTGAAGAATTTTGAGCTGAAGGGGGTGCCCGTTGATGCCATGGTTGTCGCGGCCGCCAACAAAAAGGAACTTGGCTAACAGAGTTCCACTGTTCATCCCCCTAACAGGGAGTCCAGAGCGATGGGCAGTTTTGTGAAGTGTGTATATGTTTAGCCACCTTCAGTCCAAGGTTGCTGAATTATGTGGCACATTTTTCAGTATTGGAGAGATTTTATCAAGGAACTATCAAATACCCTCTCAGGATCTATTTCTGCATAGGTGCAATCATCCGTGACTTCTCAGTTGGCCACCCTACAATCTATTTCATATTCATCCAAGAGGCTTATTTTGCATGTAGCAGAGGACACCTCAAGGGCAGAGGGTTTGGGTATTTACATCAGAAGGCATGCTTGGATGCACTTACGTGATTTTGCTGAGCCCCTTCAAGTCTTCATTCATCAATGCTCCCTGTGACGTTACTTGTTTAGCCCCACAGTGAAAAACTTTATCCAGGTGTGAGAAGGATGGAGAGGCCCTGTCTGCAGTGGGTGTACATTTTTCAACCCCTTAGAGATTATTTTCTAAGAATCACTGAGGTGGTTGAAAGATGATGTTCAAGAAATCCCAGGGTCCTTTTCAGGACATGTGGAAGAACGTATCCTAGGAGCAGAGGGGGAAACTCCAACAGTCAACACTGCCCCCATGGCAAAGGAGGGTGCAAAACTATAGGTCCAGAGATTCTTTTTTTGACAGACCCTACCAGCACTCCTGAAAGGAGGCCCGATTGCCAGTCTCTGGAGGCAGTCGGGGGGGGTGATTATTCATGCACCAAACAGATACTCTGGTGCAGAGGAGAATATCCAGAGGTTATAGAATAGCCTTCTCCCTTCTGCCTCCAACCTAAAAGCAGCAGTTCAAATACAAAACCTGCTAGAAAAAAGTCATCCAAGAGGTCCCACCAGACCAGACGTAATCCGCATAATCCGGAACTTACTCGAGGTTCTTTTTAGTGCCACAGCGAACTGGAGACCAGTTTTGGATCTCAGCAACTTGAAGTCAGTTTGACATACCAACTTTCAGTTGGTCACGGTTCAGTCCACTTTCCCTTTTCTGGTCAAGGACGACTGAATGGGCTTGATACTTTCAGAATGCGTAATATCCCATAAAGATTAACAGACAAACCAGAAGGTACTTGCACTTCTGCTTTGGAGTCTGTCACTACAAGTTCAGTGTTCTACCCTTTGGTCTCACCATACACCTCTGAGTGTTCACCAAATGCATAGCAATAGTAGCAGCTCACTTGAGACTGCAGGGATTCTGGGCGTTTCCATATCTAGACAACTGGCTCATTACCTTCCCAACCAGGCATCAATTGATAAGGGCAAGAAATCAAGATGATGATCATCGTGTTTCACTGTTGCAGTCATTACAATGGGGTTATCCTGCTGGCAGGCTGCCCACAGTCGGCCCGAGTTCCAAAGTCTAGGTCCGGTGTCTGTTGCTGTCGCCTCCTCCCTGACGTCAGTGTGCCAGGGGTATAAAAGATGCAGCCGATGCCATTTTCTTCAGTCTTTCTTGCCGCTCGTTGCCCGAAGCAAAAGCAGTTCGCAAGTGCCAGCTGGCCGACTCCTGAGATTTTCAGCTTCGAATTTCAGATCCGAAGTCTTCATTAAAGCTAAGTACCCCATTGGGGAAACTTTTTTCTTGCTCCAGACCGATGTCAGAAAAAGTTAATAATTGTATTTCTTGTGGGAAGTAAATACCTCATAAGGATTTCCATTCTTTCTGTATTCCTTGCCTAGGCCCTGACCACGACGTTGCTAGTTGTCGGTTTTGCGCTAGATTTAACCAACGCACTATTAAAGGTTGGTACGATTTTGTATTTCATTACTTTGGCAGAAGATTCAATTATATAATGCCGTCGAAACAGCTGACTACCAGGGTTTATAAAAGCTCAAAGAAAAAGAAAAGGACAGGCATCCAAGGTCCAAAACTGACGAGGCTTCCGCTAGGCCTGTCGCCGGTTCGCCAGTTCTCAGTGAGGCGCTTTTGCAGCCCCTGACACCCGCTACCTCAGAGCCACAGGCCGCTTCCGACTCCCATTTGGAGCCGACTAGGCCGCTGGAAACTCAAGGTATTGGACACTCAGAAAGTATTCCCTCAGATGGGTCTGGAGCTGCTGAGCAGGCATCTGCTTCTGAGGTTGTTTTCAGGCCTACACAGTTATATGTAAAACCAACTTCAAAGGCAAAGACTAAAGCCGCTCTAAAGACAAAGAAACAAGTACAGCATTCTCCTGGACAGGCCTCCATGCCTAAAAAACAGATGCTTAAAATGGCCGAATACCTAATTACTTTGATCAGGGGTTCCCATCCCCCTCCTGATGAGAGGCCTAGGCAAGAGATAGAATATGAATCTTCAGATTAGGTTTCCATTTCCTCTGATTCCTCTTCTGAACAGGAATATCCTCTTCCTCCCTGTGAGGATTCTGATGCTGAAGAATCTATCCCTTCAGCCTCTCCTCCTGAGGATTATTCTTTTGGGGAGACCCTGCATACTATGAGGGAGCATTTCCACTGGGAGAGCCAAGATTACTCAGAATCCAAGAAAAGGCTCAGGGACTTCCTTTTACTACCTCAGCACAGGCCCCTTGCTATTCCTCCTGTTTTAGACATTGTAGATGTATTTTCAGAGTCCGGTCTGTCTCCTGACTCTCTACCACCAGCTCCTGTTAAGCCAGACAGATACTACAGGGTTCCTGATTCACATACATTTCTTTATAAAAACCCTGCTGCTAACCCAGAAACTATCTCTCAGGGTCCCAAAGGGGTCAAGGCTTCCACTGCAAAAAACCCTATCCCCTCTGATAGGGATTCAAGGGCCCTGGACAGATGGGGTGAAAAAGATTTATACTTCTGCTACCTTGGCTGTAAGAGCTTTAAATTGTCAATTTCATATGCTTAGATATCAGCAATATCTTATGTCACTGCTTAAACAGAAAATGTTGACAAATTCAGAATGTGCAGAAAACAAAGAAATGTAGGATTTATTGCATGCAGCTGAACAAGTGGGAAAGCATACTTTGCACTGTGGTTTTGATTCTCTAGAGGCCTCCTGCAGGGCCGCTGTTACAGGTTCTGTCATTAGGAGACATGCTTGGTTAAAAGATCAGAATCTGCCCGATCACGTTAAAGCAAAACTATTAGATGCTCCATTACAGCATGATACCTTGTTTGGTGTTGAAGCAGAAGAGGTGTTGAAGAAAATGGAGGACAAATCTAAATCTATGCAAACAGTCCAGGATTTCTTACAGGTACAACCTCCCAGATTAAGAAGGAACTGGCCTACAAAGAACTGGTCCTTTCCAGTGTCAGACAGGCTACAAAGAGGCAGATACAGACTCCCCAGAGGCAGATCACAGCCCCAAGGCTCTTACAGGCCTAAACAATGGGGTGCTTCTACCGCCAAAAGCAGAGAGGAAAAATCACAGCCATACAGGAAACGGTCTCAATGACTTTCCCCTGCCAGCACCAAGCACTTATCTTCTGGCAGCTCCTTTGGGGGGGAAACTAGCACTTTTTTCACAAAATTGGAATATGATCACCCAGGACAAATGGGTCTTAAACATTGTTTCACAAGGCTACAGGTTCCACTTTCACACCCTGCCAAGGCCAAACGGTATGCCAGACCTGCCACGCAATCAATGGGCAGAGGCACAAAAACAAGTTTCATCCCTCATGGACATGAGAGCCATTCAGCAAGTACACAGCAGGAGCAGGGACTATGATTTTACTCAAGGCTATTCTTGGTGCCCAGAAAGGACAAAGCCTGGAGACCAATACTGGACCTGTCTATTCTAAACACATTCCAGGATATTCCAAAATTCAAAATGTTAACTATGCAGCAGCTTCTGCCCATGCTGGGCAACAAGGCTTGGCTTGTGACTTTAGACCTAAAAGAGGCATACCTGCATGTCCCAATCAGACAATCATGCAGAAGATACCTCAGATTTATAGCTGGCTCAATGCACTACCAATTCTCTGCACTGCCCTTTGGCTTATCTACTGCGCCCAGGGTCTTCACAAAATGCCTGGCACAAGTAATTGCATTTTTCAGACAGAGAGGAATACAAATATATCCTTACTTGGACGACTGCCTTATTCAAGCAGAGAACAAGGACATTCTACTACAGCATCTGGCGTTTGTAAAAAGATTACTAATAGTTCTAGGGTACACAGTAAACGAAAAGAAATCAAAACTCGTACCCTCTCAAGAGATAATATTCCTGGGTGCAAGCTTAAATACAACTGCCCAGATGGCGTATCTCACGCCAGACAAACAGACAACTGACTACTTGTTTCAAAATGTTGGCAACAAAGACCCAGTTATCTGCAAGAAAAATTCTGCAGGCTTTGGGCTTCATGGCATCCTGCATTCTGCTAATTCCATATGCAAGACTGCATATGAAGAAACTTCAATGGTATCTAAAAAGTGTTTGGACTCAACATTGCCACAGCCTGGAAACAATAATTACCCTCATTCCCTGCCTGCAACAGGAGTTTCGATGGTGGGTAAAAGCCTGTCACCACAATACGGGACAGCCATTCACCTTACCCACACCCAGGCAGACATTGACAACAGATGCATCAGATTATGCCTGGGGGGGCCCATATGGCAGGAAGATGTATTCAGGGCAAATGGTCCGCAAGTCAAATGCATCTACATATCAACCAAAAAGATGCTAGCTGTTCAGAATGCCCTGACAGCCTTCAAGGATCTACTTCATCCAGGACAACTACTGATAAAGACGGACAATACTACAGTTATGTGGTACATAAGCAGGGGGGCACACATTCCTACGCCCTCTGCAGACTAGCCATGAACTTGTGGGACACAGCATTGACTTAACAAGTACATCTGCAAGCACAATTCCTGCCAGGAATAATAAATACTCTGCAGACAAACTAAGCAGAAACCTAATGGATCCCCACTAGTGGAAATTGGATCCACAAGTCTTCAGCATGATAACAAGGAACTGGGGATGCCCAGACATAGACCTATTTGCCTCCCCTCACAACTGCCAACTTCAGAGATTCTGTGCAAGGACTTATCACAAGCAAGCATGGAAAGTGGATTCTCTATCTTTCAGTTGGAAAAACCTAACCATATATGCTTTTCCTCCTCTGCCTCTCCTCCCCAAGGTACTCCTCAAGGTTAGACAAGAGAAACCAAAAATGATACTGATTGCTCCAGACTGGCCACGCCAGCACTGGCACCCAGTCCTAAAGAGCTTGTCTCAATGCCCATCTTGGACATTACCTCAAATTCCTCACTTATTGACCCAACAAGACAGTCAGATACTGCACAGCCAACTCAGGACCTTAAACCAGGCAGCATGGCGGATAATGTAGCCATTCAAGACACACCTCTGTCTAAAGCAGTGATGGATGTTATTTTGGAGGCCAGGAGGCCTAGCACCAGAAAATCTTATGCAGAAAAATGGAAGAGATTCTGTGCTTGGAACCAGGCACCAAGGTATTGACATGATTGTTCCAAATATTCCTCAGATTTTGCAATACTTAACTGAGATGCTGGATAAAGGCCTTTCCTTTTCATCAATTAAAATTCAAGCCTCTGCCATTTCAGCTCATTACAATACAGAACCACCTATTTTTCTCATCCATTACTAAGGCAGTACCTCAGAGGGGCCAAAAACATAAGACCTCCAAGGAGAGCACCAATACCTGCATGGGACCTCAACTATGTCTTGGAAAAACTCACACTGCCTCCGTTTGAGACAGCCTGTGCAGCTTATATAAAATTCTTATCCTGGGAAACAGCTGTGCTCCTAGCAATAACCTCCGCTAGATGAGTCTCAGAGTTACAGGCACTCATGGTTGTGGAACCTTTTATCATTTTCTATCCTGACAGGGTTTCTCTGAGGACAAACCCTACATTTATGCCTAAGGTAGTGTCCAGTGTGGCCCTTAACCAAACAATTCATTTGCCTACCTTTAACCAAACCCACAGAATAAGGGTGAGAGACTTCTGCATTCTTTGGACATTCACAGGCAGCTACGCTTCTACTTGGATAGAACCAAAGCTTTCAGAAAGACTGAACAACTTCTAGTGGCATATGCTGCAGGATCACAAGGAAAGCCCATCTCAAAGCAGACTATTTCAAAGTGGATAGGCCGCTGCATTCGTTTCTGCTATTCACAGCATGGCAAATCAGTGCCTAAGGGCATTAGGCCACATTCAACCAGAGCAGCAGCCTTCCTCAGAGGAGTACCAACCAAAGACATCTTAGAGGCTGCAACTTGGACTTCAGTGCATACTTTTACAAAGCACTATCACTTACCTCCCTACTCTAAATCCAGGGCAGGCTTTGCCACTGCAGTTCTGCAGGGCCTGATAGCCTCTCCTAATCCTATTTAGCACCAGCCTCCCAACCTTAGCTTTGGGATTCAACCCAATTGTAATGACTGCAACAGTGAAACACGATGAACATAGTACAGTTGTGTACCTGCCATAAATGTAGATGTTCGAGTGTATTCACTGTTGCAGTCCAGGTTACCCTCCCACCATCCCCTTTTCCTTGCTGGGACTTATCTGTACTTCTCTATTCTATACAACCTATGTGGTGTATTTGCTTGTAGATGAAGGAAAAGTTGTTTTTTGTGTATGCATGCTTATTGGCATAATTTAGCCTACCATTTTAGGGGCACTTGACATCTGGGGCAAGACAAACTGAATAAAATGGCATCAGCTGCATCTTTTATACCCCTGGCGCACTGACATCAGGGAGGAGGCGATAGCAACCGATGCCGGACCTAGACTTTGGAACTCGGGTCAACTGCGGGTAGCCTGCCAGCAGGATAACCCAATTGTAATGACTGCAACAGTGAATACACTCGAACATCTACATTTATGGTAGGTATACAACTGTACTTTCTTCGTGTTTCACTGTTGCAGTCATTACATTTGGGTTATCTGCCTGCAGGTAACAATCACCCAGCCTGAATACCAGAGTCTTTGATTCCTGCATCGGATGCTGTCCCTTCTTCCATGATGTCAGGTCGTCAGGGGTATAAAACATGCAGCCGACACCATTATATCAGTCTTTGTTGCTGCGCGGTGCCCAAACCAGAAGCACTTCACAAGTGCCAGTCGGCAGATTCCTGAAATTTTCATTTTCTCGTTTCAGAACCGAAGTCTTCGAAAAAAGCTTAGTACCCTGTTGGGATTCCTTTTTCTTGCTCTTGGCTGTTGTCAAGTAAAAGTTAATTGTTATACCTGTAGAAAGCAAATACCTCATAAAGATTTTCATTCGTACTGCATTCCTTGCTTAGGCCCAGACCACGACGTCCCTCGCTGTTGGTTTTGTGCCTTATTCAACCCCTGAACTATTCGTTGTCTGTTTATTTTCGCAGCAAATTATTTTGGTACTTGGTTTAACTATCCAGAAATGGCCTTGGTAAGCCATCCGGCTACCGTCATTCCGCAAAAACGCAAGGATAAAGACAGAGACAGACTGCATAGGTCCAAAACTGCCGATGATGCTTCCGTTAAGCTAGTCGCCAGTTCGCTGGTACTCAGTGAGGTGCTTTTGTGCAACCCGTAACTGCTACTTCAGATTCGCAGGCCTCTACTGAGACCCATTCGGAGTCCGATATGCCGTGATGCTTCTTCGACTATGGAACCTGCGGATGTCTCTACCTTGGATTGGTCCAGAGCCGCTGTGCAGGCACCAGCTTCTGAGGGTGTATTCAGGCCTGCAGATTTGCATTTTAAACCAACGCCATCTTCTTCATCAAGACCTAAAACTGAACCCATGCCTAGAAAACTGATGTCCAAACCGCATGGTCATGCCCATATGCCTAAAAAAATGCTTAGAATGTCTGAAGACCTTATTACTTTAATTAGGGGAAGCCAGCATTCCCCCTCTAAGAGACCTAGAACTGATTTTCCTTTTGATTCTTCTGATCAGGATTCTGAAATTTCTGTTTCTTCTGATTACCAGCATTTGCCCTTATCTAGCTATGAGGATTCTGATGCAGAGGATTCCGTTCCCTCTGCTTCCCCTCCAGAAAATTTTTCTTTTGCTGAAACCTTGCACACACTTAGGGAGCATTTCCGCTGGGAAAGCCAGGATTACTCTGACTTCAAAAAGAAGCTTAGGAAATTACTCCTCCCTCAACACAGGCCTTTAGCTATCCCTCCTGTTCTGGACATTGTAGATGCCTTCTTGGTATCTAGCCTGGCTGCAGACACTTTACCTCCAGCTCCCAGAAAACCTGACCGGTATTAGAGTACCTGACTCTCACAAGTTTTCAAGAATCCCATTGCGGATCCAGAGACCATTTCCCAAGGACCAAAGGGCATTAAGGCTGCTGCTGCCAAAAACCCTACCCCCTCTAATAGAGATTCCAGGGCCATGGGCAGATTGGGTAAGAAGGTATACAAGTCTGCTACATGGGCCTTAAATTGCCAGCTTCATATGTTAAAGTATCAGCAGCATATTATGGGACTACTTAAACAGGAATTGATGTTGATTCCTGACTGTGTTGAACATAAAGAATTACAGGATTTAATGCATTCTGCTGAACAAGTTGGTAAACATGCTTTGCAATGTGGTTTTGACTCTTTAGAAGCATTTTGCAGGGCTGCTGTCACTGGGTCTGTACTTAGAAGGCATGCTTGGCTTAAGGAGCAAAATCTGCCAGATCATGTTAAAGCTAAATTACTGGATGCTCCCTTAAACCAAGACCGCCTGTTTGGCAACAAGGCAGAAGTCGTCCTTAAAAAGATGGAGAAAAAAGATAAATCTATGCAAACTGTTAAAGATTTCCTGCAGGTACAGCCTCCCAGATTTAGTAGGCATTGGCCTTCTAAGAATTGGTCTTTTCCAGTCTCTTCCAGGCCTTCTCAGTCCAAACCCAGGAACAGCAGACAACCTAGATTAGTCTCAGGCTGCACACAGGCCTAAGCAGTGGGGGGCTCCCACTTCCAAAGCTGGAAGTAGTAAGACACCCCCTTATGGGCAAATGTCACAATGACTTAACCCTTCCAAGACTTGCTCAACTGCCTGCTCCCTTAAGAGGAAAGCTCGCCTTGCATGCAAAAAACTGGGAACTCATTAACCAAGACAAACGGGTTTTAAATATAGTTTTCCAAGGATACAGATTCCACTTCCACACCTTACCAGCCGCAAACGGTTGTCCAGACCTACCCCCAAATCAGTGGGCGGAGGCTTAACAGCAGGTTCTCTCTCTTTTAAGTATCAGGACTATTCAACCTGTCCCAGCAGAAGAAAGGGGACAAGGATTTTACGCAAGGCTTTTCCTGGTACCCAGAAAAGACAGCTTCTGGCGTCCTATCCTGGACCTCTCTATTCTAAACACCTTTTTCGTAATCCCAATATTCAAAATGCTAACACTTCAACAGCTGCTTCCTATGCTAGGCAAAGATGCCTGGTTGGCAACCTTAGACTTAAAGGAAGCTTACCTGGACATCCCAATAAGGGAATCTTGCAGGAAATACCTACGCTTCAGTTCTTTGCACTTCCCTTTGGCTTATCTACTGCACCTAGGGTATTCACAAAGTGCCTAGCTCCAGCTATTGCATTTGCAGGCAGAGAAATATTCAAATTTGCCCATACCTGGACAATTGTCTAATTCAGGCAGAAAGCCAGGACATGCTATTAAAACATCTGGCATTTGTAAAGAAACTTCTAACCTCACCGGGGTACACCATAAACATAAAGAAATCTCATCCGGTACCCTGCCCAACAGATTGTATTCCTGGGAGCAAGCTTGAACACAACTTCCCAGATGGCTTACCTTACACCAGAGGAATAAGTTTGACAGCCTACTTCAAACTACTGGCCACAAAGACTCAACTATCTGCAAGGAAAATTTTGCAAGCCCTGGGGTTCATGGCCTCTTGCATTCTACTAATTCCATATGCAAGGCTGCATATGAGGAAACTACAATGGTATCTAAAAAGCCTATGGTGTCAACATTCTCAGGACATGGAAACAATGATTCCTATCATTCTTTGTATAAAGACAGAGTTATTTTGGTGGGCAGAGGGTCTGCCACCTCAACAAGGGGCTCCCTTACCCCCTGCCACCCAAACCCTGACTACAGATGCATCAGACTATGCATGGGGGGCACACTTGATGGAGCAGTGCATTCAGGGCAAATGGAACCAAAGTCAGATCACCTGCATATCAACCAAAAAGAAATGTTAGCTGTACAGAACTCCCTGACAGCCTTCAAGGACCACATCCTTCCAGGACAATTATTGGTAAAGACAGGCAACACCGCTGTTATATGGTACATAAGCAGGGGGGAACCCACTCCTACCCTTGCTGCAGACTAGCCATGGCTCTGTGGACCACAGCCTTGAGCTACCAAGTGCACCTACAAGCTCAATTCCTGCCAGGCAAGCTAAATTCACTGGCAGACGACCTAAGTGGAAATCTCATGAACCCACACGAATGGAAACTGGAACCAAAAATATTCAACCTCTTGAGGAATAAATGGGGGACTCCAGAGATAGACCTGTTTGCCTCCCCCCAGAACTACCAATTGGACAAATTCTGCACAAGGACTCCCCACAGTCAAGCTTGGAAAGTAGATGCCCTGTCCTTCACCTGGGAAAGCCTCTGTGTTTATGCCTTCCCCCTCTGCCTCTCCTCTTGAAGGTTCTGCTAAAGATCAAACAGGACAAACCGAGGACAATTCTTATTGCACCAGACTGGCCTCGCCAGCACTGGTGCCCCCTTTTGCGCAGCATGATACTGCTGGATCTATGGCACCTACCTTAGACACCTTCCCTGCTGTCCCAGCAGGCGGGCCAGATTCTGCACCCTCCGCTTCAAACCCTGAACCTTGCAGCCTGGCTAATTCCTTTAGCTCTCCAATATCATCCCTCAGTAAGTAGGTGCTAGAGGTCATTCTAGAAGCAAGGAGACCTAGTATTAGAAAATCGTATGCTGAAAAGTGGAAAAGATACTGTTCCTGGAGCCAGACCCAGGTATGGGCATTACAGTGCCCAGTTAACCTCATATTCTTCAGTACTTAACAGAAATGCTCCACAAGGGCCTATCCTTCTCGTCAATCAAAATTCATGCCTCTGCAATTTCAGCACATTATAATACTGAACCACCCCTCTTCTCTCACCCCCTGTTAAAGCAATTCCTCAAAGGGGCTAAAAATTTATGACTACCTAGGCGAGCCCCTACTCCAGCCTGGGACCTTAACTTTGTATTGGAAAAGCTCACTCTCCCTCCATTTGAACCAGCTACAACTGCAGAGTTGAAATTCCTTTCTTGGAAAACAGCCTTCCTTCTAGCCATCACTTCAGCAAGAAGAGTGTCTGAATTACAGGCTATCGTGGCAGTTGAGCCCTTCATTATCTTCCATGCAGACAGGGTTTCCCTCAGGACCAGTCCTTCCTTTATGCCCAAGGTGGTGTCTAGTGTGACCCTAAATCATTCCATTCATTTGCCTTCCTTTTACCCTAATCCACAAAACAAAGGAGAATGAATTCTGCACTCTTTAGACGTGCACAGAACTTAGATTTTATTTGGACAGGAGTCAGCCTCTCAGAAAATCTGAAGAGCTGCTAGTTGGCTTTGCTGCAGGGGTAGAAGAGAAGGCCATTTCAAAGCAAACCATTTCTAAATGGATAGCCCATTCCATTAATTTCTGCTATAAGCACCATGGAAAACCCCACCCTACAGGGGATAAGATCACATTCCACCAGGGCTGCATCTACCTCTACAGCCTTCCTCAGAGGTGTCCCTACCAGGGACATCCTAGAAGCTGCTACCTGGAGCTCTGTACATACTTTCACCAAGCATTACCACATGCCTATTTTTTTTTAAATCCAGAGCTGGTTTTGCCACTGCAGTCTTGCACGGCTTAACAGCTGGTCCTAATGCTCTCTAAATTCCTCCTCCCTTCCTTAGCTTTGGGAATCAACCCAAATGTAATGACTGCAGCATTGGAACACGAAGAACATAGTACAGTTGTGTACACTTACCATAAGTGTAGATGTTAGAGTGTATTCACTGTTGCAGTCCTGGTTACCCTCCCTCCAGCCCCCTGACTTCTCTTGGCTCTACCTTCCTTCTTGTTTGGTGTATTTAAGCTTTCTGGTGTATTTGCTTTTTGTTGGAGGTGTAACCTAACATATAATTGCTTCCCATTATGGGGGCACCTGACATCTGGGGCAAGAAAAACTGATGTAATGGCGTCTGCTGCATGTTTTATACCCCAGACTATCTGACGTCATGGAAGAAGACTGCATCTGACGCAGGACCCAAGACTTTGATAATCAGGCCGGCTGAGGGCTACCTGCAGGCAGATAACCCAAATGTAATGACTGCAACAGTGAATACACTCTATCTATATTTATGGTAAGTGTAACAACTGTACTTTGTGTTTATAGGAGCTCCACTGGATACAGCCAGTCAGATGGCCTTTCTTCCACAAATGAGTACAGTCCTTAAGACTACATGTAAGAGAAATACTTTTACACCCTCCTGCCCTAGCAAAACTGTTTCTTCAGACCTTCGGATCAATGGCTTTGGCTATTACCTTACTACCAACTGCTAGATGTTCTTCATGTTTCACTCATTAAATTTGGGTTATCTGCCTGCAGGTAGCCCTCAGCCGGCCCGATTATCAAAGTCTTGGGTCCTGCGTCAGATGCTGTCTCTTCTTCCATGACGTCAGATAGTCAGGGTATAAAGCATTCAACCGACGCCATTGCCCCAGTCTTTCTTGCCACATGGTGCCCAAAGCAGTTTGCAAGTGCCGGTCAGCCGACTCCTGAAATTTTCATTTTCGAGTTTCAGAACCAAAGTCTTCAAAAAAGCTAAGTACCCCGTTTGGGGATCCTTTATTCTTGTTCTAAACCGATGTCAGTAAAAGTTAACAATTGTATTACCTCTGGAAAGCAAATACCTCAAAGATTTTCATTCATACTGCATTCCTTGCTTAGGCCCAGACCACGACGTCCCTCGCTGTCGGTTTTGTGCCTTATTCAATCCTCGTACTGTTCGTCGTCTGTTCATTTTTGCATCAAACTATTTTGGTACTCTGTTTAATTATCCAGAAATTGCTTCAATAAGCCATCTGACTACAGACATTCTGAAAAAACGTAAAGATAAAGACGGAGACAGACTGCACAGGTCCAAAGCTGCCGACGACGCTTCTGTTAAACTAGTCGCCAGTTCTCCGGTACTCAGTGAGACGCTTTTGCAGCCCCTGATGCCCTCTACTTCAGATATGCAGGCCTCTACTGAGACCCATTCAGAGTCTGGTATGCCGCGAGATGCTTCTAAAACCATGGAACCTGCGGATGTCTCTACCTTGGATGGGTCCGGAGCTGCTGTGCAGGCACCGGCTTCTGAGGGTGTATGCAGGCCTACGGACTTGCATTTCAAACCAACGCCATCTTCTTCAAGGCCTTAAACATGACCCATGCCTAGAAAACAGACGTCCAAACCGCGTGGTCAGGCCCATATGCCTAACAAACAAATAAGAATGGCTGAAGACCTTATTACTTTAATTAGGGGAAGCCAGCCTTCTCCCTCTAAGAGACCTAGAACTTATTTTCCTTCTGATTCTTCTGATCAGGATTCTGAAATTCCTGTTTCTTCTGATTACCAGGATTTGCCCATATCTACCTATGAGGATTTTGATGCAGAGGACTCCATTCCCTCTGCTTCCCCTCCAAAAGATTTTTCTTTTGCTGAAACCTTGCACACTCTTAGGGAGCATTTCCGCTGGGAAATCCAGGATTACTCTGACTCCAAAAAGAGGCTTAGGGAATACTTACTCCTACCTCAACACAGGCCTTTAGCTATCCCTCCTGGCCTAGACATTGTAGATGATGCCTTCTTAGACTCTAGCCTGGCCCCAGACACTTTACCTCTAGTTCCCAGGAAACTGACCAGTATTGCAGAGTACCTGATTCTCAAGTTCCTCTTCAAGAATCCTACTGCAGACCCAGAGACCATTTCCCAGGGACCTAAAGGCATTAAGGCTACAACTGTCAAAAACCCCTACCCCCTCTGATAGAGATTCCAGGGCCTTGGACAGATGGGGTAGGAAGGAGGTATACACTTCTACTTTGGCTATTAGGGCCTTAAACTGCCAGTTTCATATGTTAAAGTATCAGCAGCTTATTATGGGACGACTTAAACAGAAAACAATGTTGATTCCTGACTGTGCTGAAAATAAATTACAGGATTTAATGCATTCTGCTGAATAAATTGGTAAACATACTTTGTCATGTGGTTTTGACTCTTTAGAAGCATCTTGCAGGGGCTGCTGTCACTGGGTCTGTTCTTGGAAGGCATGTTTGGCTTGAGGAGCAAACTTTGCCAGATCATGTTAAAGCTAAATTACTGGATGCTCCCTTAAACCAAGACCACCTGTTTGGCAACAAAGCAGAAGTCCTTAAAAAGATGAAGGAAAAAGCTAAATCTATGTAAACTGTTAAAAATTTCCTGCAAGTACAGCCTCCCAGATTCAGTAGGCATTGGCCTTCTAAGAATTCGCCCTTTCCTATCTCTTCCAGGCCTTCTCAGTCCAAACCCAGGAACAGCAGACCACCTAGGCTGCAGTCTCAAGGTACTCACAGACCTAAGCAGTGGGGGGGCTTCCACTTCCAAAGCTAGAAGTAGTAAGACACCCCCCCTATGGAAAACTGTCACAATGACTTAACCTTAACTTCCACGCCCTGCCCAACTGCCTGCTCCTCTAGGGGGAAGTTCGCTCTGCATGTAAAAAAAACTGGGAGCTTATTACCCAGGAAAAAATGGGTTTTAAATAGTTTCCCAAGGATACAGATTCCACTTACACACGTTACCAACCCCAAATGGTTGGCCAGACCTACCCCCAAATCAGTGGGCAGAGGCTCAACAGTAGGTCCTCTCTCTTCTAAGTATCAGGGCTATTCAGCCTGTCCCAGCAGAAGAAAGTGGACAAGGTTTTTACTCAAGACTTTTCCTGGTACCCAGAAAAGACAGCTCCTGGCGTCCTATCCTGGACCTCTCTATTCTAAACACCTTTTTGGTAATCCCAAAATTCAAAATGCTAACACGTCATCAGCTGCTTCCTATGCTAGGCAAAGATGCCTGGTTAGCAACCTTAGACTTAAAGGAAGCTTACCTGCACATTCCAATAAGGAAATCTTGCAGGAAATACCTATCAGTTCTCTGCACTTCCCTTTGGCTTATCTACTGCGCCCAGTGTTTTCACAAATTACTTAGCTGCAGTCATTGCATTTTGCAGGCAAAGAAATCTTTAAATATACCCATACCTGGATGATTGTCTAACTCAGGCAGAAAGCCAGGACTTACTACTAAATCATCTGGTATTTGTAAAGAAACTTTGAACCTCACTGGGGTACACCACAAACGAAAAGAAATCTCATCTAGTACCCTGCCAACAAAATGTATTCCTGGGAGCAAGCTTGAACACAACCTCCCAGATGGCTTACCTCATACCAGAGAAACAAGTTTATTTGACAGCCTACTGGCCACAAAGACCCAGCTATCTGCAAGGAAAATCCTGCAAGCCCTGGGGTTCATAGCCTCTTGCATTCTACTAATTTCATATGCAAGACTGCATATGAGGAAACTACCGTATTATCTAAAAAGCCTATGGTGTCAACATTCTCAGGACTTGTAATCAATGATTCCCATCATTGCTTGTATAAAGACAGAGTTCCTTTGGTGGACAGAGGCCTGCTACGACAAGAAGGGACTGCCATTCACAATACCCCCTGCCGCCCAAACCCTAACAGATGTATCAGACTATGCATGGCGGGCTCACTTGGCAGGGCAGTGCATTCAGGGAAAATGTAACTAGAGTCAGATGCACCTGCATATGAATCAAAAAGAAATGTTAGCTGTACAGAATTCCTTGACAGCCTTCAAGGACCACATTCTTCCAGGACAATTATTGGTAAAGACGGACAACACCACTGTTATGTGATATTTAAACAACAGGGGGGAACCCACTCGTATCCCCTCTGCAGACTAGCCATGGCTCTTTGGAACACAGCCTTGAGCTACCAAGTGCACCTACAAGCTCAATTCCTGCCAGGCAAGCTAAATTCACTGGCAGACTACCTAAGCAGAAATCTCATGGACCCACACAAGTGGAAACTGGAGCCAAAGATATTCAGCATTTTGAGAAACAAATGGGGTAACCCAGAGATAGACCTGTTTGCCTCTCCTCAGAACTACCAGTTGGACAAATTTTGCACAAGGACTTCCCACAGTCAAGCTTGGAAAGTGGATGCTCTGTCCTTCACCTGAGAAAGCCTCTCATTGTATGCCTTTCCCCCTCTGCCTCTCCTCTTGAATGTTCTGCTAAAGATCAAACGAGACAAACCATGGACAATACTGATTGCACCAGACTGGCCACGCCAGCACTGGTACCCCCTTTGTACAGTATGTCACTGCTGGAACCATGGCACCTGCCTCAGACCCCTTCCCTGCTGTCCCAGCAGGAGTACCAGATTCTGCACCCCCAGCTTCAAACCCTGAACCTTGCAGCCTGGCTAATTCCCTGAACTCTCCAGTAGCTTCCCTCAGTAAGCAGGTGCTTGATTTCTTTCTGGAGGCAAGGAGGCCTAGTACTAGAAAATCCTATGCTGAAAAGTGGAAAATATACTGTTCCTGGAGCCAGACTCAAGGGATGGGCACAGCAGTGCCCAGCTTAACGCATATTCTTCAATACTTAACAGAGATGCTCCACAACAGCCTTTCCTTCCCCTCAATTAAAATTCATGCCTCTGCCATTTCAGCACATTATAATACTGAGCCCACCCCTCTTCTCTCACCCCCTGCTGAAAGAATTCGTCAGAGGAGCCAAAAATTTAAGACCACCTACTCCAGCCTGAGACCTTAACTTTGTATTGGAAAAGCTCACTCTACCTCCTTTTGAGCCAGCTGCAACTGCAGAGTTTAAATTCCTTTCCTGGAAAACTGCCTTCCTTGTAGCCATGACTTCAGCAGGAAGAGTGTCTGAATTACAGGCCCTCATGGCAGTGGAGCCCTTCATCATCTTCCATGCTGACAGGGTGTCCCTCAGGACCAATCCTTCCTTTATGTCCAAGGTGGTATCTAGTGTGGCCCTTAATCAGTCCATTCATTTGCCTACCTTTTTTCCTAATCCAGAGAACAAAGGAGAATGAATACTGCACTCTTTGGACTTGCACAGACAACTTTGGACAGGAGTCAGCCTCTCAGAAAAACTGAACAGCTGCTAGTTACCTTTGCTGCAGGGGCAGAGGGGAAGGCCATTTCAAAGCAAACCATTTCTACGTGGATAGGCCATTGCATTCATTTCTGCTATAAGCTCCATGGAAAACTTACCCCACAGGGGATATCACATTCCACCAGGGCTGCATCTACCTCTACAGCCTTTCTCAGAGGGGTCCCTACCAGGGACATCCTAGAAGCTGCTACCTGGAGCTCTATACATACCTTCAAGCATTACCACTTGCCTATTTTTTCTAAATCCAGAGCTGGGTTTGCCACTGCAGTCTTGCAGGGCTTAATAGCTGGTCCTAATGCTCTCTAACTTCCTCTTCCCTTCCTTAGCTTTGGGAATTTACCCAAATGTAATGACTGCAGCAGTGAAACATGAAGAACATAGTACAGTTGTGTACACTTACCACAAATGTAGATGATAGTGTATTCACTGTTGCAGTCCTGGTTACCCTCCCTCCAGCCCACTGACTTCTCTTGGCTATACCTTGCTTCTTGATTAGTGTATTTCAGCTTTCTGGTGTATTTGCTTTTTGTTAGAGGGTGTAACCTTATATTTATAATTGCTTCCCATTATGGGGGCACCTGACATCTGGGGCAAGAAAACCTGATGTAATGGCCTCGGCTGCATGCTTTATACCCCTGACTACCTGATGTCATCGAAGAAGACAGCAACCGATGTAGGACCCAAGACTTTGATAATCAGGCCTGCTGAGGGCTACCTGCAGGCAGATAACCCAAATGTCATGACTGCAACAGTGAATACACTCGAACATCTACATTTATGGTAAGTGTACACAACTGTACTTTTCCGCATGTGAGTTCTTCAGTGGACTCTAGCAGTTCAATGGTCAATTCTTCAGCCTCTGTCCCATCCTGCAAACATTTCTTGGGTTTCAGGGACACCCTCCTTTGGTGGATCAAGTCCAAGGAAGTTTGTCAGAGTCGTCCCTTTGTATTCCCACCCCATAGCCACGGTGACCACGGACACCTCCCAGGTAGGGTGGGGCATTTCTTGGGATAGACTGTACAAGGCATGTGATACCCAAAAGAGAAACAATTAGAATATCAGTGCCTTAGAGATGAGGGTGGTTCTTCTAGCATTGTTTCATAGTTTAGTACTAGGCTATCTGCCCTGGGGCATTTGTAAGCCTAGCCATAGTGATGTGGCTTTCGCCACCCCATAAAATGGTGCAAAATGCACAGAATAGATTGACTACTGTGCCTCTGTCTAGTAGTGACACAGTGAAGGTCCCCTTATATAATAGAATTAGTTTACTGTGCCCCTGTCTAGTAGTGACACAGATGTGACCCCTGGGGTAAAATTACGATCTCCCATCCACTCATCAAGATTTCTCTTGAAGAGAGAGTCAGTGAGGGGCTCTGCCTAACATGAACTGGGATCTTGTTCCAGAGCATGGGAAGCCTCTGGGTTATGAATCTATCCCTCCAGCATGTCCTATTCATACTTGTGCCGAGGTTTAAGTCTTTAGCTCTCGTGGTTCTGATGGATTTGGATTTTTTGAGGTAGAGCATGTCCATCAGTTCCTGATTGGACATGGCCTTGTACGTCAGGCAGAGATCACCTATGAGCAGGCGGTATGCTACTGAATAGAGCTGGAGTTTTTTTTAGTCTGGCAGAATAAGACATATGTTGGAGACCCTTGATCCTCTTGGTGAGGTACTTTTGTGGTCTCTCCAGCTGTTGCAAATGCCGTGTGAGGTACATACCAAATGGGGCATTGTACTCAATCATGGGTCTGATGAGGGAGGAGTATAGGGGTACAATGACATCCTTGGATCTGGATGTAAATCCCTTCATGATAAGGTGTGCAAGGTAGAATGTTTTTCTAACCACTTTGGCAACGTGGGTGTCAAATGAGAGGTCGCTGTCGACTTGGGTCCCTAGGTCTCTGATTACTTTTTCCGTACTCAGTGGGTTGCTGTCTGTGATAATTTGTGGGTACTTTGTTTTTCCCAAAGGGGATGACTATACATTTTTTGGCATTTAGTTTAAGGCCATGACTCCGGCAGCAGTTGTCCGTTTGTGAGGCCTTTTTGTAGGATGTACGTGTCCGCTGGTGTATCGACTATGGCGCCTAGTTTGCAGTCATCTGCGAACTTTGTCAGCCACGACCCTCCCATGTTTGCTTTAACATCTGAGAAATAAATGCCGAACAAGAGGGGTCCCAGGACAGATCCCGTGGGACACCACTTGTGACTGGCTTTGAGTCTGACATTGCTCCAGCGATTTTAACTTTATGGGTTCTGTCCTTTAGCCAGTTTGCAATCCATCTAGTGACATAAGGGTTTACATTTAAGCTGTTGAGCTTATCTATGATGCCTGAGTGGGGTATTGTGTCGAAGGCCTTAGCCAAGTCCAGGTAGGCTGTATGGACTGCTTTGCCCTCATCAATGGCTCTAGTGACTGTTTCGAAAAAGTCAACCAGGTTCAAAAGGCAGGATCTGCCCTTTACAAAGCCGAACTGGGTGGGGTCAAGTGTTGTAGGTCCCCAATATCTCTGTTTATAAGTTCCATAATGATTCTTTCCATAGCTTTGCAGACCAGGCTGGTTAAGCTTATGGGGCGGTAGTTCCCAGGGTCTGTAGAGGTACCCCTTTGTGGAGTGGGACCACTGTTGCTGTACGCCATTGTTCAGGTACATATCCTGTAGTAAGGCTAAGGTTAAATAGCATTTTTATGTGCGGGTTTAGCTCCTCTTGGAGTTCACGTAGCATGCAACCCGGGATACCGTCAGGTCCCATTGATGCTGTGTTTTTAGCTTTGCTGAGGGCGGCTCTCACCTGGACATCTGAGATGACAGGGAGATTACATTCAGCTGGGATAATTATTTCTTCCTTTGGGGGTGATGGAGGGGTGAAATTTGCACTGAACCTGTCAGCCAGAATGTTGGCAATATCTGTGGGTTCCGTGTATTTTTTGTTGTTGTTAACTAACTCTGAGCATATCTGAGGGTTTCCGCCCAGGTTTCTAACATAGCTGAAGAAGGCTTTGTGGTTATCTTTAGTGTCCTTAGCGATTTTTCTCTCAAAGTTGGCCTTGGATGTTTTTATGAGAGAACGTAGTTTTCTGCTAGTGTTGATCAGAGATGTCTTCACTTTATGGGATTTTGCTCTGTCGTGCAGTAGCTTCCTTCTTTTGTTATACAATTTGTTAATGGCTGAGGTCCACCAGACAGGACGCTTGCCTTTGATGGAGAGGGACTTGGATTTATTTGGGACTGCATGATCCATGCATTCTTGGAGATGTCCATAGAAAGCATTTGTGAAGGATTCAGCATTGTGGGATGTGGTATCCACTGGCCCAGTGGGCTTAAAGGATACCATCTCAGTCTTAAGAAGAGTGAAGTCTGCTTTTGAGAAGTTTTTCACTGTGGTCTTTTGTGCTGGGGGTGGAGGTGGGATATGTATATCCAGGGTGATTAGTTTGTGGTCAGATCTCACTAGTGAAGGGTATACCTCCAGTGTGGAGCATTTTGTCCCCATGTTTGTGATGATCAGGTCTAGTATATTATCTGCCCTAGTGGGAGAGGTGACTAGTTGTTCCAGTGCATTTGAATTTATGAATTCCAGGAACCTTTGGGCTAGGGTGTTAGGGCTAGAATAATGTACCCAATCTATGTTAGGGTAGTTGAAGTCTCCCAGTATGATGGTATTTTGTGATACATTCATATCCTCCAATGTCTTCAGGAAGGCTGAGTGGGGTTCCTGAGATTGGGAGGGTGGTCTGTAACATGCTACCAGTTGTATAGCAGTTTTGCCTATGGTTAGTTGCACCTGTATGGTCTCCGATGCTTCATGTGTTGCTACTAACCTGGAGGTGTGGGTGTCCTTGATGAATATGGACACTCCCCCTCCCTTTCTGGTTCGGCCCGGGTTTTGGGGCTGAAAAGCATGATACGAGGTATAGCCTGGTATTGCTGGGGTGCTCTCAGGAGCCTTGAACCAGGTTTCAGTTACTGCACAGACGTTGATGTTCTCCATGCTGAGGAGTGCATCGAGTGCCTGCATCTTGAGATTTAGACTTCTGGCATTGAGCAGCATTACCCTTAGTTTTTTTCCAGTTTTGTTTTCTAAGGAGGTGGGTTTGTCTTTTGAGCCTTGCCTAAAAGAGGCACTATGGGGGTGGCAAGAGCCTTAGCCAATATCCGGAAGCCCAGTGGTGACAGGTGCAAGCCGTCCCTTGCGAAGCAGCGTGCCTTGTCCAACATGTCATCCCAGGCAGACAGACATTGGATCCCCTTAGAATGACACCAGTATTGTGTACTTTTCACAGCTTTCGCTCTCTCTAGGGCAAGTGCTGTCCAAAAGGACAACACACCAGTGATTTGGTACATAAACAGGAACCTGGTCCTACCCTCCTTTGTTGAGAAACAAAGTATTGCAATGGGAGATCTCCTCTAACTGCTTTCTTCAAGCAATGCAGATACTGGGGAAATCCAGTGTGCTAGGCAATAAACTTTGCATGATGATTCTGATGTCTCATGAGTGGTGTCTCAATCAAGCTGTGGCAGAGAGAATAGTCAGTCAATGGGATCAACATTGCTGTGATCTCTTTGCCTGCCCACTCAATAATTGCAGCAAGTTCTTTGACCTAATCCCCCTTTAGGAGGAGTCACTGAGAAATGCTCTTGCCCACGTTTGGCCCTCTGATCTCCTTTACACTTATCCCCCTTGTCCCCTGAACCCCAAATTTTTTGTGGAAGCATTCTGGTTGAAGAGCAAGGTTATCCCCATTGCTCCCTTCTGGTCTTGTGAGGTGTGGTTCTCCTTCAATTGGTCTCCTCTTTCATGTTTTCCTCACCCAAACTGAACGCATGGTGTTTCCGTTTCCATTGCTGGCTAGACAGGCTAGGCTTTATTTCGTAGTTAACGACATTCTGTTATCACCTGAAAAAGCCTCCACTAGAAAATATATAAAAGTAAATGGAGGAGATTTTCTTTATTGGGCTTATCAGAGAAAATTTGACCCTTTTGCTGCACCTATCCTTGCTCTTTTAGATTTTCTTGATTCAGTTTTTCAAGGAGGACATGTATATATATATATATATATTTTT